>NC_138957.1:14462500-14765000 GCF_965226115.1 Aulonocara stuartgranti | reverse complement strand
ATATTTACAGATGTTAGAGTTGTAAAAAGTAAATTGCTTTCTTCTCACTGAAAATCTCATTATTTCATTTGGCTGTGTGACACGCAAAAAAAGACAAACAGTCCAGCTTCCTTGATGAAAATCTAAATATCAGTTTCCTTGCCAGGCAGGCACAGTATATCATTGTTTTTATCATGCAAATATATGATAAGAGCTTGCAAACTTTATAGTAAAATAATCGACATTTTTAGTCTGTCAGTGTAAAATGAATGGCCGTTGATACAAAATGCAAATACTAATGGGAAGAATTAGGTGACATAATCACCATATCATTAAAATAGTCAGGAATGTGATTCTGTGTTTAACCAGTCTGAGCTTTACTCACCAAAAAGAAGAAAATAGCTCACACAAACATTGTGATTTTTAACTAGTAGAAAACACCAGTAACATATAAACTGTCGTATCTTATGAGACAAATATAGCTACTGTGCAGTTAGTACTTGCATAGCAAAAATAAATAAATACACTGACACTTTTCTGTAGGTTTACATCTTCCTGCAGTTTAAAAATACCAGTGCTGTGGTTGACCTTTTCCAAGATTTTTTTCCTCTCTCATCCTTACTCTGCCTTCTGTGCCTTAGTCTTAGATAATGTTAGTTGACTTTCAAAGCCTTGTCGTTCTCTTCACTAATGGTGGGATTTGATATGCCCTGAATCTTGTTATAGACCTCTAACCACCTGCTGGCCTGTTGGTTTAGCAGAGACGAGAAAGGATTGTGGTACCCAGGGTATGCAGGGTGCTAGAACGGGATCAAGGTGTGTATTGGACTAAGGGGGACTTCAGCTTACATTGACATTGACCCAGAAATATCAATTACCCTTTGCCCTATTGCAACCAATTAACGCTGAACTCTTAGTACACGTTAGAGCTTCTCTATTAATGAAATAAGCTCTCTCCCTCTGACACTTTATAGTCCTTTGTTTTAGAAATTTGCATTACTTTTTGTTTGTTTTTGCAGCTGACTGAGCATCCCATAGGAAATGTTCATTAAGGGATTATAAGATGAACAGTTAATTCAAAATGGCATCAGCAAAGTCCTTTCAGGCATGTCTTCCCAGTCAGCCGCTATCTTGTTAACACAGGTATAATGAGTTTTGGAGAAAATTGTGAGTTGTGAATGTGGACAAAGCACCTCCATGGTCCTCTTGGTTTTGCTTTTCTATTTTTTCCTACTTCTTCTGCCTTAGATATTCCTCTATCTTTGTCATCCTCTTCATGCACTGAGTAAGTATAAACGTCTTTGATATTGATTTGGTCAGTTAAGTAGCAGAGGGAGGCTGTTAATCAGTTTCAGCTGCTTAGGTTTTAATGAAATTAACAACAGGTGCTGTTTTGTGACCAAACAATCAAAAACAGACTTCATGAATATGGGCTGAGGGCCCAACCTTCTCTAGTAAGCCCTGTGCTCACTGCCTTGGAGCCCAACTGGCTTTTGCCATTTGCTACCGATACCAGAACTGTTAAGTCCACCACTTGTGCTTTATACTGGTCACCAGAGCAACTCCCTGACTATCCTTTTTTTTTATAGCCTCCTGCTTTGAATACTATGCTGTACAATTTTCACTTTTCATCTTCCACCTTTGTAATCTTTGTCTTTGTTTTTACTTTATCCATCTTCTTGGTTTCCAAAGTCATTGTACAGAATACCACCCAATATTGGCTAGCTGCACTCTCCCCTGTTATCACTCTGCCGTCTCCTATCTCTTTCAGATTGTCTACTCCTGTGTCCACCTTAAGCCACTCTTATACGTTATTCTATATTCCTCCCTCTTCTTAAACTATGGTTTCACCATAGCTATTTCTCTCCATTTTGCAAAATCAACTTTTGTCTGTCCTGAGAACATGTTGATTTCTCTCCTTAGCACCATACCTACCCCTAACTCTTCATCACCTGTGTTTCCTTCATGTACATACCCACTGAAGTCCGCATCAGTTACCACTCTCTTGGAATCCACCAAGCTGTAAAACTCTAAACTAGAGCTTACAGTTTTTCATGTTTAATGCAGTATATGAAGAAAGACAACGAGTTTCTTTCTTCATGTTTTAATTACTCAAATATTTATATTGAGCTCAACAATGGGATCGAAAAACAAGAAACAACAACACTGTGTCACTGTTTGTGAGCAAAATGTTAATGTGGCTCTATTCAGTGTTTAATTTGGTTTGTATAAGCACAAATCTTCTGAGGTTGTGTCCAAATGCTTGTTCCCACACCACAAATTAATTACAACGCGCTCACAAATTCCTCCCAACGTGCAGTCATTAAATATTCTTTGAAAAGTAAACAACTATTAAACCAACTTCCCAGAGCTCTGATGCTTGGTAAAGAAAACGGTTAAATGCACCAGGCTTTTTATGACACGTTTTAATATTAAATGCAGTTTACAAAGATAAAACCCACAATCACTTACTCAGCAAAGTAGTTTGGAAAGAGTCAACAAATTTTTCATTGCTAAATGCAAACATCACAATGCGCTCTGTTTAGACCCAGACCAAACAGTATTGTTTGACTGATGATCGGATATGGGTCGCATAGGGTCAAGAAAGTTGGATTTGAAGCGCTTTTGCCTGCAGTGTGAACGCAGCCTTAGTGAAATTGTACTTCAGAATCGGTTTTAGTAAGAAGGAAGGAAATGATTTCTCTTTCAGCACATAAACATATTGTGGTGAGAAGTATAAGGACGTCGAAAAGATGGTGCACAAAGCTGCATCTGGCCACACAGAAAAACACACGAACTCAGAAGAGTGGATTTGTACAAAATCAAATGGCTGGCAGTAGACAAAGTTACACTGTCGTGCAATAAAGAGGATGCATGTTATTTCACAAAATGGCCGGTCTGTCTCTAGCTGAGACTAGACTAGCAGCGTTTAATTGCTATCATCTACTCTACTCACTGCTGCCTTGCTTTTTTCTATCTTCCTCATTTTTTTCTTCTCTCTTTTTCACCCTAACACAGATAACTGCTCTTCATTTTTGTTGAGTGTATTTTCTTGTTATCATTAGGTTTGTTTGAACAGAGTCGTGAAAGAAGCTAAAAGGGTGAGTGGAGTCAGGTGGAGTCCCATTAAAGAGGTCAGATGTCTTCAACTCTCACACATCGCCACTGCTGTAGTTCAAAGTGGCTCAGCCTTTGGGTCCCTCCAAAAGCTTTTCATCCAGAAAACAACAAAAACCTTTTGAAAAGACAATTTTACGTCATTTCTAAACAAAGTTGACATTTGGTTAAGAAGTGAAAATTGAAGCCACTGAAAACATGTCTAGAAAAAGGCTGCTTCCTCCTCAAGTTCTGTAGAGGCTCCTCACACACCCATTGACACTCAAACTAACCTTTTTACATGTAATTTTACACAGCTTTCAATTGCAGTCTGTGACCATTATTACCAAAGTAACAATAAGTACTATATTTTAACATGCTACCATCCTTAACCTCACTTTAATTAAAAGAAAGTATGTTTTTTACAGAAGCTTGAATTTCTTTTCCTTTGCAACTATTGCTTTTTTCCTCCTCTTTTCTAGTTCTAAATTGGTCATAGTCACCTTAAGCACCAACTCAAAAATTTAACAGTTCTTTTCTTTTTTTAATCCCATCAATGTTGTCATGCACATCCTTGACTAAGAGTGATAATTATCCTTGCTTTTTGGAAACGACTCCTGATGGCCTGACAGCTTCTTTGATTATTTTTCTATTACCAAAATTTTTTGAATTGAAAACTTGAGAGAGGAGGGCAGTCAAGGTGGTTGCATACTCAAAAAAAATGTGGGTTATTTCCGAGTGGACTTTGCTTTTTCATATTCTTGTCTAAAGCTAATTTTCTATCCTTTAGATAATAAAAAAAAGATTTTCAATTAAAAGAAAATTAAAAAACAGATCACCCTTTCATCACCGTGAAGGGGTGATGATCTGGCTTGTTTTGCAGCCACAGGACCTGGATACTTTGCAGTCACTGAGTTAAATGGTAAATGGCCTGTATTTATATAGCGCTTTACTAGTCCCTAAGGACCCCAAAGCGCTTTACATATCCAGTCATCCACCCATTCACACACACATTCACACACTGGTGATGGCAAGCTACATTGTAGCCACAGCCACCCTGGGGAGCACTGACAGAGGCGAGGCTGCCAGACACTGGCGCCACCGGGCCCTCTGACCACCACCAGTAGGCAACGGGTGAAGTGTCTTGCCCAAGGACACAACAACCGAGACTGTCCAAGCCGGGGCTCGAACCGGCAACCTTCCGATTACAAGGCGAACTCCCAACTCTTGAGCCACGATCGCCCCAAGATGACTATGAACTCCTCGGTATATCGGTATCCTAGAGTGATATTTGAGGCCATCCGTCCAAGAGCTAAAGACCAAAACTGGGTTATGCAGCACAGTGAGCAAATTTACAGCTCGTCATACAGAACAGTTATGATATATAGATGCATTTATATTTACTTTTATATAGTCAAGACGAGCAGACTACCGCATATCATTGCTGGGACTGTTGTTCCTCATATTCCCCATATCTCACTTGGTCCCCGTGACCACAGGAGGTAAAAAAAAAATCTAATAAAAAATCAAATAAACTCCTGTAGCACCTTTACCATAATATTTTTTTTTTGTTTTTGTTGTTGTTGTTTTTAATCCATCCAGTATAGTGTATAGTGCTCTTCAGTAGTTCAGCTTTATTCCTCTTTCCTAGCTGAATAAAGAAATGCCTAGATGTGCATTTCAAAGGCTTCAACATCATAAAAGGGAGCGGCAGTCTTGGATGAAAGCTTCACTGTTCATTCAGAGATCCAGCACGATCCCTTCCCCTATCCGAGTGCTCCTCCGATGATGACATATGTTCTAATCATTGGGTCACGTCACATCTAATGCTCTCACTAACATCAAAAGTCTCACGTGGAGTTGCAGAAATTCTCAAAGAAGAAGAGGAAGGAGAAAGGAGACCGACTTCCTGGATTGGTTATGTTGGGGAGGAGAAGAAATCGCTTGACACTTCCTTCTCTGCTCTCCCATTTTTGAACCCCTCCGAGACATAAGGAGGGCGGTTGTAGCTGATCTCTGCCATTACTGACATCCACTGGGAGCTAAATGTTTGCAGAAATGGGTTTCATCCATATATTTGCATCCATCCAGAGGTCACAAGAGAGACAAGGCACAGCGTGAAAAGCACAGGTCTTTGGCTAGTAATGTGCTTTTTCTCATGACTGCACTAAGCAACATGACCCATTTAACACCATTTGAATGGGCTTTGCTACTATATTGTGCTAGGTGGGTTAAACTTAGGCCCTTTGTTTGAATGGACAAAAACAGCTGTCTGCTTATTTTTTAAAGAGGTCAAGTTAGCTCTGTTTATTGTATTCTTTCTGATTTGAGTTTAGGTTTAATTACACCTTTCACTGTCATAACATATGTTATCTATAGTTATCTTAGTGGAGAAATGTTAAATGAAAAGCATTAATAACATTAATTTAATTTACTTATATGGTATTCTTTTGTGTTTTTCTTTAAAGATCACCTTTATTTTTTTCAAAATACTATGATTTTGTGCCAGTATATATTTGACTTGCTGATGAAATGGCCGTACTGCTGCATCTCAATATCCAGAGGCGCACTAAAGGAATCAAACTGCATAAATAGCACACATTTCCCCCCCCCCTAGATAGGCCGTTTGCATGAACAGGCACTTGTTATGCACAATGTTTATCTATCTAGTGTTACCAACGAATGATTTTCTTTATTCATATCCAGGAATTTGAGTTCTTGGCCCATAATGTTTTCTTTTTTTCTATACTGAGACATTAATGGATGTGGCAATGCTGAGCCACAGCTGCAGCATACTGACACTGAGGGCATCTGTGAGAAAGACAATCATGTCTATGCTTGTAAAATCAGCTCAGATACTGTAAATGGCTGGCTGTTGCTGCAGTAACTGATCAATTTAAAATAAGTATGAAATGACATTATCATTTATAGACTTTGACGACTTTGCTAATCAGAAAATACACAGTCTTCATTGAACTAATCCAGATGGAAGCAATTCAAATAGGAAAAGTTGTGTATATATATATATATAACAAACACCCAGCACGCCCCTGCGGGCGATTTATCCTTCAAGCTCGGGTCCTCTGCCAGAGGCCTGGGAGATTGAGGGCGCCCACCGATGCCTTCTTGTTCCAGTAGCCCACTTTTCGTCAGGGTGCCCTGGTTCCTCAACACCTGACGCGGACCTTGTTGATCTGGGCGACGTCCGGCTTGCTTAGCATAGGGGGGTCTAGCCTTAGTCTAGCCTATATATATATATATATATATATATATATATATATATATATATAGATAGATAGATAGATAGATAGATAGATATAGGTCAAATATATATCTATATCTATATATATATATATATATATATATATATATATAGATATATAGATATATATATATAGATATATAGATATAGATATGTATATATGTGTGTGTGTGTGTGTGTGTGTGTGTGTGTGTGTGTGTGTGTGTGTGTGTGTGTGTGTACCCTACTGTACAGTACATATGTGTGATCAGTTATAGCTCAATAAATGTTCAATTCTTGCTGGCAAGTACATTCCATGATTCAGTAGTTTGTGGAACCACCTTTAGCAGCAATTGCTAGAATTAATACTTTTCTGTATGACTTTATCCGTCTTTGTATCGTTGTGGAGAAATTTTGGCCCTCTCTTGTTTGCAGTGCTTCAGTTCATTGAGGTTTGTGAACATTAATTTATGCACGAGTCTCTAGCCAAAGCATTTCGTTGGGGTTGAGATCTGGACCATTACAAAACCTTTTTCAGCTATTCTGTTCATAGTGCTGTTTCATAGTCCAGTGTTGGCCAAGCTTTTGCTGTCAGACAGATATTTGACTCTCGAATACTTTGATATACAGAGGAGTTCATGGTTGACTAAATGACTACAAGTTGTCCAAATCCTGTGGCTGTAAAACGAGCGAAAATCATCACTCCTCCTCTACCATGGCATGAGGTGTTTGTGCTGATATGCTGTGTTTGGTTTTTGCCAAATGTGGTATTGTGCAGTACGGCCAAACATGTTCTAAGGAACATTGTTTCAGAAGTCTTTTGGTTTGTTTGCCTGACAACTCTTTCATCCAAAACAGTTCTTTTTTAAATTTTACTGTTTGGAACTTTGACATCTAAAGTCCTATCAAAGCTGTGCAAAGTCTGCAATGTAGGTGATGAGTTTGTTACAGTTTTGCATATTTTCATTTTGGGGTGAATTTGAAAGATTCCTGGGAAGATTATAGCAAATGCTTCAGAATAGCAAACTGACAGGAAGTTCTGCTTTTATAGAGTCTTACCTAATACTGTTCATCAGGCAGAGACTTTCTCATGATCAGTTAATCAAGTACATTTGATGAGCAGCACCTGGCAGTGAGGGTGTACTTGGCTTTTCACAGGACTGCATACTGTCCTGTAGTATGTACTCATCCAGCTTCTTCTAATTATACATTAACTCTAAGTAAATTTACTTTATATTTCAAACCTCAGGCTCCTGTACTGAGCAATGAAGTGGAGTTGCCATAAACTGGAATTACTGCTTGGGGCTAGCTGCAAGAGCAATTAAATCCCAAAACATTTCAGTGTTAAAATGCCCAACTTTAAAATATTGCAAACTTCCTTTTTTGTGACAACCGCCCTGAGTGGTATATTTATTTTTAAGTATATGTAAGTAATTCTTAACTGCATTAAAGACTTAAGTTTACATCGCTTGAGGGCCAGCCAGGTGAAAACTAGCTTTCTGCTAGTGCAAAGTAGCTTTTGCCTTAACTAATTCAAATTGACCCTCCCCCATCCCAAGATGTTTTAGAGATAAACTGTAATAAGTCTATCCAATAAAACTGTGCTTCAGTTCTTGTGAAGTATCTGTGTCTGTGCGAAGCAGCCACACATATTGTTTGTCTGTGAAGGTTCTCAGTCATCCAGGTCATCGTAGTCTAAGGAGCTTGGAAAGAAAAGCGTCTGGACTTTTTAAAGTTTTCTTGAAGATGTTTCACCTCTCCCCCGAGAAGCTTCTTCAGTTATGGTTCAGTTATGTAGCTGTTAACTCAGCAGCTACATTGCAGACTTTGCACAGCTTAGATAGGACGTTGAATGCTAAAGTTCCAAACAGTAAAATTAGAAAAGGACTGTTTTAGATGGAAGACTTCTGAAACAACGTCGCTTAGACAGACGTTTGGCCGTAATGTACAACACCACATTTGGCAAAACCAAACACAGCATATCAGCACAAACACCTCATGCCATGGTAGAGGAGGAGTGATGATTTGAGCTTGTTTTACAGCCACGGGATCTGGACAACTTGCACTCATTGAGTCAACCACGAAGAGGAAGCTTCTCGGATGAGAGGTGAAACGTCTTCAACAAAACTTAAAGAAGTCCAGACGCTTTTCTTTCACACATATTGATGTTGCACTTGCTAACCACGCTAAACTTAGCTGATAACTTAACACCCTGTTGTCCTGATGTTGTCACTTTTGACTCCAAAAAAACAACACAATGACTTCAACACAACATAGAAAGAGCAAGTACATCATAGTGGATGAATCTATTATATAGTCTGTGCTATCCCAATATTTGTATGCTATTAACTTTTTGTTGTTGGAATATTTTCTTATTTTATTCATAACAAATTTATAGTCTTTTTTCTGGCTCTTTTTGCTATATCTATATAATTCGTGTGATGACTGGATGCAGTAAAATCTGGCACCAATATCCAAAAGTGAGAAGGAGAACGACAGATTGATCTCTGATCTTCTGACACACACGCACACACACGCACACGCACACACAGTGAAACCCACCTGTTAAAGTTACTGCCAGCAAGCACAACAGGAACATCAACACATAAACACACACACACAGAGACACACACGCACACCATCTTGGCTGCAGTGCACCTGATCACAGCCCACACATAGAGAAAACATACACATAGCTCCACTTGCCAAAAGAATCACAGCATGTGTTGTGAGCGCGGTGGATGAGTAAGGCAGGGGAAAAAAAGAAAAAGCAAGCCTTTTAGTGAGCAGAAAGGAAAAGAGGAACCCTGTACTGGTTCTTTGTTGTCTGAAGAGCACAGCAGAGTAAACTACATTGTGGTTGTTCCTTTCTTATATTTTTACACATTACAACAGCTCTGCCTCCCAGTAGGGCTTCCTCTTTTCTGTAAGTTTTTTTTTTTCACATCAGAATATTCAAAATGCCACAATGTGTTTTTGTTCCATGTAAGAAAATCCATATATATATATGTAGTGCACCTTTGAAACCTCGTCTTTCTGACCTCTCTGTACAACCTGACTAACCCACACATTGACACGCCTGAGAGAGCCAGTAATAACTCTCTGCTCCCCATTCACCTTTTCACCTCTCATAAGGTTCAAGTATTGTGTGCTCAGTGCTGGGTACAACTCAGCTGCATACCCTGTGACCTTACACACACAAGTACACGGTCTGTGCAAATGCACACTTAAACACTCATAATCTCGCATGTGTGCGCACGCATTTCATGGCCTTCCTGTGGGCATTGCTCCAGACATAATGGGATAAGCTCAACCTTCAGAAGGAAAATGACATCAAGGCTGTACACCAACACTCGCGCACACATATGTGCCATACTGTGGAGAAATCACAGTGGGCTTTCTTGGCTCACAGCGATTTGTCTCTGAGGGAGAACACTCCCTCTGTCACGACAAGGCGATAGTGAACATCGCCTTAACAGTATGTTACGGTTACAATCGCAGACACAGCGTGTGCCCAATTTTCAAACCAGTGTGACAGTTGGTATTGTGCTAAATCCTGATAATTAGCCACCCCTATTTTCAAGGGGTTCCAACATTTTTACCAATAGCGAAAAATAAGTGACAGTTTAAATAAAGATAAAAGCTAATGCAGCAACATGCAAAAAACAAAAGAAAAAGAAAAAAGAAGCAGCCAATACTAGATGAACAGGAGAGTGTGATGGATCACCAAATGCAGTCGAGTATCATCAAGCATAGACACAAAGCAGATAAATAGAATATGTCAGAATTGGGGGGAAAAGACAGAAAAAAAGACCTTACGGTGGGATTTATTTTTTAAATGTGCAAAGTTGCAAAACTTTCTGTTCACGCCTGAAAACATTTAAATATATATTGAAACTAGATTGCATTGTGTAAACATTTGTATTCCAAGTGCAAATGACTGTTAGAAAAGTCTTGATTTTATGATGAAGTGTTGAGGAAAAACAGAAACATACCCAAAAGTCTGAGTGACTTCAAACAGTTTAGTTTGCTTTCAGTTAAAATGCAGCATTTGGAACGTACCCCCTAATTCTCGACAAGCTCATTTATCTGTAATGCAGTAGTAACTGTGTGTGTATCTGTGGGTCATTTAAATAAACAAAAATGCAAGCTTTCCAGATTTTCTCCTTTCATGTCTACATCTGCATATTTACACGTTACTCTGCAAAAAGTATTAATTCACATATTTTATTTTGTTGTTTTTTTACACACATATATATATATATACACACACCTGGGAGTATTGAAGGAGGAAAGTTAATTATATAGCATTGCCATGGTGACAGCAAACCAGTTATTTATCTCTTGATTCACTGCCAGCTCGTTTTGAGTGCTCCCTGGGAAATGTCTGCAGGTTGTGAGTTACAGTGGCGTTAAATACACTTCCTGGCCAATAACAACCTAAATTTTAACTCACATAATGAGACTGAGTTTATTTAGGTATCCGGAGTAGAACAGTCAAGGGAAATAAATAAAATGAAAACCAGAGAAAAGTGCAGAGGCCGCTCAAAGTAGGGTACATTCATCACAAGAGTCTGACCCAATACTGTTCGTCAGGCAGACCCGCAAAAGGGCTTAGGACGAATAACCTCGTGTCACACAACAAAGATTTACAAGGACCGCAGGGCCAAGTTGTGGAAAAATTATGCAAATTCTGCACATTATCTTGCCTTTCCTGTCTTCTCCATCACCAAAAACTGTCACTAATGTGCTCCTCCTGCTGTGTGGGCTACAAACCGACAAGAAAGAGACAAACAAATGCAAGCTAAAAGGCAGACATGAGTAACTTGGTGTTTTTTTGCTCTCTATCTGTCTCTTTCTCTCTCTTTCCATTTGTCTTACTGGGTCTTTCATCCTCACACACACAGACACTTTGTCTTTTTGTTTATGCTCTGCATTCATGTGAATATGCATCAGCCTGACAGAGAGCAAACAGAGAGAAAACTGAAAGACGCGCCTTCCGTTTTTCATGCAGTCACATCTGTGTACGCAGATATGCACACGTGAGCCCGTAAGTATCTACAAAAAGCCACATAGGCACACTCATATAGCAGTGAGTAATCAGGTCTGTCTGCAGTCCTAATTACAATCGCATCTGGCTTTTAGTCACCCATGAGTAGCCAAGCACAGTGTGATCAACAAGCCCGTTGGTGTCACATCTTTGCAGTCACAAGGGTGACACTGGGTTATGGACAAAGGGCAAGCTGACAATGTGAGAAGGAACTGCAGAAAATATCAAGAACAATGTAGAATCATTTGGAATAAAATCTGGCTTCTCATTATGTAAAATGACTATAATATTAGCATCAGAAAAAGTTAGAATAGAATGCTAATGACTCTACAATTACTTTCAAATTTGCTCCAAACTGACCCCCAGGGGACATCAATGAAATCAATCTCTGCCTCATACCCAGCTACGCCTCATTGATGGAGGAATGAACAAAAGGTTGCTCAACAGAAATGCCTTCATTTTTCAAATAAGCAGCCTAAAACACCTTCTTGTACTTCAAATGCAGTCGTGATGGACTGAGAGGTACTCTTTCATTGAAGACGTTTTTTCTTTTCTTTCATTAGCCAACTCGGTTGGCTCGGTTGTGACTTTATTGGTTGTAACAGTTCAGTGAGGCGGAAGTAGGCAGCCAGGGCGGTAGGCTGAAGCTGTGCCAGAGACTTGGGTCGGATGAGTGGAGTCTCCCTGGCATTGCTGCATTTGCCAGTGATCACTGGTAAGGGTCAGGAGGTCACGCATCACAGATAAAATTCACAAAAAATATATTTTTTTTAAATAATAAAAAATAATAATACACGGTTCAAAAGCAGTTTTAGAATATATTGTGGATTAAAGTTTTAGTCTAAAATTACCTATGTATAAAATTTGAAGTGTTTTGTTTTTCTTTGCTGAAAATTAAACAATTTCTGATCTTGCAATATTGCTTTACCTTGCAGGTTTAACATTAATGTAGCCAGTTAGATGTCTTGGCCTATTAGTAAAATACCAATGAAAGCTGGGCTATTAAAGTCTACTGTGTATAGGTCATATCATATCATTCTTTACACAGGGCAAATGCTGGTATCCCACTTTTATAATTTCCACCATCCACTGTGACTCAGGTTGGAGCCTGAGGTTTTTTTTTTTTTTTTTTTTTTTTTGGGGGGGGGGGGTGTCTACGGGGGGGAGCAAGCTGAATTGGAAACCGAAGGTTGAAGCCACTCTTTAGAGGACAGGCAAATGAAGGTTTAAATTTGGTTTTATATATATATATAGAAGCTTGGCTTGTGGCTAGACTGAATTTCCAATTTTGGCCTGTAGCACAACCTGGAACTTCATTTTGCAACCACAAGATGAAAATAGGGCAAAGTAGTGAACTTTAGTAGTGCTTTGGTCACTCTGAACAAGAATTAGTGGCACAATTTCATTTTATAAACCATCACTCTGATGACAACAGTCATATAAACCAGGGAGCAGGAAAATTAATACGAGAGACTGTCGGGCCATTTTTAATGCAGAAAACTATGCATGGATTCAGATGAGAGACCTTCTTGGATTTGGCCTCTTTTGAGCAGTGATTTAATTAATTCATTAAGCAGAAACTTTTAACATTTAAGCAGTCTGCATCATTAATGACCAATATTCCTCTAATATATACCTCTGGTGCTTGTGCTTGGATTGTGAATCTCAAGCGAACTAAAAGACCGAACAAGGTGCAGGAAAAAATAGATAAACTAATATAGTACTAGGATGAGCAAGTATGTAAGTTTATAAAGTATAATGCATCAGCTTGACATGGCAGCAGGGTGTACCAGCCATCTGGACGAGTGGAAGTTGGTTGACTGTTTGGTCATTCTGCGGTGGACCGGCTGGCCAGCCTCTCTGTGTGTCTGGTGGCTGCTCTTTCCCCAGAAATCCTTCTTACCTGTCCAACTTTACTTTGGCACATTTTACCTGTTAATGTGCTTGCTTAACAGCGATGGACCGATTATGTAGTGCATAAATTGTGATCAGTTAATTATGACAAATTACAATTAATGCTGCCTTCAGGTAGTTGTTGAAAATTTTAGTTGCGACTCAGGCACACACAAACAAAATAGACAAGAAGGAAAACTTTACCAGTAATGTTTAGTTTTCATTAGCCCCTGGTATCTGTTCATGCTGATATCTTATTAACACATGCAGTGTGGCCATCAAAATACTTATGGCACATAACATCAGCGGTGCTTTATTTGCGTTGAGTGATATTTTTCATGTGAGCTGTATTCTCTAATGGTCTGACTGCCCTAAAGCTTACCTGTTTTTTTTGTTTTTGTTTTTTTTGTGATGGTACCATTATGCTGCCAACACTGCTCTCTTCAGTTCCTGCCCTGCATGAATTTCCCTTTGCTCTCACCACCATCCCAGTATCCACCTGTGAGCAGAGTCCCTGTTGGAGGTGTGCAGTTTTTCCTGTGCTCAAATTTCCTGCCCACTATGTTTAGACAGACTGACAAAATCCACAGCTTTAAAACTAAAACAAAGGCAGCTTGCATACTTTAAACTAAATAAATAATTTCAACATTTTTCTATATCAATTTAAAAATGTTATAGGAATATACATGTGACTCGGCCTTCATGTGAAAGAGACATATTTTGACTTTGGTTCCACACAAAAAGGCTACAAA
This sequence comes from Aulonocara stuartgranti, assembly GCF_965226115.1. Classification (NCBI taxonomy): domain Eukaryota; kingdom Metazoa; phylum Chordata; class Actinopteri; order Cichliformes; family Cichlidae; genus Aulonocara; species Aulonocara stuartgranti. The sequence continues at coordinate 14,750,989 of NC_138957.1, read as the reverse complement.
AATCATCTTTAGCTGCCAGAATGAAGCATTTGCAGAAACTGGGCAGACAAAAGTGCCTATAAAAGCATCAATGCCAAGTAAGTCATTGTTGTGATGAAGTTCATCATTATTGCATACCTGATGATGGCAGCACCTTAACTGTCACCATGGATACAACAGAAGGTGAACAGACACAAAAAATTAAAAGTGGAGAGCTTATTAAATTGCAACAGAGAGTGAGGATTATTCTAACATGAACATTTTGACCTAGTAATAATTCCCTCAGCTCACTTTGCTGTCTTTGGATCTTCAGATGCTTGTTGCAAATTTGGGAGTTATTTCTTGAAGACATTTAGGACAAGTTGTTAACAGTGACCCTAGTTGTTAACATGAACGCATTTTAATCAACAAATATTACTATTTCCATGTGTTATTGACGTAATTGTGTCATTTTAAATGCAATATTGGTTAAATAAAGCTAAGTTAAATAGGGGAGACCGGGGATAGTTGTAACATTTTTGACATTTCTGTCTGTAAATTGGAGCTCTTTTAAGGTAGTGGATTCAAAATGTAATGCAAAGTATTTACATGTCTCTGCTATTACAGTTTTTTACAGACGCTAGGACACATTTCTCAATACTTAGGTCACTTTTGCAAAACTCTTCACACAATTCTCCTAACTGACCCTCAGCTTGGCAAAGCAGTTCATTTCACATTCAAAATGCACTACAACTACCAAAACACTTCTTTCAGGTCTCAAATAAACTCATTCTTCCAGAACACTAGCAAAGGTTGACAGCCGACAAACACACTTTGTCACCCACAAAACAATGACCTAAAAAACACTAACAACATGTAGCATTACACAGTGTTTTCTTGTGTAAAACAAGGACACATCTCTGTTTATAATTTCAATATATGTTACTGGAATGAATCAGACATCATGCAGAATTCGTTAATATTTGTTTATGTATTTTTATTTTTTTGCACTAAGTAATCCCAAAATACAAGAATTTGTATACACACCATCCACTGATACACATACAATAGTAATGCTAATCTACTCGGTCTTCTCCATTTGGCCACAGGTTCTCATCCACATCACATCTCATGTCATCTAGGGCAATACACCTAGGAAAGAATCTTCTGGCATGCCAGAATTGAAGGAGTTGAAAAATTGAAGGAGTAACACTTGTGTAGATGTTCATCTACAATGAGAATCAGCTGTGGCTGGTTAAACTGCATTTTTAGATTTAAAATATGTTTCAATAAAATATTGCTGTTGGATTTTGCTGTCTTTTCAAGTTTTGCATTGTGTTATTGTTTTGGCCATATGTTTAGTTTTTTCTGATTGCTTAAGCACATGTTATGTAACTATTGGCTAATTTAGCAAAACTCTACACACAAATAAAACAACCTGTCACCCAATTATCCAAACATTTTAGTTCTCTTGCAAAAGCAAACACAGCTAGATTAACTCTTCACACCTTTGTAAAAATGGTGTTTCCGTATCAAACAGTACACACAAGCCATCATCTACTAAGCACACAATGCGCCAACTGCACACCGATGGTATGAATACAAAACACATCTGGCGTTTGCCTTCCCTGTGCACAAGGTAGGCTATGTCAGTTTGAGCTCATACTTCTGTCATAGATCCATAAGCATGGAGGGATCCAAACTTCAAGTACTGGTGTTTAGTCAAACACATCAAAACAAACACAAGTGTTTATTTCCAAGTATAGGATTATTTGCAATCGCCATAATGACTATATGGGTTACGTGGTCTGCAGTGAACATGCTTCCTCTGCCCCCTCCTCGTCTTCCTCTGCCCCCTCCTCGTCTTCCTCTTGCTCCTCCTTGTCCTTGTCGTCCTCTTCATCCTACTTCTTCACCTCCACGTCCTCTTCCTCGGCCTCCTCTACTTCTCACTCTTTCTGCTCCCACCATTGTACTCCGCACACACAGCTTACCTGTATTATAGTGCTTAGGCTGATTGCAAAGTGAACGAATTATCTAAGAAAGTTTTCACATGTGAAAGTGTGCCAGACAGTTGGAAAATTAGTGTTAATGATAGCCATACATGTGTATACTTTTGCTAGGAGTGTGTTGGAAATTTGGAAATTGAGTGTTGTGCAGTGAATTGTGCCTACAGTCTTGCAAAGTGTGTGTTACAAAATTGCAAACTGAGTGCAAAGCAGTTTTTGTGCTTTTAGTTTTGCACACTCAGTGAGTGGTTTTGCTATACGTCTGACTAGTTTTAGAAATTGTGCTACAGGAATCACAGTTAGTGTTTAGGCATTCGGTAAAAACTGTAACAGTTTTGAAAACAGTATGTAAGCACATGCAAAATGTCCTGTCCGTACAAAGGTTTTTGGCAGTTGTTGTGTCTGAGTGAGAAGATAATTCATGAAATTTGAGAGATGTAGTCATTGAATGCATTTTGTGCCAAAACAATGATAACTGATCCTCAGTTTAGCCCACATAGACTTCTGTTGTGCTCACTGTGTGAGGAGTTTTGCAAAAGTGACCTAAGTATTGAGACATGTGTCCTAGCGTCTGTAAAAAACTGTAACCCTTGTATGGTGTTCGGGTCTGTGAGACCCGTTTTCAGTTTTTCTCAAAAGAAAAATTAAACAATTAATTATTTTTTCAACCTGAAATTCATTGGCTTTGGCTTATTTTCTGTGAAGAACATAAATCCGAACTAATTTTCAGTGACCTCATACTGTACCTCCCCCCACGCATTTACATTACATACAAGGTGTTCGGGTCCACTGGACCCAGGTCTAATAAAAGTGTTGAAAGTGTAGGTCCTGTGTTCCCACACTCTGTCTTCCTCCTTTCTGGTGCTGCTGATAGTGTTTTCTTCCCCTCCCGCTCCCGCACAAAGTTGCAACATTGTTGAAAATTCAACTATCAACACCGTCTGCTCTGGCATTCCCGCACATTTTACCCTCTTTCTTGAGGTATCCAAATTTTATTTTCTATACCCTGTCCCACCTGCAAATTAGGGGCAAAATACTATAAATAAGACTTTGCCAGTGTGGTTCTTTATCACAACTGATCAAGATGGCAAAAGATTATCTGCTGCGAGGGCCATCCAACTGATTTTGGAAGAGAGAGGGGCTTTGGATGATGATGTTGACAAAGAGGTTTCAGAATATTTCACATTTCTGAAAATTCAGAGTCTGACAGTGACTTTGAAGAAGAGGATGAGGTTGAGCACCATTTAGTAACAAAACGAAGACGAGTACCCCATCTGAAGCCAGCTCCAGGACCAGAACAAGCCCACCAGACAGCAAGTGAAGAAATATGGACGTCAATAACTGGTGAAATTGAATGGTCTTCTTGCCCAAGAAATGAGCCACCCTGCAGAGCTGTTACTGTGATAAGCCAAGGCCAACACGGCTGACAGTTATTCATGTGCAGGACATCAAGTCTTCATTTGAGCTTTTCATCCCAGATTCCATCCAGAAAATTATTCTGGATTGCAGTAATCTAGAAGGACGGTGTGTTTTTGGAGAGAGGTGGAAGGAGATGGACCAAATTCATCTAAGAACCCCAAAGGCCTACTTTGGGGTTCTTATCCTTGCAGGAGTTTTCAGGTCCAAAGGGGAATCCACAGAGTCCCTGTGGGATGCAGAAACCGGCACGAACCTTTCCGTGCATCAGTGTCTCTGGAAAACTTCCACAAAATTTCCAGGATTATCCGTTTTGATAACCGAGACAACAGACCAGCTCGACGGCAGAGAGACAAGCTAGCTGCCATTAGGACAGTGTGGGATAAGTGGGTGCACCACCTCCCCCTGTTTTACAACCCTGGGCCCAATGTCACCATTGATGAGCAGCTGATCCCATTTAGTTGTGAAACATGTTGCTTCACGTGTAAATGTGTTGTGTCTTTCCACTCACTCCACTTGATTATAACTGATTTATTTTTTATAACATTTTATAAAAAAAAAACAAAAACAAGAAGCACATTAATTCATAAATGTGATCTAACAAAGGTAAAGGGAAAAAATTAACCATGTTTGCTGTTCATATGGCTTGTAATTGGGATGAAGTAAACATCTGTTGAGTAATTTAACATAAAATTGTTTGATAGTGTTAATTTGGAAAGCCAAAACTCTAGCGGGTCCACCAGACCCATGAACACTGGCTGAGTAACAAAAATATGAACACCACACAAGGGTTAAATAGTGCAACTATTTTCTCTGCAGCACAATTACCCATTGTATGGTATGGCCTCAAACACAAAGAGTGAAATGTTACAATTAAACCCATAGTCTGGGTTAGTTGTAACATATCCTGGGGTAAAATGTAACACAATGAAAAAAGGGTACTAACAAAACATTAACATGTAATCTTTGTTTATTCAACACATGAATGCACTTAGAGCCATTTATGTAGCTCTGTGTGTGTGTGACAGAATGCAGAAATCTAGCTTTTGAACATATTCCAACCCCCCAAAAAAGACAAATTATGGAATTTTCTGCAACTGAATATTTCATTAATTTTGGTTGGTCTTCCTTGAGTTTGGCCTCATTGGCTCAGTGGGCATTATAACCTACAACTCTTGCATCAATTTTGAACATAACAATGAAGCTGAAAAAATGTAGTTGTTCACCAGCATCGCAATTCCATTACTTTTTATCATGGCTTACCTTGGTGTGGTTTGCAAAGTGCTTCAGAAAGATGAGGAAATCTGTTTCTTGCACCCATCCTGATTTATTTCCACTACCAATACTTCCTACTGGTCCATCTCTGACACAGTGGTCTGCATAATGTATGTGTGGGAACACAAACAGTGGAGGCCAATGGAGGCCAGTGGAGTGGAGGCCAGTGTTGCCAATGGCATTAACCACATATACAAATGCGACCAGTGAACCTCTCTCTGCTGATGTCGTTGCCCCAACTCGTTTAATATAAGTTAAAGTAATAGTGTGGTAAGTTCTAACATCTGCATTATTGTTACAACTAACCCAGACTGTTGCTGTTACAACTGACCCAGACTCCTATAGCCATGAACTCGCTAACATTACAGCCAACGGCTAAAACATTAGTACTAAAGACTTACACAGAATATATCCCCATAGACATACAAATAACATAATTTAAGTTTGATGAGTTTAACTGCAAAGCAGATAATGCTATTAGAAATTGAAATAAAGTAGAAAAACATACTTTTTGGCATACAAATTACTTTTTTTGGTGTTAAATTGTCTGTTTTTGACAAAATGTGCTGATTTTTCACATGTGATAGCAGAACTGAATTGGGCATGCACAGGATGAGTCACATCATTTGAAACTTAGCCCTGATTGGAGAAATTGGAAGTGTTACAACTGACCCACGTTACAACTATCCCCGGTCTCCCCTACATGATTCAGCTTTATTTTAAATATTACCTTCCACTCATCATATATTTGAAGATATGAGCCTCATATCTTAAAATGTCCTCAAAAATTGAATTTCCCATTCTGTGAAAATCACACAGAATAACCCACTGTATTAAGGATGAAATACATGTATTGTTAGTATTATCACCTCTTTGAAGTCAATGCCAATCCAGGAATAAACATTCCCATATGGAAAAGATATATATAAATCTTATAAAGTTTGTATCTCTTTTGTGTGAAACTTGTATGAAAAGCATATAAGAGTGAAAACAGATATAAGATCCCTTGAAAAATTATATAATGAAACTTGTATGTTTTGGATACTTACTAAAACAATGTATGAAAGTAATGAGAAAGTGGCCACTTTCATGAGTAATCACATATAAGTTTTTACTATTTCTTTTCCATATGGGTTATGTCAGCTAATTTGAGACACAGAGGTAAAAGACAGAACCTCATAGCTTGTAGTTTGATTAAATATCCAAGTTTGTGCTTCACTTTTGAAGACGGAAATTTTAGAATTTCATAGATTTTAGAAGATGTCTCTGCAATGCACATACTGTCTATGGATGCTGTTTGCTCATGCTTTTTAACATTTGCAGAGACCTTGGCACTTTACCCATTTATCTAATTATCTTCACAAGATGGGCAAAATGTTTGCTAATATTAAAACACTGACAGAAGGATTTGGGGGGTTTTGCAATTTAGACTAGCCATTAAAACTTAGTTGTATAACTCTTGGTTAATGTCAAATTGTTGTACCCAAAATGTTACACGTGAAAGAAGAATGGCCAGTTGAAACATGTATTTGTTTTAGGGATTTTAGACAACATGGTCAATGTCTTCTCTATTCAAGGCAGGGTTACTGTATCAGGGGGAAACATGGCAGTGTATAGAAAGCTCTGCAACCCACAATGAACTGCTGTAATGGATAAAAAGCCTATATCTAGTGGTTGGTAGCTTAAGATCAAAAGCAGTGAATGAGAGGCTGTTAGTCTTTGTCATACGTGTTAGTAAAAACACACTGAAGTCATATGAATAGAGGCCTCTTAAAGAAAAATAAGATGGTTTACTGCAGACCAGATATAGTATAATATAGGCTAACAGGAGTGTATTATACAATATAGAGAATATTGGCTGAATAATTCAAAAGATCAAAACACTGTATTAGAATTACAATAATATCATTTAAATGCATACACTAAAATGTTGCCTTCCAGGGACCAGCGTCTTACTTTGACAAGAGAATATTTGATGCAGTTAACTGAGTTCAGATGCATGAAGCACTTCGAGTGCTGCAACACAATACAATACAATCGCAAAGCCACAACAAGAATATGACTGCCATTACAAAAAGGAAATATGCCTAACTTAACAGCTCAACCAAGGCTCCACAGAGAGTTCTAGATACTTTTTTATTAAATTTAGTAATGCTGATCACTATATGTTCAGCATAATGTATAACATATGATACAGATTGTTGTTTTGTTTCGGTTTGGTTTGTGTTTCTTTCTTCTGAGATGCTGCAGATATGACAGCAACATTAATCTTGAAGTTCAATTTGCTTATCTATCTAAAATTTGCAAATTTCATAAGCCTGTGTTCAGGAAGAAAAATGACATGAAGAATTCTTTGAATGATTTCAAAGATTTGTCAAAGCTGTGCTAATAACACTGCAACATGTGGATACTGTTGTTGGCCTTCATATCAAGGTGTTTTGGGAAAAACGCTGATAAAGAAATGTAGAGCAGAAGCTCTATAAGCTTTGCTGATAGAAGGACTGAGTTGGCTAGGCTAGTGTGACCATGGAAGTATAAGTATGGGCATCTATTATTTAAGACATAATTATGCAGTGGGCAGCTTTGTCAGCCAGTCAATCAGAATCCAGCTTTTCATTAGGCTGCCTGTCACTGCACCTTGCTGCAGGCATGCCTCTCATGGACGTTACACATGCACGGACACATGACCCAGAAATGCACATGCCAGTGAATACAAAGAGACCCATATGCCAATATATCATTATAGAAATAAGAGGAGGTTTCAAGGAAGAAATAGGTGGAAAAATGACTGGAGCTCCCCCTCCTCTCACTTTCTGATTGTAACATCCAATAAGTCCCCAATGACACCCAATTTAAATGTCAAATTACATAGACCGATATTATAAATATAGATATAGTACTGTGCAGAAGTCTAGAGCCACTCTTTCAGTTTCTCCATATTTTGCTAGAGTTTGTACAACACTTACTTCTTGGTAACTTCATTCTTCAGTGCAGCATCAACTCACTTTTCTTGTAATTTCTTTTAGTAGTCTTTATCTATTCACTTGCCTTTTTTTTGCTCAAGTGTTTTCTTTTTAACTTTTACACACATTCACACTCTAATTTATGCATCGGAGAGCAACTTAAGCTACTGCGTAAAATGACCTGAAATGCATTGTCTCATAATTTCCATTTAACTGTCCGTAGTTACTCTCCAGGTAGTGATTTTGGATGTGCATTAGCAGGAAGTGCAGGATGCACTCATCTTGGGTGCGTGAACCAACATATGAACACTGGGGTCATCTTACAGTCAGTTTTAACATAATTACAATACTGTGTTACTGAAAAGTGTAATGTGATTACAGTAATGCATTACATCCAACAGAGAGACATTATTACTTTACAAATCTAATGATAATATTAATTTGCATTTCTGCTCACTCTTACTAGTTACATGATGAAATGTGTTCACAGGTTCCTTATTAGGTTCCATAGTTAAATGTTGTAAGTTAAGGAAAGATGATGCTATTAAGCTTTTTTTTTTCTTTTGTACTGCCAGTAGAAACCTTATTCCACACAGACTCCCATTGTCTCGCACATTAGCTGGATGAGATAACAGGGTAAGTGAATGAAGCTGTTCACATCAAGATGCCATAGTGCATTACCGTTTTCCCATAAATTTGCCTTAATGTCTGAAATAAATTAATCTCTGTGTGGAGCGCTAATATTGTTACTTTACTTTATTAGAACATTAGTAGGACTCTCAGAGAGCTACAAAATACTGGCACTTTGTGTTGCTTCAGTCCTGTTTTCATTGCTCTCGTCGTACTCGGATAGTTAACCCTGTGAAACCTGAACCATGAAGTAATTGCCAGATAATTCAATTGTGTTTGTTTGTTTTTAAAAGCTGCACAGTTTTTTGGACCTCAAGCATTAAAAAACTAAATTAAATATGAATTTGCACTGATATTTAAGTTTGAAATCTTTTATTCAGGAAGGAATAAAGCGGTCTCAAAAAGCCATTACAAGGTGAATTTAAAAATATACCAATACGTTTAAAAAGCTGATACTTACGATCTCAATTACAGAAGGAAAGTTGAATAAAAACATAATGCAATGACCAAATCTTGATAGAATACAGTGGCAACTCTGTCTACAAGAACCCATCTAAAATGACACAAAGACAAAATGTTCAGCGAATCAAATAAAAAGAAGTCCAGAATAACAGTGAAAGGCTTAAATGGATTATTGGAGCTTGTCTTGATTTATAAAAAATGACAAACAAAGACAGCACAGAGGAAGCAGCTGCTCAGCGAAGGAACATCACAACTTTGACAAAGAGCATCTTAACAATCTATGAAAGTACTGGGAAAATCTTTTTGGAACTGAAGAAATGAAATATACACACACACTGTGTATGGTATTAAAGAAAAGCACTGCAAAGGTGAATTGTGCTATCATAGAGCATCGAGATTTGGGGCTGCCTTTGCTATCTGCTGGTGAGAACATCTAACATTGATCACAAAAAGAATTCTAAAGTTTATCATGTTATCTTTCAGAACAACATCAAGGTGGCTATTCACCAGCTGTTCAACAATCTGACAGTAACTGAAGTAATTCAGCGAGTGTGAAGAAAAACGTGCACGGGACTCGGAGATTGACTCTACAAACATGACAGCCAAGATTCTATTTTTTTTTTCTTTTTTTGCGTGTGTGTGCAGTTCATTCACACAGGAATGGAAGAAAATGTTTGAAATGTTCTCAAACTACTATCATACAGGAAATAGCTCTAGTGTGGACTTGAAAAATAGCCCATATGGCTACTTTCCAAAACGTGATTGTTCTAGTGGAGAACGTTGTGTTCTTTCACTGGAGTTGATGGATTCTTTGTTTTCTTTTTCTCTTTTGGCAACTGGTGAGATACCACACAGGCCAATTTGACTGAAATATTGTGAAGACCTGAGATGCCTTGATATAAAGTATCACCTTGGAACGCGCTTGGATGGTTTTCTGTGGATTTGTCCCTTTAGGTTACATGAGAGTTATTGTCCCAACTGATGTAAGTGAAGTTCAAGTGTCTCGGGACTTTTTTTTTTTTTTTCGAAGAGAAGAAAGTAACACTTTCGATTTATCAGTGGGACCATGCTGTGGCCATCGCCTGCGGTTGTGAGCCATAGGTAGCAACGGGGATACAAGCAGCTGAAATGAATTTTCTCTGTAGGGTGGCAGGACACAGCATTTGAGAGAGGGTTAGAAGCTCAGACATCCACATAAAGCTTGGAAGAGTACCAGCTGAGATGGTTCAGGCATCTAATCAAGAAGCCTCTTGGGCACCTTCCTTTAGAGGTTTTCTGAGCATATCCAGCTGGTTTGGAGACCCCAGGATAGACCCAGAACTCACTGGAGGGATTATACATGTCAGCTGGCCTGAGAGCATCTCAGGATCTCCCAGGTGAAACTGGAAAATGATGCTGGCAAATAGGATGGTGAAATACACTGCTTAGCTTGTTACTGCTATGACTATACTGGAATAATTCAAAAGAAAAAAAACAATAAATAGAGCATTATGTCCCATTTCTATTTCAACATGTTTTTATTTTAACATAATAGATCACTAAATCACAGCTGTTACGTCTTAAGCTGTTAGATGGATTTGTTTGGATTTTTACTGCCATGTAATGCTGTCTGCTGCATAAACTAGGGGACCAAAAAAAGGAAAGAAAAGAACTGTCTCAGAGAGCTGCAATTGTCCTAAGCATTTTCCATCTACCCCCACCCCCAGCCATGTCTCTCTCTTCTGAAAATGCCAAGAGAACATGGTATGACTGAAAGGGCAAGCATGGAGAGGAGACAAAGGCAGGCGCAGGAGTCATCAGAGAGGGGGGACTGTGGGAAGCTAAAAGGCAGCCCAGCAAGCTAGAGATTTGTCAAAATCATAATAATAATAATGATGAAGCTGTGCAAAGAGAGAGAGGTTACAGAGGGGAAGACGGGTTGAAACAGAGTTGATGAGAGCAGAATGAAGGCAGAGAGCGTGACCTCATGCTGTAGAACCTGCAGTTTCTACTGTTTTGAGCCTAAGAGAGATCTCATCAATATGTATGACTTCATCTTGCACATGTGTGTATTTGCCCTCGTGAAAAGCGCAATGTTTACTCTCCTTTTGACCAAAACGTCTCATTACCAAATGTGACGAGTGGTGAGGATCGGAAGACGAGGGGCGGGGAGGGCGTCTACATACTATAGACCTTGGGATCAAAGCCACCAGTGTGCACTTTAAAAAAAAAAAAATCAGCTCCACTCCACTCCAGAGAGGAGCAGTACGCAGTAATGATGTTGACTCAAGTCTGATCCATGTGTACATTTCCTCCTCAGTCGGCGTGCCCAGAGAGAGAGGTTTGCGTGTGTGGATGTTTCATTTTGAGAAGGAGTGTGCATAATAAGCAGAGTGACAGGGGACTGCAGCGAGAGCTAAAGTACACCAAGGCCCTCAGAAAATGTTTGAATAATGTTGCCTAATTGGTGCCCGATATGTTTGGTAGCAAACAAGAGCAAAGAGAGCAGTTAGCTATACTTAGCAACTGTTAAACCAGTCATGGAGCAGTTTGCGGTTCTGATTGACCCGCTGGGGAATGCGTCTGTATCTAAAACTTTTTTAAAAAGAAAGAAAAAAGGGGAAGCTCATGATTATTTTAATTTAAAATTTTCAGCTCCATATTTTATTATTGGTATCTGTTGCAGTAGCTTTTCATGATTCACAGTCCCAGAAAATCCGTATCTTGCCTCATCCCAGGCCTTTTTCTGAGCCCCCCCTTCACGTCAGTCGCTGTCTGAATCATCTCATTTAGCTACACTGCCTTTAGGCCAACTTTCTCCTCCCTGGCTGCACCTCATAAACAGGAGGTTCATTTGAAATGCTGTAAACTGGCTTCATTTTATATAAAATATGAAGCATCCTTCACTGTAGCGCTGCATGAAGGAGTATCCACACAACCCTCACACAATGGTTCTCAGTATTCTAAGACAAGCAAACGAACTATGAATTGTAAACCTTTGGCTGTTAAACAGTTATTCAGATTGTCAACTAATTTATTCAATCAGAGAAAGACGGAGCCAGCAACACATGAGCTGTGCTGCCCACAAGTACGTGATGCTAATCATGTAAGAGAAAAGCGACTTCATCAGCCAAAACAGTTCACAAACAGGGTTAGCGAAGAGGCGGGTACATGCTGGGTAATAAGCAGGAGGCACTGTGACAATGATGGTGTTAAGTGGGGGGAAAGGGAGAAAGCAAACGGAGAATGGATTATTTCATTATTTATAGATTTTCATAGATTTTGATGATAACAGTTTAAAATTGCCTACGGCAATATAGAGATTTGGCAGTTTCAGATTGAGATGAAAAAGGTCCTCACTGCAATTATTCTCTGATGTTTGCTTTAATATTATTACAATTTTGATGATCAAAAGTATTTCAAGGTTTTATTCAGTGGGATCTGCAGTGATGTGGACACTTACTGGTCTGTTATCTTGAAGAGAGGTGAGCTTGAAGGCAAAACTGTCAATTTACTGGTCAGTCTATGTTATCTATACTGATACTGATGACAGGCTGTGGTTAGTGGCAGAATAAGATCGTGGACCCAAGTGCCAAATACTGGCTTCCTCCTAAGGGTGTATGTGCTAACTCTTAAAGACAGGGTGATCATCTCAGCTGGGACGAACTCAGAGTAGTCAAGTCAAGTCAAGTTTATTTATAGAGCACATTTAAAAACAACCAAGGCTGACCAAAGTGCTGTACATGGAGTAGAGCTTTGCACTGAAAATAGATGGTTTGGATGTCAGGCTAGGAAGTTTCCAGAACAGGTGTTTTAGGCATGTCCAACTGGGTAAAGACCCTGGAGGAGATCAAGGAGATGCCCTAAAGATTATGTATCTTGGCTGGTTTGGGAATGCCTCAATATCCCAGGGCAGCCTGGAAGAGTTGATAGCTGCGGCACAGAAGTCTGCTTGGACTGCTTAGGGAGCTCCCCTCGTGACCTGGACCCAGACAAGCGGAAAAATGAATAAATGGATGGATGGAGGAGTTTTGCATTTAATTACTGAATTCCAAATGGATAGTTTATTGCATTTTTTAAAGACTGATTTATAAGACTAATTTGTTTTTTGCTAAATCTGCAGCCACCTGTCTTGTATCTAATTAAAGCTATGATCCCTCACGTGTATTATGCAGCAATTTCTTTTCCCTCCTCAGTCAAGGAAATGTCAAACAACTGTGTTCTTTGCCCTTGGTTTGGATTAACAGGAGGATTTGGTTTGCCTGGAAGCTTTAACTTCCAAGGAACAATCCCAATTTAAGACACAAAAGGTTTTGCGCCATGGATAATGCCACCTTTTATTTTCTTTGTGCGTTTGCCAAGTTTCCTCGACTGCATTGACACATCCAAAGGACTGGTATTTGTTTTCGTTTATTTATTTTATATTGTCATTGCTGCTGACCTGCTTTTCCACAGAGCAGAAATGTTTCCAACTGAGGGATTAATGCGAGAGAAGAAGCCATCAGTGGAACATGAATGAAAAAGAAACTTTAGTGAGTCAGCCGCAAGGACAAGGGCCTTGGCTGCCTCTTCACCTGATAATGCTTTTGATCTGATGTGTCACTAGACGATGCACAACTGACAATTACCTCTCTACAGCACTCAGGAAAAAAGCACTCTCACTACTTTCAACCCACAGACACTCAGGAACACACATAATACAAACAAACGCTGCCATTTGCCAAGACCACTTGGACCAGCCTCCAACCTGTTGAACACAAAGCCAAGATAAGGTGGATTTGGGCACCTGGTCTCCCTTTGTATTTCCCAAGCAAAATGTCAACAATACAATGTGCCCCGAGGAGTGGCTCAAACCAAATATCCCCCCTCTATCAGAGTGTCTGGCCTCTGAACCCCTTTGATGCCGTGTCATTCTATTAAAAGTCTGAAGGGATCTGGGCGTCTTATCTCTGTCTGCTTTACCTCCATCATGGAACCGCCACTGATAAACTATGCATAGCTTTTCTTGCCTTTAGTCGCCTATATGGGTGTGAAAAATGCCATCTTCAGCTGTGTGTGTGTCTGTGTGTGTGCAAATATATGACATATAGAGCAGGTAAGTGGCTGTTGATAGTCCTCCTGGTATTGTGTGGCGCGACTTGAGTGACGTGCGGTATTAAAAGTGTCAGTGTGGGGGTGACATGACTGTGATAAGGAGCCAGTGAGAATCATCCTCATTAAGCATCAATCCTGCTTGACTTTCAGGCTTGTTGCCCTGGGCAACATCCTGCATTGTGACACACGGAACAACAAGCCATGCAAATAAAGGAGACAGGAAAAAGTAAATGTGTGTGCCGGGACTATAATTTTTTCCTTTGCTGTCACCTGTGGAGGGGTAATCTGATATAAACCGAAGAATTTCATGTTTTTGACACTCCTGCAGTTAACATATGAGCAGATGAAGCCTAGTTAGAGGTGCACATGTTTGCACATTGTGAGTCCTAAATTAAAGTCTTGTCATCTGTTGAGTATTATAGGATTAAAATACTTTTGTTACCGACTGCAGATTGTTCTGAAAGGGATTTGTTTGTTTCTTGTCTCTCACTTGCTTCTATCAGAATCCACACAAACACAGTGGTGCCACCGCTCAGGGAGAGTGGTGTATCGATGTTCAAACCATTCCAGTGTGTCTGTGTGCTTATCAGCTGTCCTTAGAGCACTTAATAAAAGCACTGTGACAGGGGATTTCAGACTGACAATGCTGACTGCAGACCATGTATTGTGCCATTTTATTGAAAACAGCTGCGTGGATTTAATGTAGCAGCTGGTGAGCAACTTATTGTGTGCGTGTACATATAGTGATGTTGTCAAAGAATATCACATCTTTGTCACTTAAGTGTGCTAGGGGTTCCTGCTTACATACTGCTTACGTGCTCTCACAGACACAGGCGCACAAAGCCTCGGGTTAGAATCATAATCCTGCTTTCCAGCAAGTATGCGTTTACAAGAGGTCGTCTAGATAAAAGAATTCACAAGTGCATGTCGCATGCATGTTAAAGGGATTACAGAAAGTCACATTCTGAGATGCTGTATGATACATTAGTGTGGGTTACTTATGCACTTCACATTCATTATTATATTATGAGCATTCAGAAGCTAGCAGCTTGCTGTTGCAATAAATCTAAACCTAATACCTTTACCTTTCATGCGTTTTGCATGAAATATATCAAGATGCATTTGTGCAGTGTGAGCTGTGTAAATGCATTTCAGCAAAAGTAAATTGCAACGTGTGCTTGTGCTGCTAAAAAAGTTCATTTTTGCTTTGCTTTTCAAATGTGTAGTATTCATAGGTTGGGCATTTGGAGGGAGAGCCTTCTCTAATTACTTCTGTATATTTTATGACACATACATAAAATATAGAAGTTGGGTATGTACCACCTGTTTCCATTCTCGACCCTGTAGAAGTGCTGTCTGATGAATGCTCATCATCATATAAAATATAAATGTAAAAAAATTTTGATTTTGGAAAGTCTTTTTTTATTCTTTCTATGTGATCACATTCAAAAAAAGAAAAAAAATCAGTCAGTTTGCTGAGTGTGTGCTTCGCTTATTTGGCAGGCACTGTTAAATCTCATAGGAAGATAAAAGCTGGGGTCTGAAAAACCAGTCAGAAACACGCTGGTTTTCCCACTTCAAGTTCCCACTTTAAGTTATTTCTATTCATGGCTCATCTTCACAAATCCCGTGCATCTCTCTTAGCTACTGACACCTATCACTCATCCGTGAGACCTTTCCCCTGTGCCTTTCAGCAGGCAATCACATTATTCAGTAACCGGTGTCCGAATTATCATAAGCTCCAGAGTGCAACTGGCTCGGTTCAGAGGCCATAGAAGATCCAGTCTCGATGATGAGTCAGTGGCTAAATGCCTGGTACCAGTGTGGGTTATGTCCTGCGGTCGGATAATTTGCATAAGGAAACCAGCCGAGTTTGGCTTTAAAAAGATCAGGGTCAGTGGAAAAATAGACAGATTCACTTTTCTTTTTAATCAATGTGGTGTCCTGAGGCCTTGTGCGGGGCTGTTCTGAAAGAGTTATTGGGAACACTTTGCTTTATGTACTGTGCTCATGCTGAACATTTCGCTGACAATCAGCAGTATTGGATCAGTGCTGGATACACTCGACCCCATGGGCATATAATAGTACATACTGTGGCTTCTTCTCACATTGCTTATTGCCGCTAGTATTCTTTTTTTCTTCAGATCAGTGCCAACCCACCTCTTCTTGTCAGTGGACAGAATAATATAAATCACCAATCCACGACATAAGATCGGTTTGTCAAGCAGGTGGAAGGTATTTAAGCAGCTGGAGAAATAATTTCACCACAATGTCCATTTTATGAGTGATACAGGAAGTCTTTTGCAGCCGTCTCATCTTCTCTATTCTACAGGTGTGTGTCCTTCCATGTTAGCCCATGCCTGCAGCCATAACATGTCAAAGTCATGACAGCAGTGGTTATTAGCGCTGAACCTCCACTTGCGTGTGTGATCCAATCAATAGCCAGGACTGCAATAATGCTGCAGTGATGTATTAAGGTGTATGACAGCGCCACAACTCCCCAGGTTACAGACTCCTACATTAAATAACAAACCACTTGCAAAACACTAAATGTTATTTGACTGTTTTATGATCAGTTTACTACATTCCGTATCGTATTTATGGCTCCACCTTTCAAAGGACATGTTATTTCTTGCAATTAAAAAAAAAAAGAAAATATGTTAAAGCTAACTATTCCATATTACGTCACAGAGGATGTGATATTCACAGATTGTCCCATGTACTGTATACATATGTTTGCCTGTCTGTTTTCATTCCCTCATTTAGTATGTAATGCACATATGACCATATGCTATGAGGTCACAATGTATCTTGTATGGGAAATGTATATGTATGGGAATGGGGGGAAAAAGGGAGAATACAAAGTGAGGAGCAAAATCTGTTATGGTGGTCTGTATTGTGTAGAAAATACTGAAGAATCCTGTTAAAATAACTGTTGTGGTCCCGAATTGTGGTTCATCATTAATGGTTGCTGCACAACTTCTATAGCTACCTGTAGCTTCTTGATTTCATTCAACGATTGTGGTTGTAGTTGTAGACAATAGCCCAGTAGCTGAGACAATTGCGAAGGCACAGATCTGATTAAACATGCCTGAACATCTTTGCACCATGAAAAGCTCCTGTTTCACTGTCAAAATGATAAAGTTTTGAACAACCAAAAATCAACAACAATCAAACTGAGAAAGCAGACATGAGCTGCTTTGTTAGATAGGTCATGGTGTCTAAGAATGAGACAGAGTTATTTTTAAGGTCATGGTGAAACCTTACAGAAGGACAACCATCAGTGCATCACTCCACTTATCAAGGCTTTTATGGTAGTGTGGCTAAAATGCATGACCATTAGACTAGCTTCAAATCTAAACTCCTCTATTATGGTACTATAGTTGAACACGGTGGAAGCATGAGCATGCTGTGGGGATGTTGTTGTTGTTGAGTTTGATATTTTTGTTTCTTTGTTTGTTTGTTGCTGATGACCACAAGGCTAATCAGGATAGAGGGAATGCTAAATGCAAAGAACAAAAAGCAATTCTGAATGAAAACTTTTACCAGTGGATGCTACTGAGAAAACATAGAAGTATAGCTTTGGAACCACATCAAAAGAGCAGAATAGTACAGCCATGCTCTCCTCCTAACCTGGTTGAGCTTTTGCTAAGAAAAATGGCAACATCAACAGGAGTGATATCAGCTGATAACTCCCTGCCAGTCTGCGGATAACTAGAATATTGCTGGAATCAAATCAAAATGAGCATATTAAAAAACAAGTAGTTTTTACAGTTTTTGTACCATTTTTTATAGTATAGGGTACACAAAAATAGCATATGATGGAGAAGAGTGACATGAGCATTGGGGAAAAGTTAATTCCATGTTTTCCTGATGTGAGTTTGCATCGCACACACTTTCTCTCCCTGTTTGGTAGTCCCTAAAGTCTGCCACACTGAGACACGGTGGACTCAGGATTGATTTTAATCAGGGCTGTCACTGGATCAATGGAAGTTTATTACCCCCAGAAGGAGTACTGGCAATGAAGCTCTGCCCCCTGGGAGGTGTAGTTTCACCAGCCTTCATCATCCAAGCTGCTAACGCCCCTTAGGGAGCATCTGGTATGGGAATTGCAGTTTTTATTGTGTGCAGTAAATCTCATTGTTATTTCTCCAAAAAATGGGACTTTTTCTTCCAACATTGGTGTCATGAAGGAAAATTGAAAAGGACTGCCACATTAGAGAGCATGAGTATAAATACATTAGTTGTGGGCACAATTGTTGTTTGTCAAATGCAAAGTGATGTGGCCAGAAGTGGATAGACAAAAGAGGGAGCTGAACAACAGAGCGAGGTCATTTATTTATGCTCACAGTCCTGTCAACATGATGAAACAGTCTGTTTCTCATCTAATATCTGCCGTGCGCGTGCACCAGGCATTCTTTTGACAAACAACCAACCAGCGGTGCTTACAGCGCAGCGTGTTATATTAGAGCCATTTAGGGAGGCCGCTGGAGCCCACTCCCCCGTTGCTCTCAATACTCACTGGTTTTCTGTTGCTCAGGTGACCAGTACACAGCAGTGATTAATTGCACTTTGTTAATAAGCAATTCATCCAATAGCAGTACAGTAGAGCAAGGAAGTCTGTATGAGTGTTTAGTGTGTGTGTTTGTGTTGTGTGCTAACAGTGGAGACATCTCCATGTGCACTTACGTTTCTGTGCCAAGTTTTTCTTCCTCCATGCTGTACATGATCACATTCACTTGGGGGTTAAGCAATTACAAATAAGAACGTTTTTTTCCCCAATACTGTCCTCATCCCTCATAGTCCTCACCACTAGTATTTGCTCAATGATATATGAGGTGAACCTAATACTGTTCTCACCAACCCAATGTCCTGATTACAAACAATTATTCATTGTTACTTAGATTAATAAAAGGGTAATGGGTCCCCATAAATCTACTAGCTGGTGCTTCTGTTTGCTCCCACAGAGGTGTTGCCATTGGGCCCACTGGGGGATGCAAGGCTAGGTCAATGGCAAAGTCAAACATTCAACCTTTTTCATTACCTTGGTATCATATTATTGTTTAATAAATGGCACAGATGATCAGTCAAGCAAAAACAAAATGAACCTAAATCATAAAATCTTTGAGTTTATCAGTAGGCAGATGGGCCACCAGAGTTAAGAGGCACCGTCGCAAGGCTCTGATTGGATGCACTAAATAACTGTGATTAAATTAAAAACAAAAACCTAGTGTATGGAATTAGATTATGGAGGATAATAAAGAAGATAATGTTAAATCATCTGTGGCCAGGTTGATGCTTTCATTTACAACCAAGTGCTGATGTTGTAGAAACATATGATTAGCGCACACGGGGAGCAAACCTTTTGATGTGCGATGGCGAGAGATGGAAAGGGAGGAATCGGGGGAGGCGGTGGGCAAAAAGATCTTTATCATCTGCGCACATGATTTATGAATCCTCCCTCTGCTGATTCTAATTTAAATTAAATGCAAAATTAAACGCACTGAGTTTTCCCAAACACATAAACCTAGCTCTCTCTCCCCCGTGCTCTTCCCCTCACATGTCAGCAAACGCATTCATATACGCTGAATTCCTGGACTACCCTGCAACAGAAAGGCACTGTTACCATGACTCTACTTTAGTCAGTCATCAAGGACAGCTTGTTGAAATTCTGCTCATCTCTTCCCTTTCTCCCCTCAGTTTCCCACTATCCGTCCAACAGTCTCCTCTTCCATGACCGGGGTGAAGTGGCCTGCTTTTGTTAATGGCAATACAGCGTCTGAGTGTCCAAAGAGGCAAAAGGAGAGATGGAAGGTACAAAAACAATTGCATAAGACCAAGAGACTGTTTGGAAAATAAAATATTACCAAAAGAAATGCCCTCATGTATATATTACACAGATAATCCAGAGTAAATTACTTATTATATGCCCTTGTAAAACAGGGATAAAATGATTAGGAGGCAATTTAAACAAAACCCTGCCTGTCCCTGTCTCCACCGAATCCACAAACACACACACATGCACACATTCCACCACTAAACCACTGATGATTGCCAGGAAGCACTTAAGCATTGAACTGACCTCAGTGTTTATTGTAAGGACGGGACAGGTAGGATTATAGAAAACACATCACAGGGTGCAGATGAAGGGGAAAGATGGTGCGGAGGGGTAGAATGAAGGCAGATTCATTGAGGGAAAAGGCCTTTGATGGACTGCATGCCCGGTCCTTCAAGGACAGGTTGGAGCAAAAGAGAGAAAGGTGTGGACTGTGTGAGTGGGAGGAAAGAGATGTTATGAGTAAGGGTTGGCAGATCTGGAGTGTTGTTAAGAATTGTAATATAATAAGTGGGCCATTTAATTCAGCCACATTTAACATCAAACACACGATTCATCTCAGCTTAGCAAGGCCAGACTGTGACTCCCACATATACTGACACACAGCACTGATACACTCTCAGCCAGGGCACTCACATGTGTTCACTTATACATCTGAAGGCGCCGGTGGCATAAATCCATATGAATATCGTGCCGTTGGCCTCAAACGCCTGTGCTGATTTTCGCCTGTGACTCCAGCAAACACGCCCCCGCCAACACACATACATGCGAACATAGAGAAGCACCTGCTTTTGGCTAGCCCATTAACCATACTGAGAAGGAGGAAAGTCAGGGCAACTGGAGTGTCTCTTTCTCCAACAATCAATCATATATTAGCTAGACAGTATATTCAACTGAGCAAGCTGCCAAATAGACAGGGAGAATATGAAGAGGGAATCTAACAGTATACTGTTAGATAAACTATGCAGTGAAGTCTGTGTAGGTCTGAAACTGATATGGGCTAACAACTGAAGAAATACACATAATCCCGATGCGTTATTTATGCACGCTTCTGTTTTACAAACCTCTCAGTGCCGCAGTTAGCTGTAAATCGATGCAGATAAGCCCATTAATCACATGCTTTCATATCAATGGATCTCTATGATCCATGAGTCTTTGCACCTGTCGATGAAGGGATGGCAATCTCAAAGTCGTCCAGAACAGCCAAGAACAGAAACACATGCCTAGAATAAAAAAAGAAGCCAATTGGATTCTGTTGCCATAAACACTCCAACACAGTCTACTTTAGACACACTGTACCTTCACATGTTTTGCTTTTACTTGGTTCAACTTAAGTTTGATTGAATTTACGCGTCCCCAAGTGTATTGATTTAGGTGTTGTGAATATCTGTTGAAAGCAGGAATGTGTTACAGCATATTGTGTTAGTTTTTTCCTACTTCTTCCCATTATTAAAGAAAAAAGGTTGCCATGGTTTATATCTAGCATGATATTCAAAGTGTTGACGGTCATTGTAAGGAGGTCAGGATTACTAATGAGTACAGCATAACTTTTTCTGCACTAAGTGCCCAGCTCTGGTTGGTTTTTATTAACATGTCTTTCATTTATTTATTTTTTTCTTTTTGCCATCCAGGAACACAAATTCACTAATGATTCTTTCAACCCTACGGCTATCTCGATCTATTTTTCATTTTTTCCTTGCTCTTCTCTGTCATTAGAGGAGGACTGCTACATGAAAGCACGAAATTCATGCTGAGTGCAGGTGGATAATTATCAGATGCATTCACTTACGCAAGGCTTAGTTTGTGTAAATACATTTACTGTGTTGTATTATACTATTAAAAGTATTAGATTATATCCAAAACAAGAGTCATAGTTGTTTTATTTTTCATGATCATGAAAAAAAAAACGGTCGGTGTACCTTTTTGCCTTCTGTTTCTTGGAAAACCATGATGCTGTTATGGAATATTTTCAGCTTTTCTGACTACATAACATGAAGAAAAGCTGCTGCCTCGAGCTAAGCTTTCCCATACTGACTGCAAGAAGAAAAGAGAAGACATGGGCTCTTTGAGGAGATTTTGCTCGCTGTTTGGTTTGTAGCCATGCTCGTGGCACTGATCGATCATATGATTCCAGATAAAACATTTAAAAAAATATTTTATTGATAATGATAGCAAGGAGAATTTATACAAACAGTTAGCCATCCAGAAAGTCATCCTACATCAGATATCCTCTAAACTTTACTCTAGTTCCACCAGTAAACATTTTAACTTGTCAAATCTCTACTTGATGATTGAACAAATTTAAGGAAAAAAAATGAGCAATCATGTTTTATCAAAAATGAAGGCTGAGTTGTTTCCTCATCCTCTTATTTTGATTCCACCACAAAGTCGAAATTTGAGGTTTTGTGTGAAAATTCTCAGCAAGTACCAAATGGATTGCTGTGAAATTTGGAAAAATAAATTGGTGATTTGAGCATTCATCATACCTGTTTAAAATCAGTTTGTTTTTGACAGGGTTTTTGGAAAGTGTTTGAGGATGTTTTCACATTTAGCTTTGCCACCCATTTAGCTTTGCTAGTGTTAAATTTCACATCGACTTTCAATTCTGCAGAAACTTGGGGTAGAAAACGGAAGTGACTTGATGATATGGGTGTGGTAGTTTCACATGGCTGGAAGGGGAATTTGAAGCAGACTGATTCAGTTAGGACTACACAATGGACTCGACGGGTGCAGCTGCTGTGCATCTGCTAAGGATGCTGATAGCAAGGGGGTGCCGGGCCAATATATTGATGGGTCAAGCACAGTCTTTGTGTTGCCGATGGTAGTGCTGGTGTATTGAGATTGCTTACAAATTATAGAATAAAATAAAAATAAAAATGATTTAAAGTCATAAAACTCCATTTAATGTCACAAAACAGATGTGTTTATACATCAACAAGTAAACAAAGTATGTATGACTGAGAGAAACAGGTGGAGCTCCTCTCATTGACAGGCAGCATCACCAAATATGTTGCTTATATGGAGAATAAGGGCCACATAAAAATGATTGAAACTTAAATGTGGCAGCAAGTTCATGAAGTTTACCTTATAGCAATTTTTGAAGTTAGTTACAAACTAGGCAAGCTTGACTAAATGGGTCTTTGGAAGTTCTGACATGGCTGACTGATCTAAAATTATTGGTTTAAATTGTAAAATAATTGAATTTCTTCTGCATATTAAAAATGAAGAAGCAATGCATAATGTCTGTGTTTTGCATTTTAGCGTGCAATATGCCTCTGTGTGTAACTTTAACTTCACGGATGTGTTTCCCATGTGTGCATTAATAAAATTTTTTTTTAAAACTTACACATTGGTTTATAATTAGTGGTAGTCGGTGTTTTAAGGGTTATTGACTCTTAAGTCATAGAGGTGCTGTGGAGGCTTACAAAGATCTTTGTAACCTTTGAAGAAAAATAGTATGTCAGAGCAATCAGCTGAAACTAACAGCTTTTTTTTTTTGTCTCTTGCTCTTGACGAAGGCGGTCGCACTTTTCTCCTCTCCTCGTCCTCCTCTCCCTTAGCTTCCCTGCTTAGCCTCTTATGTCCTTGTCTAGTCTCGTGTTTTTTGTATTACTTTTCTCTGGAACACTCTCTCACAGTCTATTCTCTAAAACCTAAAGGAGGAATTATGGATTTGATCAACTGGTCCCTAAATGTTCATTTTTGCATTCTATGCAAGGCCACCTGGGTTGGCTGGAAGACTGTTTACTTAGCCTGGCAGGGCGAAACACACTGTCTCAGCTGAACTCTGGACACATACACACACAAGCACACAGACATATATACACATGTAGATGTACACTCATCCCCCATCCAAACGCCTTCGACGCTTATTCCCCTCCGATGCTGACGGTGGATCAAGGAGACCAGCGGTTATGCTGCAGGCCTGGATTCACTGTCTACACTGGCTGTCTCTCACCCTTTACCCATCCCTGTTGCTTGTCATGTGTTTCTTTGGTGTATTAAGAGTTTTTTCATGTGCTATGTACAGAGGTGGGGTTTTTTTCTGTTCCCAAACTGATCTCCCTGTTGGAGCTCAGTCTGGGGGGAGTTATTTTTTTCTCCTTATCTATCCTCATGTGGTGCATTTTCCATTGTTATACATCTCTGACCCGTCTTCCCCATGTGATGATTGCGTGCAATAGGTCGGCAGCCTTAACATGAAATTTCCCCTTGTGGGAATAATAGTATCTTAGTATCTTATCTTATCATTGGATTTTCAGAGGAAACGTTTTCCCCAAGGATGCCACTTTCAAAGTATTTACTTTTCACTTTTTTATTTCCTTTTTGAAATGACACCTGCCTTCAAAGCTTTTCTGATCACTCTTTCTAAGTGCTCAATTTTTCATCCAAGCAAAGGATTAGTTTGCTTTTAGTTGTTACTCTATTAAGTCAATATCATAAAGAAATGATGCATGTATCTGCATAACCATCTCTGAGCAAAGGTTTAATTATAAGTGTACTCTCTAATTGCTGCATAGTAATGGACTGAAAACAAAGAAATGTATATATATATATATATATATATATATATATATATATATATATATATATATATATATATATATATATATATATATATATATATATACTTAAATACACAGCAAAATCTCCAGTGTTAAATTAACACTAGAGATTGTCTATATGGGTCCACACCTCTGAGTGTTAAATGCAACACTGTTGAGTGTTAAATTAACACTTTTGAAGATTAACAATGGCTAACACTGAGCAGTGCTGATTTTCTAACAATGGAATATTTCTAACATTTTGAGTTATTTTCCAGTGTTAGAGAATCAGCACTGCTCAGGGTTAGCCATTGTTAATCTTCAAAACTGACTAGGTTACTTTTAAACATATAACACTGTCAAAAGTGTTAATTTAACACTCAACAGTGTTGTATTTAACACTCAGAGGTGTGGACCCATATAGACACTCTCCAGTGTTAATTTAACAATGGAGATTTTGCTGTGTGTGTGTGTGTATATATATATATATATATATATATATATATATATGACACACACTGAGCTGAGTTGAAACAACACCACCTACACTACTGAGGTGCCCACAGTTAAGGCTTTGCTTCTGGACACAGTGTGCTTCTGGACACAGTGTCCAATTGCCCTCTGGCTCTCTTATTAACTTGCATCAACAGCCTGATGCTTTGCTCCTGTTGAATATTCCACAATTCTCATGTAGTGGTATAGATATATTATGAGATTAATATGCAGAACTTATGACAAAACTGGAAGCTAGAACTGGGGAGATTTTATGTGAAAAAGTAGATTGTTCCAGATATTAGGCAGTTTTGAAGCAAATTTCCATGCATGACTTAGAAAAACTTTTCCATTCACTTACCTTGAATTTCTCCTCCTTTTCTATTTTTCTTTTTTGGATTAAAAATATAAGCATGATGTGACAAACGAATTCCCTAAAGTCCTCAATCTACTAGAAATAGAAAAATTAATTACATTTCTTATTTCGTTTTATGTCTATTAACAGTATATTCAAATATGAGTTGTTAAGAAAAAGCAACAGTCCTTCACGCCACATGGTCTAACTTGGAAGAATTTGGACATTTCACTGGTTTTCTGTTAAAACAGTAAACTAAAGCGCACAAAAGCTAGCCATTATAAATTATGATTGTTGCAGTTCTATTTAAGGCTGCAAATAGCAAGTAAATCTTTTTTGTTCTTGAGGACCATTCCTAAATATTTTTTTAGGAGCCATTTATGCAATGTTAGGTTAACTAAGGGTAACCTTCTGTTAACCTCAGCATCTACACTGGAGCTAACCAAAAGTTAGCTTCCCAGCCCGCACAAGTAGTATCTTCAGTACTACAGCTACAGTGTGTGGATCCAGCAACACAGAAAAGGTCGTGGCATAGACAGTTTATGCCAGCAGCCGGCCCTGGTGTAGAGCAAAGTTTGAGATTTGAATCGTTGTGTTTTTAGTATCTTGTTATCGTCTTCTACAATAGTTTAATGATGAAAGTAGCTCAATATGTTATTTATTTTGATGTGAGCTAACAAGTAGTGATGTGTCGGTCGTGAACGAAATGGCTCTTAGAGCCGACTCTTTGAAGTGAACGACGCGAGCCGGCTCCTTATCGCAAGCCGTGTGTTTTTTTCATCTTTCTCTCACCCTCTCTCTCGCACTTTTTTTCTGCTTCACTCCGTATGCGAGCCTTGTACGTTACGCTGGGAAGAGGGGGGAGGGGCGGTAGTTTCACTGGCAGTAGCACAGGAACAGAGCCAGAGGGAGAGAGAGCCAGGGACAACAACATCACATTAGAAAAGTATAGTAATCATCCACAACTATTTTCAGTTGTGGATGATAAAGGATTCAGAAAGTTTATTCATACAGGCCCACATGACAGAGAATCTTCTTTTTGTTTTCATATTTTAATTTATGTTTAATTGTGTTGTGGTTTGCGGTGTTTTGTGTTGTTTCACTTTAAATTAGTTTAAAAGGAAAAAGCTGAAAATGTAAATAATTAAAAGTTGAAATGTAAATACTTGGTTTTTGTATTATATGATTTATTTATTGCATTTTAGGTGGAGTGAATAAATAAAAGTATATTTACGGTGGCCCCTAGAGACAAAGCACGTAAAAACTCCAAAACACGTACAAACTCCGAAGCACGTACAAACTCCAAAACACGTACACAACGGAAGTGCACCAGGATGCTAGGGGCAGTGTTGAGGTTTTGTTACCTACTGGCTACACAAGCCAGGAAGTACCAACGACCGGATTTGGTGTGTGGTAGTAACAGGTAAATTAACTTTTTTTTAAAATCATTTGAATATATATGAGTTCTTGTGTATAAATACACAAACAATACACACATGCTTTCAATTGTGTAATTTAAGTGATCTAGGTAGCTGTTTTGGAACTTCAGTTAACGCTAGAAATGTGCTTTGGAGTTTGTACGTGCTTTGTCTCTAGGGGCCACCGTATATATTTATACATAAACATATGTAAATAAAACCACAGGTTTTTTTTACATTAGTAATTCCTTTTGTGCATAAGTTTATATTGTTGTTAATAATAAATTAATTAAAGCAACAAAACAACCTGAAGAGCTGGTTGGGAGCCTAAAGAGCCGGTTCTCTAAAAAGAGCCAGAATTCCCATCACTACTAACAAGTTAGTTTTGGAGAAATTTGGAGAAAATCTGCACTTCATTTGGACTAAAAGCTGGTTGAAGTACCTTCACTGTTAACCGTGTTTAAATGTACTTCACAGAATAAAGCATTTGTTACCTTGATACAGTGCAGGCCTA
Source organism: Aulonocara stuartgranti (assembly GCF_965226115.1). Lineage (NCBI taxonomy): Eukaryota > Metazoa > Chordata > Actinopteri > Cichliformes > Cichlidae > Aulonocara > Aulonocara stuartgranti. Next base: position 14,724,044 of record NC_138957.1, on the reverse strand, counting down.
GCCATGCCCTAATGTCAATATAATACAACAAGAGAAATAACCAAGACAAAATAGTAGCAGGCAGGAAGTGGCCTTCAGAACCTTTCAAGCTTAAAACTGCTTTCTAAAGGCAAAATAAAGCACACTTTAAATAATTAACATTACTGCAGTCAACCTCCATCTGACAGTGATGTTTGGACAGCCATTCTTCTTCTTCCTGTTCTTGTGGGGTCACGAAAGCCCTTCATCTGCAGCAGTACAGTGAGTTATCCTCAACAAATTTATCTATCTCCCCAGCAAAACATGCAGCGAGTTTTTTTCTTAATATTTCACGATCCAGTGAACACTAAATAAAACTTGCATTCATTCTGTGCTCTATGTTTTTCTTTTCTTTTTCTGTGTCACTGAGCACTTGCTGTGATTCTCTTTGAGTCCTCCATTTAAAATATACCACATAGATAAATTATAGATGAAACGTTAGAGGCAAAAATTGAGCCAAAACAGAACTTTCTTTAAAGAAAATGCAGGAGGAGCTTTTTTTGTGCAGACAAGCTGTAAATGTATTATTGGCAAAATGTGCATTCACTATTCCTGTATCTTGCCAGCTAATTAACACTTTCTAACCGTAATTCTATTAGTGGTTGTTATTAATTATTACTATTACTTTAACCATTTTGTCCTGTCTTCCTCCCCTCATCCCCAACTGGTCACAGCAGATGGCTGCCCCTCCCTAAGCCTGGTTATGCTGGAGATTTTTTCCTATTAGAAGGGAGTTTTTCCTTCCCACTGTGCTCACTCATAGGGGGTCATCTCATTGTTGGGGTTTTCTCTGTATTACTGGAGGGTTTTTAAAAGCACCATGAGCAAATATTGTTGTGACTTATATAAATAGAATTGAATTGTGCAATTACATGATATTACATCAGAATGTAGTGAAATGAATTTATAATAAACATTTATTGATAATAAGTGTGTATCGATAATGCTGTTTGTTGTCCTAGCTATGCTACCTTACATTCGCTCCCTCTCATATACACAATTACAAGAAGACATGGGGCTGAGGCCATGGCCTTTACCTTTTTAGTGCTCGCTGTGCTTATTGGAGCATACTGTCTAAGACATGGCCCGGCTCTCAACAATAGCTTCAGCAAAGATCCCATTTAGTTAAGAGCCCATAGAAGACCTGTCTTGAGGCTAAACGCAGAATAGCAAAGAGTGGAGGAAGAACAAAACAGAGAGAGGGAGCAGGATCAAACAGCAGAGAGACAGAGACAGAAACACATATGCGCAGCTAGTTCCTTATGGCTGATGCTTACTTTTTTACTGGCTGATGTCATCTTTTCTTAAGCCCAGTTCCAACCTTCTATTTCCTGTAAATGAAAGTTTAACCAAGGGGAAACTTTCTCAGTTACCATCAGTATCAGTTACTTAACAACTCTGATATACACTCGACTCACAAGAATCCAGCTTTTGTCAGTTACCCCCTCGAAAGTCCAACTCTCTCTATCCTCAGCAGACCAGGCAATCTCACTTTCATCTTGATTCCCTTGTGGTATTGCCAAAATGATGGAAATAGCAGCAATTCCTCAGTGAGGGTAGCTCTCTAATGGTGATGGGTGTTTTCTGCTGGCATGAAATTGCTAACTTATCTCCAAGAGGGCAAGATCAACCATCATCACTACTGTCACACAAGGTTTTATTCATTGCCTCTCTCTGCCCACCTCATGGTGATGGAGTGCAGCAAAGCCTCGTATTTTATGTGCCGTAATTAGGATCATGTCTGGCAAGGAGAGCGGTCATAGGTATAAAGCATGCCAGTATCATAATGCAGATACAGGTTTGTAAAGTTCTTTAGCTGACTCAGATGCAAGACAAAAACTGGCAAGATGTTGTAAAATAAATTACCTTTAATGGCTTATGGGAAAAAATATAACAAAAAGTGAAATCGAAAGGTGACAGGACACCCCAATGTAGAAAAACGGGAACTGAAAATGCTTAAAGGTAACACAAAAACTGATCAGGGAAGAGCAGGACCAAGAAAGAGCAGGGCTATGGGACAAATACTCAGGGAAGATAAGACAGTTCTTAAAAAAATACAAACTGCACTGCATACTGCTAACCCACATCATTTAAAGCAGGGGTAGGCAACCTTTCTGATGACGAGTGCCATTTAAAATTTCCTCAGAAGTCAGTGTGCCATATGATTGCATTAGCAATAAATGTAATAACGCTCTATATTAACAGTTACACAATATATAGAACCACTTTCTAGAATTATATTTGTTCGCAGATGTTCGCAGGTATCAGCGAATAGTTATCAGCTATTTTGAAACCAAAAAAAAGACACTTTTTATCCATAACAAGAACTCCATAACAGCAAATGAACTGTACAACAGAAAATGCAAATGCTATTTATGGTCTCCTCACAACAATGATAAGAAAAATAAACTAAGCCAATATGGCATGTCTGTTAATACAGAGACACACATGTTGATGTGATCTCTGGTCTCCCACTCAGAGACACAGGTCTCTGAGTGTCCAGCATTCAGACGGCTACCTGAGGACACTCATGTGAGAGAAAATCTGCTCACACAGATATGTAGAGCCAAATACTGTCAATAAGGCCTCTGCAATGTTCTGAAAACAGTTAAACTTGTCAGGTAGTGATGTCCAGCAGGTGAAAATGGAAGCGCCATGAACACGCACAGCTGTGGATTCCAGCTGCTTCAATGTTATATGTATGATTTCTAAACATTTTACATCAGATAAAAACTTTGGTTGTAAGCTTCAGATAATTATTTATTAAAAGCGAGACATTTTAAATGAGAATAAGAAGGTATTACTTAGTGCCCCCCTTTCCCTGTTAATGCCCTACATGGCCCCCCTGGCAAAACATTGCTAGACCCGCCCCTGCACAGTTACCAGCTGTCACCTACGTAGAAAAGGATCCTGGTGTTATTTGTCTCTCAGAAACAGTTCATAACTTCCCTTCAACTCATTTATGTCACCTAAAAGGTAAACCTGTTTCTCCATCACCTGTTCAGCTCTGATGATTCAGTAAGGACATCTCCTGGTTTCATCTTCATGTTTCCCTCTCACCACCAGTGTTGGTCAAGTTACTTGAAAAAAGTAATCAGTAACTAATTACTGATTACTTCCCCAAAAAAGTAATCCCGTTACTTTACTGATTACTTATTTTCAAAAGTAATTAATTACTTAGTTACTTTTTAAAAACACGATTTACAGCCTGAATAGGTGATAAAGCGATAGATCTTCCAGCCCAATTCTACTTTTAAGCTTAAATTTCAAAACTTACACTAACTACTGATCTTATCTGTCAGTGCGCCCCAGGGTGGCTGTGGCTACAATGTAACTTGCCATCACCAGTGTGTGAATGTGTGTGTGAATGGGTGGATGACTGGATATGTAAAGCGCTTTGGGGTCCTTAGGGACTAGTAAAGCGCTATATAAATACAGGCCATTTACCATTTATCTATTTCTGATTTTATCTGTTTTGATTTTATATACTGTTTTGTTTGTTTGTTAAGCTTAAATTTCAAAACTTACATTAACTACTGATTTTATCTACTGTTCTGATTTTATCTGTTTTGATTTTATATACTGTTTTGTTTGTTTGTTTGTTTGTTAAGTGGGTTTAGAGCTCTGGGTAGCTCCCCAGCTGGGTCTAGACTGGGTCTAGAGAGTATTTTAAATTCAGGGAATTTAAAATAGAAAGTAGCTCGTCCACAGAAGGACTGGTAGCTCCCCTTACGATAAGGGTTCAGATCGCGTGAACAGGTGTGAAATGTGTGTGTTTAGTTAGTTTGTTTGTTTGCTTGTTTTAATCAATTTTAAATCATGCTTTTTATTTGTTTTTGTTTCTAATGTCTCTGTAAAGCACTTTGAATCACCTTGTTGTTGAATTGTGCTATACAAATAAATTTGCCTTGCCTTGCCTTGCCTTGCCTTTTTCTACATAATCCATCATACAAAATGTAATCAAATGGAAAAGTCTCTTTTTAAAACTTGTTTTATCAGTTTTAATCTTTTAACTTTATGCATCAAGCAAAAATTTAATTATATGCAACATTCTCTGAGTTGAATAAATTAGTTTAACATTTAAACCTATTTTCTACACATTCCAGCACATAAAATAAAATATTTTTTGTGTTTACATTCAGTCTTTCAAATAGATGCAAGTAAAACACAGCAGAACATAAATAAAGTCAAAGACTCAGCGGTCCTGTTGCTCTATTTTCACCTGTAAAGCAGGACTGAGGTAGGCGGAGGTTTACCCTGGTGCAGGTGTGCCGCGGTCAGTTGAAGAATCCGCGAGTTTCTCTGTGAGTTTCCCATTACGTTGTTGCGCACTCGGTGCTTGCTTGGAAGTTTAGGGGTTTTTTCGCTGTAAAAAGAAGTTTTCTTCCCACGCACGATGGACGCTAATGTTGTTGTCACTTTTTATGGAATCAAACTCAAAGTAAGGTCAGTACTTCCACGCTTTAAACGCTGCACGTTCATACTCTCTCCCACAATCGATATATGATCCGTTGTTGATCTGCACACAGCTGTTGTCACTAACGGCGCACTCGCTTACGTCACTGTCATGAGACATTCTCGCAAAAAATCACGGTTTTAGTAACGCAGTAACGCAGCGTTCCTACGGGAAAGTAACGGTAATCTAATTACTGTTTTTGCAATGGTAATCCCTTACTTTACTCATTACTCGAAAAAAGTAATCAGATTACAGTAACGCGTTACAAGTAACGCGTTACTGCCCATCTCTGCTCACCACATATCCAAACCGGAATGACCAGCAGCTTTACAGCTGTGGCTCCAGCAAACATCAGCTGATACTAGAAAGTAATATTAAATAAATTCTAACAACAGCTGATCAAGCTTAAACGTGCTGCTGTTGGTTAGCGCGACATTCGGCGGTTTCCTCTTTCTGGCACAAAGTGGGCGATAAACAAACGAGAAAAAAGCTGGTCATTGATCCGTTTCATGATTGAAGTTGCAACAGGCGAGCGAGGGGGAGAGAATGAGAGCAGCTGTGCAGCGTAAAGACATTGTCATGGTCCGCGGCCCGGCGTCCGAGGTGCTGATGGGATGCCCACGCCCACGGCTTGGCTGCTAACTCCACACCTGCATCCCATCCCAGGCAATCACCAGGTGGACTATTTAATCCTGCCCAGCCTGCCGCTCCACGCCAGTCCGTAGTCGTCTCTCAGCGGTAACGTACACCTGTCGGAAAGCCCTTATGAAAACTTATTCGTCTGAACTAACACTAACTCTGCCCTGTGTACTCAGATCTCAACTCGGCGTGTTTTGAGCCACCTGCCTGTCCACCTGCCCATCTGGAATTTGGATCACGATCAGCACTCGCCGCCTCGACTTTTCTGGAGCTCCCCCGCGGACCCTCACCCCTCCCTCCGGCTCCCTCGGCCCCGCTATCATCGTAAGACGCATACTCTACCTCCCCTCGTATGCTGCCATTTCCCCGCACCCCAATAATCCTTTTCCTTTTTCTGTTGCAGCCTCCCACAGTCCCGCTCTTGGGGTTCCTGCGCGACTCACCTCCCGGTCCTTCGGTTTCTCTGGTTCCACGCGCTTTTTCCCTTCTACCCTCCCAGGACACCTTCAGTTATAATAAAGTTTATTTTTTTCTCATACCCCGGTGTGTGTGTGCTCTGCTTCTGGGTCCAGCTTGTGCGCGGAACTTCGGTTCATGACAGACATAGAATAACTCCAGCTTTGTGTCTTTTTCCATTCTAGCTGAAGTACGGGACAAACTGTTCCTTTTCACCTCAACACGAAACGAGTAATATGTTCTCTCAATACGGGACGATTCCGTCTTTTTGCGCTGGGCTCTCCAAATCACGGACAAACAGAATCCCACATTCTTGTAAGATTTTTCTTGTAAAACAAAGGGGGGCCCAGCAAAAAAGGCTTGGGAACCACTGGTCTAAACCTTTTGTCAACATTTTTTGCACTCTTAGGAGTTCTTCAAAATGGGTAGTGCCATCCAGTGGTGTGAATAAAAATCATAACATCTTCCCCACCAGAACATGAGACAAAATAACAAAAACCTCCAAGACCAAAAAGAAGAGATTCAAGAGATTCATGATTCTTTATTTGTCACGTGCATAGTTATACAAGTACAACACACAGTGGACGTGGCTGTGCCATCTTTAGATGGCAGGCATGGGTTGTGCTGGTCACATGACTCAGTGAATGATTGCAACAGTAGTTATTTTCCTTTCACAAAAAAAGCGATAGAATAATCCTGTTACCTAGATCCCATTTCTCAGAGTGTCCTATTCTGAGATTCTGTTATAAGGCTAGCCAGTAAAAATGACTTTGTACATAAGGGGAGAATGGTAGTGGGTCTCAATTTGGATACAGTACACGCTCTGTCAGTTCTAAGGTTTTCTGTATCAGAACATAGTAAACAGTCTGGTCCTTACCAGGTCTTAAAAGTATTTAAATACTATCTATTCAAGAACCTTGAACCTATAATTGGCAAGCCAATGCAATGTGTGAAAAACTAAGTATACCCCAAGATTCAATAACTGTAGAATCACATTTACCAGCATAATTTGGAGAAACATTTTTCTGTATGACTGTATTGAATCACGGTGGCACGGTGGTTAGCACTGTTGCCGCACAGCAAGAAGGTCCTGAGTTCAATTCCACCAGGCCGGTCTGCGTGGGTTCCCTCCAGGTACTCTGGCTTCCTCCCACCGTCCAAAGACATGCAGCTTGTGGGGATAGGTTAATTGGATAATCCAAATTGCCACTAGGTGTGGATGTGAGTGTGAATGGTTGTCTGTCCTTGTGTGTTAGCCCTGCAACAGACTGGCAAGCTGTCCAGGGTGTACCCCGCCTCTCGCCCTATGACAGCAGGGATTGGCTCCAGCACCCCCCACGACCCTGACAAGGATAAGCGGTAGCGAATGGATGGATGGATGGATGTATCGAATCATTGTGGAGGAATTTTAGCCCACTCTTCTTTGCAATGTTACTTATCTGATTATAGTTTGTTCCCATTCATTTTTGCACCACCACAGGCAAAAGTCTGGACTATTGCAAAGCCTCGATTCTTTTTGTTTTCAGCTACTGTATTGTAGGTTTGCTATTGTCCCGTTTCATGACCTAGTTTAGGCCAACTTTTAGCTGACTGACAAAGTTCATGGGCAACTCAATGACTGCAAGGTGTCCAGGTCCTGTGGCTGCAAAACAAGTCCAAAGCTCAAACAAGCCCCAAATGCACCACCAAAAGTGATGCATTTTGTGCAATTTGGCCAAATATGTGCACTTTGATCTTTTCTATCCACAGGGCATTGTTCCAGAAATTTTGTAGTAAACTGTGCTGCCATGTACTTTGCAACCCTTTCAAACAAGCCGCAAAGTCTGACGTGCAGCTCTTGGGTTTTTGCAATTTCTCATTTCTGTGCTTCTGACCTTGGGGTGAATTTACTGGGATGCCCACTCATAGGAAGATTGGCAATTGTCTTGAATGTTGTTCACTTGTAAGTAACTCTCACTGTAGAACGATTAACTTTAAGTTGTTTAGAAATAGCCATATAACCCTTTTCAGACTGATTGTAAAGAACAATTGCTTATTTGAGTTATTACTGATATCTTTCATCCTTGGCATTCAGTTAACACATATTTGAATGCTCCAGGCCTGCCAGAACTTTTTAAACCCAGTGGATTTAATTAGCAGCACCTCGCTGTTATTTACCCTCTTATTTTTTTATGGAAGCAGTGAGAGTATACTTAGATTTTTACACAGTGTTCCTGCATTTTGTCTTAGTTTTTGTCAAGGTTTAATACGGTATTGATGTTGCATTTACTTAATATTCAGACCCTATGATTCTTCTTTGTTTATTGATTGATTTTTTTTTTAAGTTTCCAGATAGATAAAATGTCAGAATTTCAAATGGTGCAGGGTATTGTTACCTCAAATCAAATACAATTGGTTGTGCGTTTACCAGAAATGATGTTTACAATGATAATAAATTATTCTACAGTGAAAAAAATACTCTATTATGTATATTCATACCCAAATAGCATGAAATGTGTAGTTTACCTCCAACTGTTTTTTGTAAGCGCCACTGTTAGCGTGCTAACATCCTGAATGAAAATTGCTCCCTCTTGATGGCCAAGGAAGGGATGACTGAAGGTGAGAAGTTCATATTGTTTCACACTATTATGACACCACCTGGGCATTTGTAGAGCACTCCATGTAAAACAATGCACTTATAGACTCAAAATAGCAAGGGTAAGTATGCGACTCGAGACACAGCCTGAGCTTCAGTGTTTCTATTTTACATTTTTAAAATATTTGTTACAAAATTAGATCAAACTCAAAATTATGCAAGTATGCATAACCTCCGTCAGATGTAGCACTTGGTCATAAATTGGCAGAGAGCCATTTTAGACTGGAGGGATACCATGAACATATCGACACTTTCAGGCTGAGTAGACCAAAGAGTGCAAATGTGTAACAATCTACAGCAGTCCAGTGCCAACTCACACTTCTGTCTTTATGTGTAATGTTGGCCAATAGGAACATAATGCTCATCTTAGCTCAGTAATTTATTTAAAGATTTTTATACTGACCATTTTCAGTGTGGTCGTACTGAAGACTCGTTGCATCTTTAAGTTATTGATAATACCTTCAAGCCAATCAAAAATTATTCTTTCATGCAGCGTGAGAGTGAGAATGAAATATTAAACTGTCTTTTCCTCTGACACCCCTCTGTGAATCAGGAACAGAAGGTGTCTTTTCATCTGACACAGAAAAGACGGTTACGGTTGTCAGTTGCTGCTTGAAACTAATATAGAATATCAAAAACATGCAATAATAACGGCAGAAGGACGTTACAGTAGTTACTGTAGCTGAACTCAAAAAGGGATTCTTTCTTTCACGTGTTATTATACCTAAAAACCAGCTGGGGCACCACAAAGCAGCCCACCCAGCAAGATAGACTTAAATCATAGGGTTTTTTTTCTCTTCCCGGCCTGCAGTCATTCATGATGGATGGAGCAACAAAGTGTGCTCTGCTGTGGGCTTCAGCTGCTCTTAAATGTATGGGCAGGGGGATGGCGAGATGGACAGTAGGCAGAGGGATGAGATGGAAGGACCAGGGGAGATATATGAGAAGAAGGTCGGGGCGAGGTGATAGATGTCTACAACGAGGGGCGAGAGGGATGGCATAGGTGGACCAAGGTGACCAGTGAGAAGTTATACTGTAGGTGGGCTGTGGGGGGTTGCAGTGAGGCTGCGATCCGTCTCTGTCAGGTGGAGGAAAGGCTTTTCTCCCTCAGATAATTCTGAAATTCATCACTGGAGCTAGAGGTAAGGGTTGCTGTGTGTGGATATGTGGAGATGACCCACTGACTACTGACTACATGTTACGCTTTATGGTAGTGATTTATGGCACATACAGAGGCTCGTCTGTCTCATGATGAGCCTGACTTTGTTGACTCACCATGGATGCAGCCAACCCTGAACGCTTAGAAAATGGTTAGAAGAAAGAGAAGAGACATAGAATAATACACATGAAGACACAAAATGCTGAAGATTATGCTACAAGAATAAAATTGTACATTCACTGTAGCATATCGGTCCCTTTGTACATCCAGTAGTTCACCAGGGGGGTTGTGTCCTTTGATGTCCTTAGATTATTCCTGCAGTAAACATGCCATATTTGCTTCTTTTTTCATAGCTTGTCAGCTCAATTATACAGATTGATAATGAAAGAATATGCAGGGTGGTGTGACAGAATTCATCTGAATCAAATATATCGAAAGCTAGAGAATAATTCAAGTACTGAAATCACCCAGACCTGCATTTACTCAGGAACTGAGTTTCATAACAGATTGGGATTTAGTGTTATTACACATTTTATTATGGAAAAGGCCCAGCGGCAGCTCCACCACTTCCTTACTGTAAATTAAAATTCTTTGTAGTAGATCAGATACTATTGAATGTTTTATTGAAAATATTTAAAGGAAATGTAGGAATGGCAATGTCAACTTGTAGGTTGATCTGCTGCTTTGGGCTACACAGATACATCAAAAAGTATTAAGCGGAATTTTCTACAGGCCTTCCTGGTCCCCTGCAGACAAATCATCCTTATTAAAGGCTCCACTGACATTTTCAGTTGTGCCAACTTAAGGTTCCCATTTATGGGCTGAAGTGAAATGTCTTGGCAGCTATTGAAACTTAGTGCAGATGTTTGTGTCTCCTTAATAGGCTACTCTGCTTATGAGGTATACAGTGAAATGAGATCACCAGTTAGAGATTTTCAAGGCGCTTTAAGCTTTGAGATGAAAAGCAGGCTAAGGTCTGGCAAACTCCCTTCACAATTTGCTACTTTCTTAAAACCACAGCTGTTTTTCTCCATTATTTTTATCTTATTAAGCTCAGAGTGTTCAACTTCAGGTTTCCTAAGTAAATATCACTCAGTTTTGTTCTGCCCCCTCTAGAGCCACAAGAATAGATTTTCCAATATGTAGTAGCATTCAGTAGCACACACCAGGTTCTATATTAATGAACCTGGTGTGTGTAACTCTATTTCTTGAACTTTTAATTCAAAGCCATCTTTTCTGAGTTTCTCTGGCTCAGTTATCTAATGACGGTTCAGCTGAAGTAAGTCAAAAAAAAGTGAAAATCTTCAGGATATTTTTAGAGCTTGAGTGCAAATGGGTTACAAGAATTTGTGAAGCCTGCACAGATAAACATTTATAGTACTGCCACACTAGAGAAAAGAGTGGTTTAGTGACCCCTGCATGACCAATATTACTGCAACTGTTGAAGAATTTGTGATCTCATTGTATTTGAGATAGATATTTCAAAGATGGAGACTAGGTCTGCAACCTTTTGCAGTCAGTTCCCGTCTTCAAAGTGGTATTGATTTGTCAAGATGGAAGTGAAACAGCAATAAGACAGACTGAGTCTGCTATCACTTTGTGACTGAATGGGGTCATGTTGGCACTTACATGCAATACAATCACCGCCGTGATAATATGGTGATTTAAGGGCAAGATGACATAGGTGCTTAGCAACCTTGTTTTTATATAAGATACAAGCAGAACACAAGCAGTTGGCAACCAGCTGAGTGGTCCCCTATTGCAAAGAGACGCATCGCAGACGAGTTGGGCCCATCAGCACAGACTGACTGATTGATTGCAATGTGTTGGCAGTTTGTGCCTATAAAGTGGATGGCAATTATTTTCAAACCTTTAGCAATCTGCACGAGAATGATTGCAGTCACTCTAAGTTGATCCACGACTAACTGATTACCTCCCATCAGTCGTTCTGTGCTGTTGCCTTGTGATTAAAAATCCCAGAGGCTGAAAGTGTTACACGTAGCTGCAACTACCGGCAATTGACTACCAAAAGTGAAAAAAATCACTGTATTCCTAGGACAACTAGTCACAACCAGTGATATTTTTTTTACTGAGCTATTGAAGCAACAGCACATGAAAGATGATGAGGAGTAAGGATGTATGTGATGCTGTAGCAAAAGAAGACAAAAGAAAATAATGGAAAAGTTCACATGATGGTTACACCGCAAGGGAAAGCATTAGGTACACGAGTGAAAAGGATGTCCAGCTGCTTCCCACCATTATTTTGTGTGACCACTGGGAGAATATGATTTTTTTCACCCTTCATATCACCTAAATATTAAAGTAAAATAATAGTGCATGCCGTTGAAATAAGCATCACATCAGTTATCTTAATGTTACACATTAGTGGTCTGTTATTCTCAGGAAAGTAAAAGTCTTGTACAGTAGGCAGTCAGTTTCAATGAATACACTCAGAACTGAAATTACAAGATGAGGAATGAATTTCTTGAGTTATTCTGACAAAGTATGTAAACATTTAAAATTAGAAAGGCTAAACAGAACGTTTCACTTTGGCGTGAAGAACTTCTTCGCCGACTCAAAAACACGTTTTTTCACACATGAATTCATGGTTTTGGGTGAGCCTGGTGGCTTTTTTGGGAGGTTAACCATAGTGTTTTGACACAAGTATGAGCTGTTTTGGGAAAATTTATCTTCCAAGCTGTGAATCTGACAAATGTGCCAAAGCGGTTGAGAAAAGCTGTCACGTTAACGTGCTAAACTAAAAGAGCCAACATGGTAAATAGTATCACTGCTGCAAATCAGCCTGTTTGCACTTTCATTGTGTGCATTAACATGAAAGCATTACTGTCTAACTCACAGCACTGCTGTCTCTAAGCAGAGCTCTGCACAGTCATTAGGAAGGATACTGACTCATAGCTTCAGGTGTCCAGTCATTTATCAAAAATGTAAAGGTGTAAAGTGTCTTTAATCACAGTTATGGAAGTGCTGGCAAACCACTGCACCGCTTATATCAAACAAACACTTTATTTGTGATTACTTTGTGTGAATAGCACTGAAAGACAACAACAACAATCATATAGCTTTCATACATTTAGAGTGAATTCATATGCATCAATTGTTTGTTGAGACATACGTGAAGTATTTCGAAATGGACCAGAATATTTTTGAGGCTAGAGAAAACACGAAAGGGACTGAAGGGCGGGGAGCAAGAGGAGCAAAATGTTTGTGGCGAGGGAAAGGAGAAAATTTTAGAAAAGACAGAGCACAGGTTGCATGTAAGAGAAAAGGGCAGCAAGTAAAGGATGGAAAGAGGAGATGGCATTAGTGGAGAGGAGAATGGAATGGATGGGGGAGCCAGAGGGGAGTTTTGTACCGAGGAACACTATCATAATTGTCACATTTGATCAGGGAGGAACTCTAGTTCACTTCATGGACCACTGCTTTTTTCCAAGCTCCCACCCCTCTGAGGATTCACTAGGCCAAGCATTAGACAAACACACACAAACAAGCATAAGTACCCCCAAGTTTTTATTTGCCATTCGTGTTTATGGCTGCGGACGAAAATAAACATGTGCAAGCATACACTTCACTAAAGGTCTTAAATGCACATAGGCAGAGTTACAGATTTGAGAAAACATAAGAAGCTGAAATAAAAAAGTTTCACGTTGGCAGAACGACACTCTGCTCTCTCTTGATTCGAAATGCGGTGCGGTGACATGAGGGTTGCTGAACTGTAGCAATTAAAAGTCTGAATGGATGAGACGTTTGGTAAAAACATGATTTTGTCTGTGTTGTGTTTTGATTCGAGTTGGTGTAGAAGCAATCTTCAGAGAGAAGGATAGAGGAGGAGGTTGGGGGGGGGGGGGGGGTGCATAAACCCTAAAGGCAAGTAATAAGTATGGACATTTAAACAGCTGGTGCTTCACAGACACGAAGTAGGTCCTGGGGCGATACTATCCACCTCAAGTGAAATTCAAGTTTGAAAAAGGAGGTTTAGCTTGTTGTCAGAGAAACTGAGACTGAATTGGGTTCACAAATTTCCCTGAATGTAGCAACATTAAAAAAAACAAAAGGAAGGCGGAGAAACTGTAGGAACAAAGTGTGCTAAACTCTGAAGCTCTGGCCTGCCCTTAACTCTCTCTGATTCTTGGGATACAAATCAAACTGTATTGTTCTGGGCCTATTTAGCCTCAACAAAATTAATCAACACATGCCAAACAATTTTCTGGCACGGCACGCATTTTAAAATTACAGAGAGGATAAGTAGAAAATTACAGTTGTCCTGATTAGGGAGCCAATGATGGAGATGTGGGTACGCCTTTTGGCTTTTTTCTTTTCTTTTAATGTGTTAAGGTTGTGCTCTCAGAAAGAAATATGTACATTCCATATATGCACACACTAAGTCTTGCAGCTGCCACAAAGGAAAATGCTCGTTTCATTGGTGCGTTTTATTTCTTAAATAATAGAAAAATGCAAGTGAGGTGAGGTTGGCGTTTATTTGCAAAAGTCAATACTCTGTATTTAAACACTAAAGCATGTGGTCTTCTCAAATTAGCTTCTTGACGTTGCAATCCTCCCTAGAATGTTTCTGGCAGTAGATTTTTCCATAGTGTCTATAGTGAAACGCACCCCCTGTCACACCAAATGTCAGATAATCAGGTCAAAGAACACATAGAACATGTAAACTATACAGTTGCATGAACAATAAAAAGCCTGGTCTGGCTGTTTTCTGAAGTATCACCACAGCTCAGCTTCAGGGCTGTTAAATTGTGATCACAGCTTTACATCTCTGACTTAAAGCTCAGAAAAGTTGTGAAAATGTTAAAAAAAAAAGATTTTTGACATCCAACAAAGATTTTAGAAGGTTTTGGTACCTTTTCACTTTGCTTGCAGAAGAAGAGCCCAGAGTTAAATTTATATTTACTCACTGTTTTCTGTGAGAGCACTATTCTGTTTCCTTGCTATAACGTGTGTGTGTGTGTGTGTGTGTGTGTGTGTGTGTGTGTGTGTGTGTGTGTGTGTGTGTGTGTGTGTGTGTGTTTGAGTGTTTTCACTAAAAGCGTCTCGAAACTTCCATGAGCTCTCCATGGTGCTGAAATTGCAGCCAACTTCGCAAACTCAGAAGTCCCTTCCATCATCCAGCGTCCATTATGTCATTATTTCAGCTTTCAGTTCACTGTTTACTTTAAATAACAAGGTCATTATTTGGCAGTAAAACCAGGCTGCAATATTAAGTGTTGACATTCATTTATTTCTATGATCTGATATTACTGTTGGCCAGACATTTCTGTGGGCTTTAGAGTCCCACAATGGTAATGGTTGTTAAAGCCAGCCCGAGTTCTGCAAGAGGACAGTGGAATCAGAATTCAATAATAATAGTGAATCTAATTTCCAACAAATCAAATATGATAAAGTGGGGCATGGCGCAGGTAGGAGGGGATCAGATAAATAACATGCAAAGAAAGTTTATTATGTAAATTAAAAACAAAAAAAGATTTTGTATTTTTATGTGTTGAAATGTTGTTGAATGTTGTTTCTCCATCCATTAGAAACTTCATTTCCTCCATATTCATACACATAAAATGATAAATGAGGCTGTGAACCTTTAATGAATAATCCCCTCTGGAAGAACCTTCAGAACACAGATAAGGATTATGCTGCAATTTTTATAGATGTAAGTTCTACTAAAGTGAAGCTTTGTGGCTCAGAGCATGACCTTTTCATGGGGATTTAATAGACAACACAATTTCTCAGTTAAAGCTTCACAGAAACAGATATCACATGCAAGAGTTTGTTTTTGTTTTTTTTGTTTTGAATATTCAAATGAATGATAATGTGTGAAAACACAAAATGGCACACATAGATGGCACACAATCAAACAACAGGCCATGTATAGTATTATACTGTACCTGTTCCCATTTGCTTTGCATTTTGTACTAAAGTACAAAAACACCTGCCAGACACCACAATTTTACAATGAAGGCAAGCATTTATAGTCCCAAGAATGATTATTTTATCTCTGTCAAGAATATTGACGCAAAATAGGTTGTTGCAGTCAATAAAAAAATGTTCCCATCCTTGTGATGCTTTTATTCTAAGCTGCTGCCTTAACAGAAAATGATGTATCGAGACGTGAGGATGGCAAGGTCGACTAATGTGTGAGTTGTGTGAACAATGTGCATGTGCCCTTCTGAGCCTTTGCTCTGTAGGAAGAACTAAAGTCAGTCATTTGCCTTTTACTAGAAGAGTTAACCTTATCTGAATCCATTTTAACTACTTATATATATATATATATATATATAGATAGATAAATGGCCTACATTTGTATAGCGCTTTACTCAGTCCCTAAGGACCCCAAAGCGCTTTACACTACATTCAGTCATTCACCCATTCACATTGTAGCCACAGCTGCCCTGGGGCGCACTGACAGAGGCGAGGCTGCCGGACACTGGCGCCACCACCAGTAGGCAAACATGGGGTTAGTATCTTGCTAAGGATACTTAGGAGGCAGCCTGGGATCGAACCACCAACCTTCTGATTAGTGGCTGACCTGCTCTGCCACCTGAGCTACAGCCACCACCATGCAGATAGATGCATACACAGCTGCAGAATTAGTTATGATGGCATTCTGTAATTCTAATAAATGAGAATGATTATATCAGTCATAGGCAGTGCCATCGTTTGATCTCCTTTGTGCTTTCATTTGGTCCAATTCAAGAGCCCATAAATTTAATTCTCGGCGGAATCCTCTCAGGCAACAAAAGGGGGGAAGCAAAAAGTCTTCATAGAAAGCATAAGAGCTCTGAGAGTGGAGGAATTTAGGACTAACAGATCAGTTCACACTTGTACATCCAGACATACCCCCCCAGTTTTCCTTTGATAAAGCTGCTAAATACAGACACATGCATTCTGTCCTCACATTTAATGAATACAGACTCATTTCATTTTTAATAGCGCAATATTAGTGTCACCACAAAAAAATCATTATTTCCCAATTAAAAATGAATCTGCGTAATGCAATTCAGGAATCTGACGTAATGCCCCCAAGTCTTGTGGCAAGTTGTGGTATGACTCGACTTAAGCGGTCAAAGAAGTGCAGGAGACTGATGCTGTCCAGTGTAGCAAGTGATTTATTCACCATTCTGTGGCCCAAGAATATTTACAAAGAAACAAATAAGAAACTCAACTCTATAATAAACTCAATTCAAATAAACATAACTGAACTTAAATCAACGGAAATTAAGGTCAAACTGCACACAGCTACACTGACCTGAACCTTTCTTCTGAAACACCTGAGTTCGTCTGCTTAAATAGTCCCCTTAATCAAACACTTTCTCCTCTGGACTATTCCATTCAGTAGGTAGGTGAGATGAACATGATTATATTCATCCTCTACTACTCCTCTTGACTGGCAACATAAACTCTGGTGTAATCAATACATATCACAACATTAAATCTATTTCTTTATAAACCCTTTAAAATCAACTTTATTAAATTATAAGAATTCTTCCCCTCCTGCCCTTGGTCTCTTCCTGTGACCTCAGATGAACCCAGAAGGTATAAAGCAGGAAGTAGAACTACATTTCCTACTTTTGCTTCTGGAAGACAGGTAGGTAAAGGTAAGTTCAAACAATACAAATTAACAGTTGAAATAAATAACATGTTAACTTAACAAACTTGCATGAATTGATTTAAACCAAGATGTTATATTATATAATCTGTAAAAGTGCAGAACATAAACAAACCCGGGATAGTAGATGTTTGCCTATTGCAGATTACATGTGAAATATGGTTAAATCAAAACAAGAATGTTAACTAAGAATGTAGACAAATGGTCTTCTCACCCACTTTGTCACACAAGTGAGTGCCAAATTTCCAAAGGAAAATTTGCTCTAGAAACCCGACCGCCCCCTGTGTCACAAAAAGGTGGATGAACAGAGAAAATGGAGCGTTACTCTAAAGGCAAATTTATGAACTTGCAGCAGCTGAACAATTTGTGGTTAATATTCAAGCTCTGACATGCTGTAATCTGCTAGACATAGTTCTGTGATAGCTTTTATTTTTCTCCCTGTCATTTGCAGCTCCGTTCAAACGGGCCCAGTGGTGAGCAATTTTCAGATCCGAGCTGTGAAAGTAAAGCGGTTCACATTTGTCTTCAGAGCCATGTGGTTCGTTATTACTCCTGACCTTCTCTCTGTTTGTCCACAGATGTCACACCTTGATATTGACTGTTACATAAAATAAAAGTGGAAAAAAAGGATTCATGAAAGGTTGGACTGTTTTTGGCTTGGTTGCATTATAACCGATTCAATCATTCAAATATGGCCAAACTGCATAACTATATCTGTCTGCAAGTGAAGCTGCACCCCAACGGCCTTTCCTCCAAAACAAAGTTGTCCAGACGCAGTGTCGGGAAGGTTACTTTTAAAATGTATTCCACTACAGATTATAGAATACATGCCCTAAAACGTATTCTGTAACGTATTCCGTTACGTTACTCAATGAGAGTAACGTATTCTGAATACGTTGGATTACTTAACATATTATCATGCATTTTATAACTACGTGAATGTACTATTGCTGTGTGATTTATTACTATTACTGAAGGTCCGCGACTCCGAACCGTAGTAAAGGGACCTCTGACTAATACGTTGGTTCTGTGTCAGGCTCGTAGCCGAAAAATAGCTTTACTTTGTTGTCTGGGTCAAGTCTGCTTGCGAGAGACAGAGAGAGGCGTTGAAAGGCTGCTGCAATGGAACTTATTGTTTCGGAGGAAAACACGAACAAAGCGTACAGTCGAGTTTTAATAGCGTACTTACAACTGGGCTCGTCAGGCACTCTTCTTGGCTGCAGTGGTTATTATTATATTTACATGCTTCCAGCTCCCGTTTTTGCTCGATGACAGCTCGTACTTTTCCACTCTCCTTTTTCTCCCACCTCACGCTCACAGACACATAACGGGTATGGCAGTCCATTCTCACTGCTGCACGGACTACACTGCCCATGAGGCAACATTCTGCACTCTCCAGTCTCTAATCACATCATGTAAACTGCAGAGGACACTTCTATACACAAAACCACAAAACAGCAAACAACACAAAATGGAAATATTAAGAGTGTTTTTCTGTTGTTTATGTGATAGCCTTTTAGTTCCAGTATTGCAAGACTGGTTACAAACAAAAAAGTGATCGTGCTAAATCTATTCAGTGTTTTACAACATGTGAAACAGAAGGCATGAAGAGGTAACAAGGGTGTTGCATGTGGACTTAGCTGTGCAGTGTGTGGTTTTGCAGTAAAAGCTGCAAGTGCAGAGCAAATTTAGCAGAAATAACTGTTAACTGATCATCTCTGACTGTTTTTTGTTTGTTTCTTTTTGTTCCTGATCACGTGGGAGATGTTGCAGAAATATCAGTGAAAAATAAGTGTGAACTGTTACAAGCCAGAGAATTGTCTCAGCTTTATAAATATGGAGAATTATCCTTTTTTTTAAAAAAAAAAAAAACTATGAATTTGAATAAATCTGGGCCCGTGCACATGCTGTATTTGGAAGCTGCGCGTGCTGACGTCATTACGGGTGATGCTACTGAGGCTAGGACGAGCAGGAAGGAGGGGAGAGAGAAGGGGGGGGCGGGGGTGTTCCGCCGTGAACGCGCTTCGGATCCCCGGCGGAGGGCAGCGAGGGCGCGCATCTCTGTCCTCCGCTTGTGAAGCGACTGCAGGGGAGCCAGATGCCCGACTGTGAGCCGCTGCCTGTGGATACCCATCCTAAATGCCAGAGCAGGCAAGACTCGCAGACACGCTTTACTCCGTGACGGAGAAGAGGAGAGAATAGAGGCAGTTAAAGGAGTAAAAATTGTGTTTTGTTTTGTTTTGTTTTTAATTTTCCATTTCTCCCCCCCCCCCGCCTCTCTCTTGTTTTTACCCCTACTCGCTCTCCCAGCTTCAACCAAAAGAAGAGCTTCCTTGGACTTGGAGTACCGAGCATCAGTTGAAAATAAAGCCGCTATCCCACTCTGCCCCTGCTATTGCGGCGCTGTTAACTGTGAGCGCGTCCCCACACTGCTTTGGAATATACGCGTAAAACCATGGAGATTATATGACGTGGATTTATTTATTTTTTTAATACTACTATTATTATTATTTTAAATTTTCTAACAAAACTGGACACCTACAATAACGAAGTCCTTCTTCTTTCATTTCACCATCGCATTATTATTTTTTGCGTTGTTCTGTTCTTTCATTTGATCTGTGGATGCTTTTTCTTTTAAATTGATCATTATTATTTCATGTCCGTAGCTATTCTTCTTTCTTTTTAATTGATCGAATCATTGATTTGTTTTCCACACTTATTGTTTCTGGGTTTGATTCGGACACGCCAAAGTGGGATGCCTCGCGGAGAACATTTGTTGGAAGAAGATTCCGCGCGGCTGCGAGGGTGAATGAATGATAGTATCCCCTCTCAGTCTGAGACGTGCCATGGATGGGAAACTTAATTTGTATCAGCGGAACCGATCGGGGAATAGCCGTCGCATCAAATAACTGCTGCTGACAGCGATCAGGTAACATGCTTTACCCACACAACTCAAAGCTTTTTTGAAAAAAAAAAAAAGGGGGGGGGGGGGGGGATACTGTTTCTTTGCGCCATCCACACTGCCGGTTTGTCTATTTATTTCATTCATGTCATCCATGCTGTGTGGAAGTCCGATTTTAATGACGCATATAGTCTAACGTTCAGGCTGCAGTACAGTTATTTTTCGCCCGTCCGGGGCAGTTTCACAAGACTGAGCTGTATGGACAGTTATCAGTATTGGTTGGGGGGTGGGAAGGGGGGGGGATGTGATCCGTGGACCTGAGCGAAAGTAGCGGTCACAGTAGGGAAAAAAAATCCCCAAACACGCCTGAGCCGTTGAGTTAGATCCCATTAATAGAACTCTGCTTGAAAGCACAATCCTCCCTGAATGCCGAATCCCTCAGTGGGAGACGCTGAGAACTGTAAGTCTGTCTTTAAAACCCGCTGTCAGACCTGTAACTTTCCGCAGTGGCCGAAAGAAACACACACTTGCACAGAGAGCACCGTGGGCACGTACCCCGCACAGGCAATTTTATTTCCAGCTTGCAACACACTGGTTCGCCTCTCGCTTTATTGATGCAGTCTCATCAGCACAACCCTGCATTCAACACCTCAACAAAAGAAAGAAGCGGTTTCTTTTGTGTGTGTGTGTGTGTGTGTGTGTGTGTTGGGGGGGGGGGGGCACGATGTCATTCTTAATTTAGATAAAGGTCCACACACCAGACCTCTTCCCACGTGCGGATCTCTCCTCGACGTTTCCACGAAAGGTTTAGGGATGCTTGCAACGATCGTCGGCCGGTCGCAGTATCTATATCTTTATGATCGAGGTACTGATGCTGAGCCCCTACCACCACCACCCCCCAGCGAGCGCTCTGCGCCTGGGTGAGTGGGTGCCTTCTCCGATTGAATGTTAAAGAGCCAGGATGTACTAAAGACGCCACTGATCGTGGGATTGAATAACCGAGGAGGGAGGGGGGGGGCTAACATCCGTACTGGCATCACAGCACGCAACAGAAAGCCCTTTGAACGCTTGCTTGATGAAACTCCTGGGTCTGATTATTTGATGGGGTGGGTGAAAAATGCATTCGTGTGCACCTCTTTGACTGTGCCGTGTGTCTGCCGCAGTGCCTCTCTCGGTCTAAGTCGGTGCTGTTTTCAGTGAAATAAGTGTGCCAGGGTTTAGTCGGAGAAAACGGCCCCACAGATGCCCCCCCTCCCACATTCGGTAGTGAGCAGGTGGCTCCGGTGACGCTGAGCGGGGATGACAAACGGGACGCGACAACGGGAGCGCAGAGGAGCCTCCGAGCTCTGCTCCCGTCTCTCTTATTTTCTACCCATCTGTTGAGCATGCATTGTGAGCGCTCTCTTCGCTCTCCACCTCAAACCCCGCATTTCCTGCCATTGGATCCTCTTTAATTTATGGAGTGTAGCACACGTGTTAGCGGCGATCTCGATTATTTTGCTTCCCCAAGTCGCCATCTGTGCGCCGTGTTAAACAATTCCCTCCATTGTTTTTTTTGTTTTGTTTTGTTTTTTACTTTTTCCCCCACTGAGCCGAGACAAACTCTTGCTACGGCAGCCGGTGGGTGAACTGGTACATGCTACTTAACAGCGACAATGATTCATGTCTCTTTGGTTCTTGGCATCATTTAGAATCTGGATTAACAGGTCAGACATAGCCAGCAGTATCTCTGTCTTTCTGCTATGGGAGCTTGGTAATCATGTAATGGATTTGTTAGCGCAGGGAATCACTCTAAAACTTTACAGTAGGGGATACTGGATCTTCATTTGAAGAACCGTGTATGCTGCTGCTCTGCTTCCACCCTGTAAGTAGAGAGCAGTAAATAAGCACAAACTAGCTTCTTGTTTAATTTAAAGTCAGTGCTGCTACAATTGGTTATGGCTGATGTTGTCACCAATGGCAGTAGGCCTAGTAGGGCTGCTTTTAACCCAGATGAGCAACTCACAAATCATGGTTGATGCCCATCCTTTTTTTTAAACCCCAGCTGGTTAGAGGATAGAAGGAGGATAGCAAAGCCAAACCTTCTAAACCTGCTTATATTTATTAAATTTGTTGTTTGTTTTTTTCCACTGAGCACCATAAAATTTCCTAAGTAAAGCACTATACAAATACAGGCCGTTTACCATTTACTTTTGATGGAAACTATAAAACAAGATATTCTTTGGATTATCCAGAGGGATTAAACTTCTGGAAGCAGATGTTGCTGTTTTCATTGTAATCTTTGCATTACCGTGAGCACCACAACAACAACAATAATGACAACTCCACCCCCAAAGAAACAAACAAAAAAAACCATTAAAACAAGCTGGCAACTCTCTGGGCTGGGAGGAGGCATAACTTTAATCCTGCTCAAATAAAAGTAAAGCCAACCCACTTACCACAGTAGTGACTGATAAAAATACATTTAGAGAGCAGCAGAAATAAGACTGAGAAATGGTTACTTTAGTTAGAGTAAATGTCTGAGGTATATATTGAACTTTAAAGTATTTGGCCATGAAAGAGTTTTATATTCAATTATACCAGTATCTTAGTTTCCTTGGAATCAAAACATATTCTTTACATCAGCACAACCTTTGTGATCATTTAGAATTCAGTGTCTAATTTATCATAAAAGTGCATGAGTTTTTTTCCATCTAAAATATTGAGTTTAGTTATGGAAGTTATGCAATAGCCATGATGTGCAGTGTATGCAATTTGCAGAACCTTTTCATGACTGGTTCAGCATCTCTTTGGCATCTCACTGTGTTTTCTAATGTTTTTGAGCTGTGTTGCTCAACAAGCAGCGTCTACACTCAGAGTTTCTCCGTCCCTTGCCAGACTGGTCAAGGCTGCTGCCCATGACAATCTCCAGAGTATCCTCTAGCTCTTTCAGGAAGAGCCTCCTTATGCAGAGCATCATCCAGGCTGGATTTTCCCATTCGTGCCCAGATCCGAAATGAGATCAAGTGTTTCATTCACAACAGCAGTGCAGCATGCTTGCAAATTTTAGCTCAAGCAAGGTGTAAATTGGTTCCCGGGAGGACAGAAATGGGGAATCTGAGAGATAATCACTTGTTGCGAGATTAAGAGTGTGGTTGCAGAATACTTCTCACTCTAAAAAGGAATGTAAATAATGTAAAGCCTTATAGTTAATATTAGTGAGAAATCATTAGCTTTACATCCTTGGCAATTACCTGTGGAGGGTGCCTTTAAAGCCTTATGGTCAAGCAGCAGAGAAGAAGAACCACTCTTTATTGGAAAATAAAATTATGAAACGGCCAATTTTGACCAAAGTGCAACAGGGAGGTTAAGGAGAACAGAGAAACGAGACGGCAAGTAATTACCGCGCCATCACTGAATGATCAACCCAGCAGCTGCTGGAAAGGCAACACAAATGACAGCGCGACGCATATCAGCTGAAGACGTATGAAAACCACCCAGCTCTGTGGCAGTTTTATAAGACCTGCAAATGTGATACTAATAACATCTTCAATATCCACCCACATGTCATGCACTAACGCTGGCAGCACTAAATCCACCCCCCCCCCCCCCCCCCCCCCCCACCTCACCCCAACCCACCTGCCACCTCCCTCATTTTCTCACACGCACACACAGTCACTGCACACTGTAACCTCTCTCTCACCTATCTGTCTCCACGTTTCACGTCTCACTTTTGCTCAAATGACTCGGATAGGCAAGCGTTCAAGAGCATACATCAAAACCAACAAACACACACACAGTATGAAAACTGATGGTGGCACGTCAAGCTGTGTGTGCATGCTGTTTAAATAGTACATATGGACTAGGGGGCCACACGACAGCTTGATCTTTCCTGGATCACTGCACCCTGGCTGAGCCATTGTTCCTCTGACACCCCCCTTACATACACAAACACACGTTCCCTCTCCTGCGCCGGCCTTTCCCTAACGAGCTTCCTGTTCTGTTCTCCTCCTTCCACCATTCCTCATGTTCTAGCCCTATCCATCCATTGTACCGTTTCTCTAATTGACTACCGGGGTCCTTATTACCTCTCTGGATCTGTACAGTTAGGCTGGGATTGATAGAAGAGGACAGCTGTGCCCAGCTTCAAAATTCTATAGCAGTACGGTCATATTCACTTGTTAAGTAACGCACCAATATCCAGGCTGAAGACTTTTTTTAATCGTGCCATGTAGAAACCGCTGTCAGCTCCCTGCAAATCAGTCATCATCAGCTCAGGCCATTGCTCAGCAAGGGAGAAAGGGCTAATGAGGAGAAAAAACCCAAGAAATAATCATAAAATGTATAGAATGGGCTCAAGACTCGGTCGGAGAGATAACCAGAGTAAGTTGCTCAGGAAGAACTGGGGGGAAAAAGGAGATGAAGCAGTCTGCATCTGCTTTCTTTGCCTCCTCGTCCTTCTCCTCCACGTCACACATCGTACACTCCTACTTCGAGTGCTCTGCCATGCTCCATTTGGAGTCACAGATGCCTCTGTCACTGGGGCAGCATTCGTTTGGCGCAGCCCCTGGGTGACTGTGTCAATATTTGTAGTGAGTGCCATTTTGGTTTGGGGCGCCTCTATAAGCATGACTGGGCTTGGGCGAGGCTAAAGCTAAAGGAAAATCAACAGGAAGCCAAAAAGAAAAGAAAAAACAGGCCCTATAGACTCACTACATACAATTAATTAAGCCTTTTGGCAGGGAAAAGCTAAAGGATGGGCCTCCTTGGGAACAGATAGGTAGGTTTGGGTTGGGGGGGCTGTAAAAAAAACCCAAAACAAATTAATTGCCTTGAATCGCTGAGATAATTCACATCTCTGATTAATATTGATCGCACAAGGGATAAGAAACTGCCACAATACGACCGCAGAGAACAGTTAATTTGCTGAGATTCCGTGTTAGTAACTCTTTGTGCAAAGATGAAAAAGGAATCTTTGCAGGGCAGTGACTGCACAATTTGAGGTTCTTACTTGGTGCTCATTAAGCTGTGTGTTTGTGACTAACTGCTTCCCAACAGTAATATTTGCCTTTTTATGTAATGTTTTTTTCATAATGTGTGGCCCTTGGGATGGAGAAAGAGCAAGAGCTGGCAGATCGTATTGATTCAGAGCATCTAAAGCTGCAGTTTTATAGCGCTTTACAGGAGGGCCCGCAAGGATTTCCTCAAGTTCATGATTGCTTTTACTCAGCATCATACATCACAAATCTCATATTTTTTTTCCATCCCGACCCACCTCTGCAACCCTGTTACAGCCCTCCATTTGTCTCCCTCTCCTTGTCTTTGCAACATTACCATGCAGACACTTCAACACACCTTCTTTTAACCTTTTACTTACCTGTATTATGTAATGTGAAATGTCTAAGTCACCATTTTTCAAAGAAATGTACACACACACACACACACACACACAAAGTGGCTGCCCTTTGCAGCTCACACACAGAGGGGGTCTAGTTCCACTGCGTAACTCAGCGTTCAGAGGGCGCAGACTCCTCTGCCCCAGCACATTGGCCTCATCATCAGCAGAGTGGCTCTCTGTTGCACCCATCCCCCCCTCCGTTCCTGCTCTATACAGGGGAGGATACTTTGTGTTTGCAAGCCAACAAGTCGAATGCTCTGCTCTGCCGGAGCAGAAGAAAAGAGCCTTGGTATTGTGGGATCTGATGTGTTAATGTGTGCCAACCTGCTCTACCTCTGGAGCCACAGCCATACAGTTAATATATTTGTGTCAAGGTGTTGATTTGTACAGAATTTCTTGATGCAAAGAATGCTTCCTATATTTCCTACCTCTTAGTAGCTCAAAGAAATGGTTCTTGAAGTGAGATCTGGGGATCCTCATAGGGCCTCATTAAGTTGCAACTATGGACCAAAATTTGTCCTCAGGTGCTAGCAAACAAATCCAGTCAATGCATTAATGCTGTTAAACTAAGTCCACATATATTATCTGTAAAGTCAAAGTCAATTTAAATGTATGTCACTTTTAACAAAATTAAAATTTAAATGTGTTTCTGTTTTCATGAAAGTTCTGAAATAACTAGACTAAAAAGCTTTAGTGGACATATTTTTGAGCAGCTCCTTGAATCTTTTTTTCCTCTGTAAGGTTCTCCAGCCACAGATTTGAGAACTGCTGTTCCAAAAAAACGGTGATTGAAATCTCTTATCTGAATAGTCATATCTTATAAAATACTTTTTTTTTTTTATTTGCTCCTGCTGAGAAAAAAAATCTGACAGACATTCAGCGCAGTTGCCACTTTTCATGTTTCATTAGTCCTGTGCAAGGGCCGTTTGCTGCATGTGTGATTATGCATGAGACGTGTCAGTGTGCATGTGTGCGTCTGAGTGCACAGAGCACCTCCTCAGGTTCCAGTGGCTTGTCAAAGCTGCAGCTTGTGCATTTTTGGAGGAAGCAAAGTGGACAGGTGGAATTCCAGCCCAGCGGCAAGCTGGATAGACTCACGCTGTGACAGGTGTGGGCATTGACAGGGCAGAGTTGCCATCGAGATGATTAGCCGAATCCCAGTGGTATGGACCCATCATCGTGTTTTCCATTCATGTTAAAATGTTAAAATGGAGCCTAATCGAGGGTGATAGTGCGTCTCTTTGTGAGTTTGCAATGCAAAGATAGAGGCATGATTAAGCGAGAGAGAGAGAGGGAGAGAACTAATTCTGCTATGATCTAAAAGATATGCACAAGGTGTCCTGTGGTGTTGGTGATGTGCTGCATCAGGTGTATGATAATGGTGAGATCGGTCTTTTACTTCCATCTTATCACAAATGTATGACTGAAAAGATCTCCCCTGGTGCCACATATAAATGCATTCAACTTTGTTTTGCTTTTGTTTTGTTTTGGGGGGGTTTATGCGTGAGGTTACTGTGAATGAGCAACTTAATCTAAACCTAACCAAACAGCTTTTGGTACCTTACCTAGCAAGCAACTGCTAAAATACAAAGCAAGTGAAGACAAAACAGGGCAAGGGTGGAAACACAAAGCTGAACAGAAGTTGAACCACGGTCTTCTAGCCGATTCAGCGCTTTCCAACCTCCAGAACCAGACTTTGTCGTTCCTATCTCTTTGCCTCTATGCCTGATGCTGGAGGGCAGCCAATGCATGTCTCTAAGACATATGACAGAGCATAAGTCATATGTCATTAAAGAAAAAAAACTGAGTCGCAAGTGGTGGAATCTTGTGAAAAAGCAATTCTGCTATATAATACAACACCTAAATCTAAACTGTCATCACCGATGTAACATACACAGAAACACCAGCCTTACAGGGAGTGCAGAATTATTAGGCAAATGAGTATTTTGTCCACATCATCCTCTTCATGCATGTTGTCTTACTCCAAGCTGTATAGGCTCGAAAGCCTACTACCAATTAAGCATATTAGGTGATGTGCATCTCTGTAATGAGAAGGGGTGTGGTCTAATGACATCAACATCCTATATCAGGTGTGCATAATTATTAGGCAACGTCCTTTCCTTTGGCAAAATGGGTCAAAAGAAGGACTTGACAGGCTCAGAAAAGTCAAAAATAGTGAGATATCTTGCAGAGGGATGCAGCAGTCTCAAAATTGCAAAGCTTCTGAAGCGTGATCATCGAACAATCAAGCGTTTCATTCAAAATAGTCAACAGGGTCGCAAGAAGCGTGTGGAAAAACCAAGGCACAAAATAACTGCCCATGAACTGAGAAAAGTCAAGCGTGCAGCTGCCAAGATGCCACTTGCCACCAGTTTGGCCATATTTCAGAGCTGCAACATCACTGGAGTGCCCAAAAGCACAAGGTGTGCAATACTCAGAGACATGGCCAAGGTAAGAAAGGCTGAAAGACGACCACCACTGAACAAGACACACAAGCTGAAACGTCAAGACTGGGCCAAGAAATATCTCAAGACTGATTTTTCTAAGGTTTTATGGACTGATGAAATGAGAGTGAGTCTTGATGGGCCAGATGGATGGGCCCGTGGCTGGATTGGTAATGGGCAGAGAGCTCCAGTCCAACTCAGACGCCAGCAAGGTGGAGGTGGAGTACTGGTTTGGGCTGGTATCATCAGAGATGAGCTTGTGGGGCCTTTTCGGGTTGACTTTGGAGTCAAGCTCAACTCCCAGTTCTACTGCCAGTTTCTGGAAGACTCCTTCTTCAAGCAGTGGTACAGGAAGAAGTCTGCATCCTTCAAGAAAAACATGATTTTCATGCAGGACAATGCTCCATCACACGCGTCCAAGTACTCCACAGCGTGGCTGGCAAGAAAGGGTATAAAAGAAGAAAAAATAATGACATGGCCTCCTTGTTCACCTGATCTGAACCCCATTGAGAACCTGTGGTCCATCATCAAATGTGAGATTTACAAGGAGGGAAAACAGTACACCTCTCTGAACAGTGTCTGGGAGGCTGTGGTTGCTGCTGCACGCAATGTTGATGGTGAACAGATCAAAACACTGACAGAATCCATGGATGGCAGGCTTTTGAGTGTCCTTGCAAAGAAAGGTGGCTATATTGGTCGCTGATTTGTTTTTGTTTTGTTTTTGAATGTCAGAAATGTATATTTGTGAATGTGGAGATGTTATATTGGTGTCACTGGTAAAAATAAATAATTGAAATGGGTATATATTTGTTTTTTGTTAAGTTGCCTAATAATTATGCACAGTAATAATCACCTGCACACACAGTTATCCCCCTAAAATAGCTAAAACTAAAAAAAAACTAAAAACTACTTCCAAAAATATTCAGCTTTGATATAAGTGAGTTTTTTGGGTTCATTGAGAACATGGTTGTTGTTCAATAATAAAATTATTCCCCAAAAATACAACTTGCCTAATAATTCTGCACTCCCTGTATTTTTAGTCCACGCTGTTATTATACCCTGCAAAGTCTAAAATATTCTTCTACTTGTTGCACATAGATTTATAGTCTCCGTCATAAATTTACTCTGTCTAATTTAATTTTAGATATTTCATTACTTTGAGTTGTTTTTTTTTTTTTTTTTTTTTAACTGCCTTTAACTTAAAAGTAAATTGCTTGCACTCGTAGCCCCAAAGCTCAGAGCTCAAAGCAGTCAAAGTTTCCAAAATCTTCTCATCTTATATGAGATGTGAGGTTTGCCAGTTTTTATTTGGAAGGCATTAACATCAATTGGACTAATAAGCACATTTTAATATTTCACATAAAAATATTCTTTATGACCAGATCGCTTTTCTATTTTTGACTGCTTTTGAGTCTGTATTCACCTCTCCCCAATTCTAGATATGGTGGACTCCAGTCATGCCCCCAGTGCATTCCATTGGTATATTCCAAGTGATAAGAGACCTGCTTGAGGTGACATTACACAGAATATATGTAATAGCTCCTGCCAGTTTTCATCTACTTCACCAGAATTTCAATCTCGGACTCATATAGAGGTCTTACAGGTTATATAAGTGGTGCAGAGTGGCAGTGAGTGGGGTGATTTGATTTTGTGCAGTGGAGTACCTTTTGGGGAGGCTTTGGCTTTCTAAGCGCATTTGGTTTTTCTTGTGATTTGCTTTGTCTTTTGGCCACTTACATCAAGTGTGCATGTCCCAAAATGGCAGTACAGACGCTAAAACAGCAGAAAGTGACTGTGTTTGTGACGCTTGTTTGTGACAGTTCAGACTGACTAAATCCAGGCTTTACAAGGAGCTCCTGTTGTTTCTCTCATTTCCCTTCAGACCCGCATCTTTTGTCGCTGTCTCTGCACATTCATCTTGTGGAGTCAGATACTACTTTACAGCTTGGGGTAACTACAAAATTGTGCTCAAGTTAAAACATGTTCACCCTGAGTTGACAGGTCTTTGTTTCAGGTTTGTTGACTTTGTGCGCTTTTGTGTTGCCTTTAAATTTCACTTTGTGTTGTATAACACAGCTGAAGTGCGGCATTGTTTGCCTTGGCGAGAACTGAAGCAACTTTTTCTCCCAGGATGAGTGGAGAATAAGTGGGAGCAGCAGCTGTGCAGGGAGTGAATACAAAATATTTTGAGCACACTGCGTACTTCTTTGCTCTTTGTACTCAGAAAAACCATAGGCTGTATGTGGAAGATGGCCATAGCTACAAGTTTATGCACTTGCACTTTAAAAACTTTGAGTTGAGCATTTTGATCATCTTGTCTTTGTTTTACTCTAAAACCACATGAGTCGAGATGATCTTACCATAAAATCATGTGTTTTCACACACTCGGAGTTTGAATCACACGATATTCAAACCATCATTTTCTATTTTATCATCTCAAAATGGAACCACGATCTATAATAAACTGCTCTGTTTATTAAAAAATACTTGAAAATGATCATCAAACAAGGAACATTTTGATTGAAGTATTACATCAAATAAGATGCAAGCTCTTTTTCTACTCCTTATACGCCAAAAAAAATTTCTGCAACAAGTCACCTCCTGCTGGCCATTAACAAGAATGAAGGTTTAACGTATTCTGTACTACCTTCCCTATTTGGGGTAACATTTTTGTTTAATATACAATCAGTAACAGCATATGAGAAATTTTCATTACAGACTTCAGTACGGTGGCTCGGAGAGGTCAAACGCACTGCAACTTAAGAAAACACCAGCAAATAGAAAATCTCTACAATAGCACACAAAACACAACAAAGGTTGAACAAAACACAACAGATATAGAAAAGAAAACCACACATGCACACTGAAAAAGACAAGAAAACAAAACAAAATTTGTTTTTAGGGGCAATAACGTAACAGAAGAGCTGTGGAAGTGATAAGCTAACAATAAACAGCTAACAGCAAATGTGTCTAGAGTGTTATATGAATCATGTGTTTAAAAGACACATTATCTGCATCTTTTTCTTCCTCCCAACACTGATGAATCCTCTTCTTGTTTTAAGTGTCTCTTAAGTGTGCCTTCATGCTACTTTTTCGCACATTTTGGTTTCTGTCACTTCCACAGCTGTAACATTGTCCACCCAAAAACAGTTCTGTGGTTGTTTTTTTTTGTTTGTTTCTACTTTCATTGTGTATCATTCACCCTCTGCTGTGTTTTGTATGCTTCTGCAGCATTTTTCTGTTTGCTGGTGTTTGACCTTTTCAAGTTGTAGTGCATTTGACCTCTCAGGGCCACCGTACTTCTGTCTTTAACTAAAGTGTTTCAGTGACACTTTTAGTTTTAAGAGCCAACATGCAGCTTGAAATGCTTTAAAAATGAATACATGTGTTTTGATTTGAGCACAGCAGAGAAATTCAAACCCTCATGGAGCCAGACTGTGTTCCCTTCACAGAAGCATTGTGTAATTTATTGTCTCCCCACTAAACATTGTGACCAGGCTCTCATCATCACGTGGCCCTCCCGCTACCTTCACAGCAATTAGACAGGTAGATGAAATGAAAGTGTTGCAGAGGCTAGCAGTGCAATTAAGGTTGGTGTGATAGGCCACTGTGCTCCTATGAAGCAGTACCCTACTCGCCCAAACAGTATGTACAGGCATTGCCATGATGTCCCAATAGTGTGGTCTTCATCAGCAATGTATCTGTACTGTCTAAATGCTGAGTACATAGCACAGTGTCAGGAAAAAGTGCACACGCATACACACACACAGGTTTGACATACGCTCCATTTGAACCTTCTTATTACGTTCACCCTAGTTCCCACATACCTTTGACCTTGCTCAAAGGAAACCTGCTGACTCTGTGACTCTTTGCCTAATGGTTATGTTAAAAATATTGATTATTCAGAGCAGCTTTTATGTTTCTAGCTAATCATTATTGGCATTATGAATTAACATACAGCTATATAAATATACCTATATATCAAATGATTGTGAACAAGTTTGCCAAGCTTAAAAACTAAACCATATAATGTATGATATTGCTATTGGTAGATCATGTGGTTCACAGACAGTAGGAGCCCCAAAAAGAATAGCTGGGAGCTTTGATGTGTTGCCTCATATCTGTACCAAGCTGAAAACCACTCCCACAAGTGTGATCTGCTGACATAGAGTTGGTTTGGTTTGCAGTAAACAGAAGCTGCAAAAAACCACAAACAATTATTTGTTGGCCAAGCATAAAGCTAAAGATTTGTGACATATCAGTTGGCTAGATGATGATTGTTGTGACTGGTAACGGATGTGACTATACTGCACAATTCTCTGGTTCACTGCCGAAGTTATAATGAGTTGCCTCAGGTACTTGCAGATGCTTCATATATCTGGAGCTTTAGTTTTTTGTCTGTTTTTTTTCTTCTTCTGGATTTCAGAAATGCACAGAGTGATTGTTCTATCTCTGATTGTTTGTAATGCATTATCTCCCGCGCAGGATTATAAAACATCTTACACGGCAGATGGTACAATTAGAGGTAAAAGGTTTCTGTGTGTGAAGGATTGGGATGTTGTATCAGCCATTGGGAAACAAATCCTAAAATATGCTAGTGGTTCTCTAATCAAATATACTCTATAACTCTTTCATAAGGTGGTAGTTTGATGTTTTTCTGTGCTGCTTGTGTATGAGCCCTGTTTTCATATCCACAATCCAAATATTTCACTTGTACTTAGAGTAATTTTACTACAGGTAATCTTATCACGATCTCTTTGGACATCTTAGTAGTACGATTGTGGCTGTATCTCCTCCATAGCGAGTAGGCCAATCTGAACAAAGCTTTGCCTGAACATCGCCAATTATTAACAGCTATTTTTAGAAAGACTTACTTAACACTCAACGTCATCAAAATTTGTATCCGCAACGGAATTTGTATTATTATTGCTAGTATTTGTAATTTATACACTGTCAATAGTACACTCCACGTCATGGTCAGATATGTGCGGCTGCCATTGTCCTTTAAAGTAACATTTTTCTCACTGATGTTAACCGTATCTTTATATATGAAATGAATAAAAAGAAGGAAACATTACACTGGGACCTTGACTCTGCTGGAATAGAACTGCATGCCTGTTCTCAGAATGGATCTTATTCTTCTTTGTTGAATTAACACTTTCCTGTCAAGCCTTGCACTGTGTGCATAGCCACACACACACACCCATGCTCTCTATTCAACAGTGTCAGCTGCAATCATACACACTGTGGCACATGAAATCATAAAATTACAGTTCCACCTCAGCGGATGCCATTATCCGAGATTATTTCTCAAGCTATACCTTTCTCCAGACAGGCCCCCGAGTTGTTACGCTGTTCTTCTTGCTGTCTGGGTTTTGCAGACGTGTAGTTTTATTGACAAGAAAGCTCTGGCACACATTGTGGAAAAGTGAGC
Source organism: Aulonocara stuartgranti (assembly GCF_965226115.1). NCBI lineage: Eukaryota > Metazoa > Chordata > Actinopteri > Cichliformes > Cichlidae > Aulonocara > Aulonocara stuartgranti. The sequence goes on along the minus strand of NC_138957.1, from coordinate 14,690,894 downwards.
GATTCCTTAAGATGGTGAAAGTGCAATGTCTCCTAAAACAAAGAATTCAACTATAAAAGCTTAACATAAACACAGTAGGCATGATGGAGTGGTAATAAGCCTATTTTGCACCCTGAGTGTGAAGGTAAGATGCTTTAACCTCATTTGTGTACGTGGATACAGCCGACTTACCAGCATGATCTCTCAAATATAATCTCTTCCAAGTTACATATTTAGCTTTTTATTACATCTGCAGGTGGTCACTCCACAGGAACATTATAGTACTTTGCAACTTTGTGTATATATGCTCTAGTGAAGAAGAAAATCCCAGGTGATGCTTAGATAGGTTTTATTGCTTGCGGCATGACAGCATTTTAATTCCCCTTGCGGTTCCAGTATCATAGCAGCCCAATCTCCTCTCAACACACCATCAGCACCTTTTTCCAGGACCCAATTTAAACGGTGATCCTAAAAGTAGCAAGTTGGAGACCTGGGAGACTCAGAATGCCTCTCTTCATGGAATAGCACCTTAGTACCTTAAAGGAACAGACCCCATCAGAATGTAATTAGATGCTGCCAATCTCTTACATTCGCTGGGGAACACGGGGCTACAGGGTCTTTTAATGGAGATGGTTTATGTGCTCCTCCCTGGGAAGCAGAGCAGAACTCTTGCTTTCAAATCAGTGAGTTGAGCCTCAAAGTATTTCCTGAAAGTGTTAATCTTTTGTAATGAATACTGAATGCTTGTTTTACATTCCTAAATGAATATCACACCATTCAGTATCTGAGCTGTGATAAGTGTCTAGTAGTTCCAGCTGACACATATTATACTTCCCAACAGTAGTATGATTAGTAATTTATAGCAGCTGATGATGTCTTGAACCCTGATGTAAAATGTGGTTTAAATCCAATTGAGCTTAAGGTATGATGGGAATGTGGCTTATGGGACTGTTGCGTCTATCAAATCTTAAGTCATTCCAATGCCTAGCACTGCCATTAAGCCTTCTGGGCTATTTATAATATGGAGAATGTACCAAGTATCTAATGATCTGATTCTGGAGGCGAATCGTGCAAAGCAGCAGACCTATAGGGTGTTCCGATGCTGTACATGATACATGAGTAAAGATAGATGCAACTACATTTGTTTATTTACTATACGTGATTATTCTGGCCAGAGTGAATGCAACTGTCAGAGCAGTACAGTGGAAGGTGACTGTAGGAATAAGGGGCTACTGGCATTATTAACCCCTCGCTGAGTCGAGTGGAGCAGGCAATTACAACCAGTCATATCCCTGTCACGTTGCCAGAGGGAGACAGTTCTGCACATATGCACACATGCACACACGGATGCACGCACACGCACGGTATTTCATTGTTGCATCATTTCTAATCACACTATATTCACCAAGGTAACCCCTAGAAACCCAAGCAGTCACACAACCATGTTTTAAACAAACTCCCATGTTAGTCACACTTGTATGATCGACTATCTGGAGGCAAGCAGAAGCATTAATCTCATGCGCACCTGCTTTCACATTCACTTTCAAATTAAGCATTATAGAGCCAGACTGTTGGCTTCTTTATGGTCTGTTTCAATGTGCATTCTGCCACACACATTTCTGAAAAGGTTCCCCCTTTTCAGAAATTCTGCCTGTTGTGCAACATTTTCCCTCTGTTTGCTGCAGTCATGACTGCTGCTTCCCCTCTTCATTGCTGTCTTATTAAACAAGCCACCCACACCAAGTCTCTCCTTCATGCTTTCTATTTCGGGGTGCTAAGCTGCTGAGCATGGCCAAACCTGCTCACAGCAGTATATTTGATCAAATCAATACCTATTTCTCTCTCTAACACTTTTTCTATTCTTTCCTTTCGTTTTTGACTGCGGTTAACCGTGATGGGATGATTGGAAGGCGATACATCCAGTGGGTCTGTCTTGTCTGTGTGAGATGGATAGATTAGTGGTGGAGAGAGTAAGATCAGTGAGATGGCTCGGCCATGCTGCACCGCTGTAAGGTGTTAGCAGATCCATCAGTGTTAGAGTTAGGGTTGGAAGCCAACCCAAGCTTTACTGGACTCACCCGGGATGCAATGTAACTCCTCCGTCTCGCCTTCCCTTCCGTGTTCCCCCCAACACCTCATGAGGCCAATAAAGGAACCGATTGAGATATCTTGTAACGCCCGTAAACAATCAGCGGGTGTGAGCGCCATTTTCCAGTGTTTGCGTCTGCCAGTTTTGTCTGTCAGATGCCCATATTTCTCACAAGAATCTATTCCCACCTCTCTGTGCTTTCCTGTTGCTGTCTCATTCCCATTCGCTGCTCATACTCGCAAGTGTTCGAAATAATTTACATCTTTTGTAAGAGCAGCATCTTGTTTTGTACTCCTACCTGTCCTTTATGTCACACACCTACATGATTATAATTTCCTTTTATTATGTGATTTTTGTTATCATGCCAGTACAAGGTATGGGGCAAACCTAAAAATAATAGTTGTCCTGTTTTTTGGCAACGGATTGTGTTATTGTGTCCTTTTGCTTTGGCTCAGGTCCTGTCAGCTTTAGGAAAATATGAGTAAACAACAATATTGCATTAATATTTAGACATCCTGTCACAACAGACTGAACCTTTGTGCTCAAAATCAGTCATCTATTCATGACTTAGCAATTAGGTCAACCTAGTATTTATGTGGGAATGTGTGCTTCCTTTATTTTTGCCCATTTATCAACATCTAAAGACTCTTAGTCTGCCTGTACACATGTACCTCTGTGTATAGCTGTCCACTCCTATCATTCTTTCCCGTGGCAGTCGCCTCCGAGTTCTCTGCCTACACTCTATACTCACTTAAAAGTTTTGTTCCCTTTTTGAAAACAGTCAGTGTTGGAGGTTTGTTTTCATTCTTTCTCTTACCTGGTATGTTATTTTTGTGTGTCTTTTAGTATTTTCCTTTCACAGACCTGCTGTTCTGGTTATGAGCTGGCTACCTTTGAAGATCCTATTTTTTGAGTGTGGTTTTGAAAGTCCCCTGTGTGCCTGCAAACACACACATTCTTCAGCTCTTTTTCTTTATCTCTCACTGCCTTCAAACTTCTTTACTCCCATTTGAAGACTTAAAAAAAAAAAGAAAAACAAAAAACAAGTAATTTTCAACTGGGGAACAATAAAGTATCTTTGCTTTTTTCTCGTTGTTTTATTCATTCTCTATTCAGTCAGGCACCCCGTAGCCATCTGCAACCCTGAACTGGATAAATGGAAGAAAATGGATGGATGAATGGATTGATGCGTAGGTGGATGAATGGGTTTACAGTGCATCTGGTCAAAATAAGGACAGAAAAAAAAGAGTGAAATTCGACTTTTTTTTAGAAAGTTGGCCATAAACCTTAATTAGCTCTTTTAATGAATAACTGGTCAATTTGAAAGAGTTGAAAATTTATCTTAATAGGTAGTAGTAGTAATTAGAGTGTGGTTGAATAGGTTTAAATTGGCTAAAAATAACTGTTAATGAATACATAGTTGTCTAAAAGTGTCTATCAAAGCCATTAGTTTTAAAGGCCAATTAGCCTAAAGAGGACACATGCAATAATATGATAATGATAATAGATAAAAATTTGTTAAAAGCAATGTTGGGGAGTAACGGAATACATGTACTGCCGTTACGTATTTAAAATACAAAATATGAGTAACTGTATTCCGTTGCAGTTACCGTTTAAAAAGGTGGTATTTAGAATACAGTTACTTTGTTGAAATAAATGGATTACACGGCGGTACTTCCCTGTTTCATATTGTCGCAGGTCAGGACTGTTTGGGTTTTGTTTGACAGCTACGTTCTGTTGTTCCAGGTGGCAGCGTTACGGTTGCCATGATTACAGGGTGACGCTCGCTCTCTGCGTGTTTCCTGGGTGAGAGAGCGCCTTTTTGTTGTTGTTGTGCTAAGCTAATAGGCAGAATGCTACAGGCATAGCCCTAAAGAATGTAGCCTCATAGGCAGTGTAGTCCATGCTGCAGGGAGAATGGACTGCCATACCCGTTATGTGTCTGTGAGCGAGAGAGGGAGAAAAAGGAAAAGTACGAGCTGTCATCAAGCAGAAACGGGAGCTGGAAGCATGTAAATATAATAATAACCACTGCAGCCAAGAAGAGAGCCTGACGAGCCCAGTTGTAAGTAAGCTATTAAAACTCAACTGTACACTGTGTTCGTGTTTTCCTCCAAAGACAATAAGTTCCGTTGGAGCAGTCTTTCAACGCCTCTCTCTGTCTCTCACAAGCAGACTTGACCCAGACAACAAAGTAAAGCTATTTTTCGGCTACGAGCCCAACACGAACCCGACGTATTAGCCAGAGGTCCCTTTACTACGGTTCGAAGCCGCGGACCTTCAGTAACAGTAATAAATCACAGCAATAGTACATTCACGTAGTTGTAAACAGCATGATAATATATTAAGTAATCCAAAGTATTCAGAATACGTTACTCTCATTGAGTAATGTAACGGAATACGTTACAGAATACATTTTGGGGCATGTATTCTGTAATCTGTAATGGAATACATTTTAAAAGTAACCTTCCCAACACTGGTTAAAAGCAGTGAATAATTAATGTCAATCTGGCTTCTTTCACCACAGTAAGAAGACAAACTTAAGCAAAGTAAAAGTTGCGATTTCATCATTCATAAGGACTATAGTGAATAGTAAAGAACATCCATATCTAATATATATGTATTTAGAATGTATGTTCTCCCCGTGTTTGTGTGGGTTCTCTCTGGATACTCCGGCTTCCTCCCACATTCCAGAGACATGCACTTAGTGGGGATAGGTTAACTGGCAACTCTAAATTGCCCATAGGTGTAAATGTGAGTGTGAATGGTTGTCTGTCTCTATGCGTTAGCCCTGCGGCAGACTGGCGACCTGTCTGGGGTGTACCCAGCCTTTTGCCCTAAGATAGCACGGGATAGGCTCCAGTCCCCCCCATGACCCTGACAAGGATAAGCGGAAGAGAATGAATCAATGGAAAGGTTTTTTTTGTTTTGTTTTCGTTTGGGGGGGGGGGGGGGGGGGTAATGCACTTTACCATTACTCAGGTAAAGTGCAAATTTGCTTTGTCTACCCCTCTCCTCTTCCAGCTGTCTCATGACACATCATCATCCCCACAAATTTCCTATCTCAGTGCTGGCTTTGTGGATTTAGTCATCACGTTTTTATGAGCAGCCCTTAAATGCACTTCAGGTCTGGAGGCGTGGTAGCGAAAGGGATTTTTTTTCTCTCTTTTTTTTTTACATCCCACTCATCCTTTCTAAGGATTTTATCTTTGCTGGCGCTTATTCTCCCTATCTCATTTCCTGCCAACTTATATTCAACTAAGGGTCCTGCAAAGGAACTAATGACATGACTGAAGCGTGCACCCAATCAAGGACAAGCTCTGATAGGCATCCTCACAGATCCCCTTTGCTTGATCAGAATTTTGATTGACACCATCTCTCATATCCTGCTTTTAAAATGAGCCCACATTAAATGGATTTGTAGACCTTCATTCACAGGAACAGATTGTTGCTCTCTTTCCCAGAACATATTGAATCATAAATGTCAGTTATGGTTATGATCAAAATTGTTGTGATGGGTTCTTTTTTGTCTTTTGTCAATAAATGGCACTGATTCACAGTGTGGTTCCTCTTGGCATACTCGGGCACTGGTGATCCAATTCAACAGGGTAACAAGCCCCCGTAAATACTGTCAGTTTAATGAGATATGCAGCTTATACCAGAGGTGTGGACTCGAGTCACATGACTTGGACTCGAGTCAGACTGTGATTAATTTTATGACTTTAGACTTGACTTGAAAAAATGTTCTAAGACTGTGACTTGACTTGGTCATTGTTTTGTGTGTCAAAACAATGACAAATGGCAATGACAATGACAGTTGCTAGCCAAAAAGTCTGTACCTAATTTGGCTGCATTTTTAAGTAAATAGTTGTATATACATAAAAAAAAAACCACTGGATCTAGTTCTATTCATTAAAATATTTGTGAAATGTTGCAACAAACATAGTCTGCATTTCTCTCAAAATGCACCTAAAGGATACTATATTTCATTTTAGATTATGCAGATGTATGTGAGTTCCTTTTAAGAATAGTGAGACTCTGAATTGCTGACTAACATTGATATTTATCTGCCTAATTAAAGCTGAAAACTGGAGGGCAAAAAAAGTCTTATAATCTCTTTTTGAACTTCTTTTTTTTAAAAGCTCTAACCTGGGATTTTAAATAAAGGACAAAGGTGAGCCAAAGTGAGTCAAAAGAGGTCTTTGGTTTATTCACTTGGTGACACTTAAGTTTCCAAACTCTACCTCCTCTGTGAAAATGCCTATCAAGATTCATACTTACATACGTACCTCATTCATCTAGATCATTATGGTCTGTCTGGGTACAATCCTCTTGTGTTTTCTTGTTTCCAATCAGTTTCCATTGATATTCTAATTGATTTCAACTATATTTCTTCCATCTTACCAACATACCAGTTTCCCCTTTTCCAATATATTTCCTCTGTCTTCTATTTTATTCTTTTTTTTTTTAACTTTGATTCCTTAGCTTTGAATTCAAACTCCTGCTCCTCACATACAAGGTCTTAAATAATCAGGCCCCATCTTATCTTAATGACCTTGTAGTACCATATCACCCTATTAGAGCACTTTGCTCTCGCTCTGCAGGCCTACTTGTTGTTCCTAGAGTATTTAAAAGTAGAATGGGAGGGAGGGCCTTCAGTTTTCAGGCCCCTCTTCTGTGGAACCAGCTTCCACTTTGGATTCAGACACTATCTCTACTTTCAAGATTAGGCTTAAAACTTTCCTTTTTGCTAAAGCATATAGTTAGGGCTGGACCAGGTGACCCTGAATCCTCTCTTAGTTATGCTGCAATAGACGTAGGCTGCCAGGGATTCCCATGATGCATTGAGTTTTTCCTTTCCAGTCACCTTTCTCACTCACTATGTGTTAATAGACCTCTCTGCATTGAATCATATCTGTTATTAACCTTTGTCTCTCTTCCACAGCATGTCTTTTATCCTGTCTTCCTTCTCTCACCCCAACCGGCTGGCCACGCCCCTCCCAGAGCCTGGTTCTGCCGGAGGTTTCTTCCTGTTAAAAGGGAGTTTTTCCTTCCCACTGTCGCCAAAGTGCTTGCTCATAGGGGGTCATATGATTGTTGGGTTTTTCTCTGTATCTATGAAGCGCCTTGAGGCGACTTTTGATGTGATTTGGCGCTATATAAATAAAATTGAATTGAATTGAATTAGCTGCATAAAAACGGCAATTTCCTCATTTTTTACTATTCATTCCTGACAGTAAAATCCAGGTTCAGCCCAGGCCAGCGAGTAATGAATTATAGCTGTAATATCTTTCACTGGCTGACAGCCAAATCTGATTGCTATACAGTTTTAAGGGTGTGTGTGTGTGTGTGTGTGTGTTTATGTTTATCTGGGCTTGTCTGCATCAGCATGATTGTGTGTGTTTGCTGTTTGAGTGGAATGATCTGTCATCACCATCCCTGTCCCCTTCCTGGCAGATTGTTCCATCATATGAATTTCAATAGAATTGCACAATTGCTTTCCTGTCATTTGCACAGACATGATTATACACCTTCGTAAACTATAACCCATTCCAGTTCTGAGAGGAAAGGAGAATATCTTTAAGCCGCAACCACATTTAGCTTCAGATAGTAGATAACAGTGTCGTAATTATGGCTTTTACATCTGCCTAGATTCATTGTATGATCACAGGGGATGAATGTACCTTAGGTTAAAACCTAGAACTGGATTCAAAAACCCATTTAAAGAGATCTAACTTTGCATTCATTTTGAGTTTTATTATTATTATTATCATCCATTTTCTTCCACTTACCCAATTCATAGTCACAGGGGACCCACGAATAGGTCACTAATCTGTCGCGGGGTTAAAACATAGAGACACACAACCATTCATGCTCACATTCACATGTATGGTCAGTTTAAAATCACCGGTTAATCTAACCCCACTGATTGCATGTCTTTGGACTTTGGGAGGAAGCTATAGTACCTGGAGAGAACCCACCTAGACACGGGTAACTCTCTACACAGAATGGATTTGAACCCTGGACCCTCGTTGCTGTGAGGCAACAGTGCCAGCTTATACACTTTTTAAGCTAATCCTCCATCCTAAAACAAATAAGCACAGATGCAGTCTAAACACCATACTGGGCTGCTACTCTTTTAGGCAAATGTTAATAATTGGATGGAAAATGCCAAACGGTCAACGCTCGGGTCAATCACCAGGTCAATCCACGTTCACTCTGCTCCCATCTTGTCACATTTGCACCACTGTGAGATGCATTTCTGTACGCTTCGTGCAGAAACGCACACATGAAAGCGTGCATAAATTTGTATGTGCATGTCTGTCTAAGAAAAGCAGCCAACTGGATCTTACTTGTGTCAACTAATAGGGCAACAAGACAGATTCATTAAAGTATGTGTCCCTCATAGATATTCTGCTCAGGGCTTTAAACATGAATAAACACTGACAACGGTGTAATTTATCCAGTCAATGAATTTCCAAACCCTTGTTTCTACAGGGTTAATGATCGCGACAAAGTGTCAGTTGTGTGTACAACAGTGTTTTGTTCCTGTGATTTCTGTTTTTCTTAGTGGAAATTATACCTTTCACTTCTCTATTGTCACCACACACATTCTGTCCATGTGTGCACTGCAATCATTGTCCGACTTGTTTTGGGTTTTTCTTTTTCTTTTTATCTTGTGTTTGCGTCCACGTTCAGGCTGTTGCTCGACAATTAAAACAGAGATTTTTTTTTTTCCTCAGAAATGAGAGCAAGTGCAGCAGTTATTACAAAGCAACAATGATAAGGATAAGGGAAAAGCAAAGTGTGGGAAGAACACAGCGCCTGCTTTGGCTGTAGTGCTGCCTTCTGTCTGATCTTCAGCTAAAAAGGCCCTAACTCCTACAACAGGCTTATAACCCCTCGCTAATCCCCCCTTCTGACTCATTTCACTGCAGTTTGAAGCTCTCTTTAAATCTCTTGTTCGCTTGGTGCTGTGTATTTGCACACATACACACACTCGCACGCACACACACATGCATGCAAGAGCCTCTGAATAACAAAACCCTTCAGATGAAATGGAAATGTCTCGCTGGACCGGTAAATTGCGCTGTGAGAAATATCTTTAGCCAAATGTTCACACAGACACAAGCAGAGAGACGAGTACACACTGCAAATCCATTTTGTGATTTTTTTGTTTAATTATAAGTGTGCGGATGCTACCCACCCGTGACCTCCATTACTGATAGTTGTTTTGTTTTCTTTTAGCTTGTGTTAAATGTTTTCTTGTTTCTGAACATAATGCTTTTTATTGTAAGAGGAAGAAGGACACCCTCAATGAGGCTCATAAAGACACAGGGTTAAAAACACACACACACACACACACAAACACACACACAGCCATCACACATTGCATTATGTTGCATTGCCCGCTCTCTTTCGGCTCAGTCTATATTTAACAGATTTCCCCATCCTTTATGTGCACCAAATTATAAAATGCTGAGCAGCTGAGTGAGTGAGGCTGTCAGAGGTTTTGAGAGGACAGGAAGTAACCCCTCCCCTCGACAGAAGGTCTTTGTGTCATTATTAAAGATTAATGTTTTCACGAGCACTGGAGGAATTAGCATTAGTGACGGTTTTAGTGTCAAACGCTTGTTTCAGAGCTGTCAGTCGCTCCCGCCTTCCCAAAATGAGACGACTTAATATCATGGCACTAATAATACCACCTAATCACAGTGCCAAAATAGCAGATCACAGGCATGGCTTTTAGTGGTGGTGGCACCGAAATACATTAAAAAGACAGGATTCTGTAACCCTGAGGGTATTCATAGAAAACTATAGAGGCACTTCTTAATGTCTGCTTCACACTTTGTCACTATTGTTCTCTGATTAGTGTGTTGGTTAAAATAGAGGTGAGATTTTTGGGGTGTTTTTGTTTGGGTTTTTTTAGCCACTCCCATTTCAGTATTAAAAATATTAAGCATCAGTGGCTAACCCAATAGTTCAGCTGACATGCTGACTCCTTTAAAAGCCACAAGCTCATTTAAAGCATTCCTCTGTTTATAAGAAGCCAGTGGATTGGCTATAATGCAGAATATTCCTTAACATTTACACACCGCTCACCAGCAGCTTCCAGTGATGGATTGCTCTACCTTTAGTGTGGTGCTGCAGCTGCACTCTCCATCTTCATTGCCCTATGGAATTGCATTGACCAGCCACATGTGAATGGAATGAGAATATGGTTATGGAAAGAAGGATATGTACCTTGCAGAACAAATCACCCCCCGCACTTGCCCACCCCACCTTCCCCATTTAGAGCCATTATGCTCTGTACTAGACAATATTTCAGCCCCTCTTTAAGGCCAGATTATCATGGGATTTTTTTTTTAATATGATCCAATTACCTTTGTTTGTCAGACAGAGTGAAACGGGAGTGATTCTGAATGTAATACACGTACCATCAGCCTCATGACACACATGCTTGAACCCAGATACTGGTATACAGTCTCCTGTGCGGCATGTAGGATGAGTGTCTAATAGCTCAGTGATGAGGACGGGCTTATCACTAAACTGTATGGACCATTTATGCCCCATTACATAAATGAATATAGTGAAGGATCAATGAGCAAAGCAGCAATTATCACCTGTAGACTACAATGCTGTGAGAAATTCTGTTGTATTTAGATCCAAATGGCATTGGGGTAAGCAGCTGATACTGTAAATCAGAGAGCTCTACGGGGTAGTTTTTATTCTTCTCTTCTGTTCAGGCTTCAAAGAACTTTAATCTTTCATGCATACATTGAAGCATTTAGAGTTTCAGACAAGTCTGCCATTGTGTTGGAGGTTAAAGCAAACAGGATATTGGTGTTGACTGATGGTGCATGCCTCTGAAATATTGCTTTTTTTTGTGTCTGTTTTTTTATGTAGCTGTGAAAATAAGGCTGTTCTGCATTCCAGTCACACATAAGCCATGGGTAGCTGCTCACTCTTAGAGGAAATACAGTCCAGACTATGTTCTACATGAAGTATCATCTACCAAGCAAACATTTCAACATACATTTAAAAAAAAACATACAGTTTTATAACATATTGATACAGGTGTTACTTTACTGTATGTATAGATTTCATGATCTTTTTCATGGCTTAGGAATTTAAACAGTGAATGTATTGTGGATTTTCTCTAATCCACATATGGTAAAGATTGTGCAGTATACACAGGCTCAAATATGCCAATACACTTCCACTATATATATATAGTGTATATATATACACTATATATATATATATATATATATATATATATATATATATATATATATATATATATATATATATATATATATATATATATATATATATATATATATATATATATGTACATATATATATATATGTACATATATATATCTCAATTGATATTCCCTTTTACTCCAAAATGGCACAGTAGCCCCAGCAGAGAAAACATTAGAACAAGGAGGCGGTTCAACATATGTACATACAAGAAGGCACACCATCAATTGTATGGGTGTGCATCTATCTCTGCATATTCAGTAAAAATGCACTGTTTCTTCACTCAGGGGAGTGATGGTTAAGCTTCAGCAGCAGTTGGCTCTCAAGGTTAAAGCTGTCACTGTTTAGCACCCTAACCCAGATGCAGGAAGACATGTACAGACTTTGATTGACAGCTTGTTGATGTGAGGAAAGCTATGCAATAGATCCATACCACCAGTGAATGGGCATGAAAGATACCTCAATAGCTCCCCTGCTTCTAGCTTTCCTGATCCCATGGATCCAAAGAAGTCATCTTCGTCGGATAGGCTGCTCTTTGTGCTATCCCCATCCAACTCTGTCTATGTCAGGGGTAGGCAACTCCAGGCCTCGAGTGCCGGTGTCCTGCAGGTTTTAGATGTGTCCTTGATCCAATACAGCTGATTCAAATTGCTAAAAGACCTCCTCAATCAGAATCAGAATCAGAATCAGAATGGGGTTTATTGCCAGATGTTGAGGTTTACAACATTAGGAAATTGCTGCGGTGCTTCAGTGCAAACATAGTGTCATAAATAGCACTTAAATAGACATGAAAAAAAAATAAAAGTAAGAATAAGAATTAAAAGTGCTATGTAGAAAGATATGTGCATGAGATATATACATGAGAATAAGAATTATGAGTGCTACGTAGAAAGATATATACATGAGTGCAGGTGGTGATCAGTGCCAAACATGAAATGATGCAGTGACACAGCGTAGGGTCATGTGTTAGTGGCGGGGACAGTCATATGGTTATTGTTCATGTGTCCAACCGCAGAGGGGAAGAAACTGTTCTTATGGCGAGAGGTTCTGGTGCGAATGGACCGGAGCCTCCTGCCTGAGGGGAGCAGGTCAAACAGACTGTGTCCAGGGTGAGAAGGGTCAGCTGAGATCCGAGCTGCACGCCGCAGTGTCCTGGAGGTGTACAGGTCCTGCAAAGATGGGAGTCTGCAGCCAATCACCTTCTCAGCAGAGCGCACAACACGCTGCAGTCTCTGTTTGTCCCTGATAGTGGCTCCAGCGTACCACACGGTGATGGAGGAGGTGAGGATGGACTCGATGATTGCAGTGTAGAACTGCATCATCGTCCGTGTTGGCAGGTTGAATTTCTTCAGCTGCCTCAGCTGAAGAAATTCAACCTGCCAACAACATGGCAGGACACCAACAACCGAGGCCTGGAGTTGCCTACCCCTGATCTAGCTGATGTCTGAGGAAGTTGAGACCTGTGAAAAGATAAATGGTTTTCAAATAATTGGGTCTTTACATTGTTTTTGTGCTGTATAGACTGCTCATGTTTGGCATGAAAAATTTATAATACTGGAGATGTTTTTTTCTAACTCCGGTCACCCTCTGGGTTTCTAATTAACACTATAATCTTAAATCACAGTAGCAATAAAAGTCAATATAAGTCAGTGTCTAGTGACCCACAATTTAATGCATAATGCATATTTACCAGTTTTTAAGATGGTAAAAGTTGGTAGTCCAGGTGTTCTGAATCTTGGTAGAAGTATTTTAGTAAGCATTTTATTACTTCTCTGAAACGTTTCCGGATACTGTCTCTCAGGGCATGAATAAGAGGTCTACACATTTTGCAAGATGACTCCAGCCTTCTCAGCTTCTCCAGCAACTGGTAAAGTGTTGGCAGCATCTGTGCACAGATGAGTCCCCTTAGAGGATGTAAACAGGCATGGCAACAGGCTTGCTCACAGCAGTGTACTCAGTCAAAAATCCAATTTCAGGATTAAACCTTTTTAAGGTTAAGTTATAGACATTTCAAGAACAATGTAATAACTGTGCACTGTCTGTGTGAAATCTGCAAATGATTACAAAATAATCTATTTTAAGTAATATCCACATTTGCCAGTTGCGCAAAGTTACTTAAAAAAGGTGGTATTCACCCATCAGTCACACATTAATGTTTAAAAACGACAGAACTTCTGTGAACATACATCTTTATCTGTAATGCCGTGCAAACATTATAGATTTCTTTCTCTTCTTGCTCTTTCTGAATGTGTCTGGTCACTTTTTCTCTGATGTATTTCTTCTAATGCTGCAGCAAGAACATCAAATATGTGAGAACCTTTAGGAGGCCAGTGCATAGAATTCCTTTCTAAAGAGATCTATCCAGTGACAAATGGCTCCTGAGTGACTATGTTGTCTGGCAGACCAGCAGTCTGTTTGGTAGCAATATAGTTCACAGCCCTGGGTTTTTTGATGATTATGCTCTTCATGTTCTTCTTGTATTTTTGAGCATAATATTTTCTTTGTCATTAGTGTACACTGAGGTTGCATGGTTTCCATCATAGTTTTCAAGGAGGATGTCTCAACTATAGGAAATGGTTGATTGTCCTCATATACAAACCTATGCAGAAGATACTTGTGTTACCCACCTAGAGCCATTGAAAGAATCTGTAAATTTTGCATTCTTCATAGGTGGCTCAGTAGAAAAGGATGACTTTCGTTTTCTGTGGCAGTCTAATAATTCTGTATAGATCTTCATTTTGATGGGGTGAACCGTCTGTTGACAGAATAAAAAAATTAGACTATGAAAGTACATGTGACAAAGAAATTTCTGTACACTTTTTTAAGTTGTGACCTACACTTACCGTGCGTTTCTACTAAAACAAAAACCGTGTCATTCATATCCCGTGCAAACAATTTGCGATGATTTCAAGATTTGGTTTAAAAGAGGAACATACACAAGGCTAATAGTGTTAGCCAAAAGTTTATCTTTCAAAAAAACCTTGGAATTTCTTTGACACCGTTTGGTTTTACTGATGTAGTTACTGATGCAGTTTCTAACAGAGAACGGGGATTGATTCTGGACATACACAATATGCCAAAATATTTTTTTGAAATCCCCACATACACAATTTTAAAAAAAAATCCCCTTTTCTCATAATAAAGTTCTAAACACACCAGAAATATCAGAAATATATGTAAATGTGGACAAGGCCTAAGACTGTCATCCTATAACCCAGCGGTGTCAACCTCCAGCCCTGAAACTTTTAAACACGTCCCTGCTGCAACACACCTGAATAAAATTATTTGCTTTTAAAAAATAAAAGTTACTTAAGCAAACCTAATTGACTAAATTCAACTTGTTACTACCCACCTCTGGTTAGCAAGTCTCAACTTAATTTGATGCTTTTGGCAGCCATTTGCAAGATCTTGCCATAAATCTGGGCTGTAATTTGACCACTTGTCTTTGCAGAAATTTTAGAGTTCTTTTCTGTTGGTTGGTTTCCTGGAACTTTCCCAGCTTTTAAGCATACTCAACAAGTCTATGATGATTATTCACTGTGGGCAGAGGGCTGAAATTAGCGAATAACAGGTTTAGTTAGCCTACTCAACTAGATGTAGCTAAGTTAGTGGGGATAAAATTAAAGCAAAAAGGGAACCAAATATATATAGTCAGCAGTGTTGGTAGGCAACTCTGCTTAGCCATCAAATCCTAATATGCTGAAAATTTGTTTCGTGAAGTTTTAATGTTTTGTGACTCTTTTTGAGGACACAAGCCTTGGAACATTCTTTTTTTCCTTAATCAATGTATTAATTTTTTTCCAACCAAAGACAATTCGCTCTATTATTATCCTCAGCTGGGGTGCGTTCCATCTCATTTCCATTGCTGTTTATTGCTAATCATTGACAAATAAATTTTTCTGTGTTCCTCTTTAAACATACATAACTAATGCACTGTATACCGCCTGCTTAGCAGGGGAAAGCCATTTTACAAACTGTGAACTGATACAAGCTTTGAGCTGCCTGTAATATACTAAGTTCACATGCTTTGTATCCCTTTTGAACCTTTGTTTGTTTTCTGTCAACACCATCTGTTTGCGTTTACAGTATGTTTCCTGAGAAAATAGCCTTTGCATGCTATAGTCTTAGCATACAGCGCACAGATTAGCAGGCTTACAGATAAGCAGGCTCATGTTTTGTTAGCCATATTATCAGTAAAAGTGATGACAAAAGTGTTTTACTCTAATTAGTCCTTGCTAATACACTTTTCTGCACCACGATGATGCAAATGTTGTTTTCAAAAATTGCTTTGCTAGAGCAGTTAGTATTATGCTAATTAGGAGCTAGTTGATGTAGTGCTAGTTAATATGCAAGTGGACACAAGTGATTTAAGTGCTTTCAACCAATGTCAGTGGATGTCAGTTAACAGCTTGTCCTGATTGAATAAACCAAGTAAGAAAGAGGGTGGAGGGATGAGAGGGTACATGTTTGATTAGCCTCTGAAGAGAGGGATCTGCCTTTAATCCCTCCTCTACCTAATCCTTCTCCTTTTGGAGGGTCCTCACTGCCAGGGGCGAAAGTGTTGTAAATCAAGAGTGTGGAGCTTGCGGTCATTCCGGAGAGCTCTTTTACCTCTGTCCATCTGTTTTTTAGTATTTTCAACCAGTATGTGTTATATCCACTATAAAGCAACAAGTGTCCCTGTCTATTCTTATACAGTGAGGAAGAAGAATGTCTGCAAGCACATGAAGAACTACATTCAGGACAGCAAAAACCTCAACATTTTCTTTAAAGAGTTAAATCCACTTTTTTCAGAAATAAATTCCCCTATCAGGATAAAATGGATTACCTGTACGCTCTGTAATACCTCATATCTGCTACATATCAGCAGGTTAGCATTACGGTACTGCTTGCAATCATGGCACGGTACTACAGTACCTAACTAAAATCATCCAATAGCGCATTTTTGAATGTATTCACTAATAGCCATTATATGTTGTATGTATAAGTACTAAAAGAGGATAGACCACCAGTACATTTATCATTCATTAAAAATTATTTCTTAAAATATTTTCTTTCAAAACCTCCAGTTATTGTTCAAGGAACCAAAAGCAGGAAATGATTTACCCACACTTGAGCTTATATAACGTAGTGAATGGGGGGGAAACGGATGGGGGGGAAAACTGGCAGCTAAGGCTAATTGCAATTCCCCAAGCACCAGTGGAACCTGAAACCTCAGCCTGTAGCTCTATCCTGAATACTGAGTTTCAGCTGCCTGTACCCATTATAGGCTAACATGCCAGAGCATATCTTGTGCTATGCAATTCACTTTAGTTAAATTAATATCCGGGCTTCAGATAGCATGCTGTAGTAGCTATAGCAAACCTCCATGCAGACAGCAGCTGTCATAAAGGACCAGCCATTGCATAATGTATACCAAATGCTTTGCCAGTGGTATCAATGTGTGATCAATATGCAATAAAAACTCATTAAAGCAGTCTATGTTCTGTCATGGAAATTAATTCCGGAAGACAAATCAACGCTGTGTCACCCTGGATATGATTTCAGTCCATCCATGCAGAAACAAGTTATTTAAAGCCAGAAATTGGATACGGAGGGAGGGAAAGGGAGAGTGAGGAAGGAGATATTTAAAAACAGAGATGGAGAGAGAGAAGGGAGGGATGAAACCAACCCATCTGGAAGAGGGGAGACAGAAAGAGTCTATGACAGGCTGGCATAATGAGATTTGGTAGTCTGTGTGGCTTTATTCACCTGAAAGGGAATTAACATAAAACACACACACACACACACACACACACACACACACACACACACACACACACACACACACGCGCATATTATTTTTTATTCTGCTCACATCTTTTCAAACCATCAGAGCTCCATATCTATGCCTTCCAGTCTCAGTGATTTCGGCATCTGCTGGATCAATCATCGGAATGTTTATTGCAAATGGTGTCTTTTTATTTATTTATGTATTTTACCAGGTTTAAAGATAGTAATACAAAAAAACGGAGCTATCATTTGCAATCTAACCCTTTTGCATATTTTTTAAATACGCACGCTACGTACCCAATTACTAGCAAATTGCTGTTTTGCTTTAATTTTTCTTTTAAAGTACATCATTTTGCTATATCCAGCATAGAAAAACTATAAAAGACAAAAAAAAAAATCATCATTAGCAGGTAAGTGGGATATCAGTAGAGTAAACCTCAGGGTTTTCACCCAAAAGACGGGAGTTTGTTGCTGTTTTTCTACTTTCTACTTTAAATTTACTTTTTTAGTTGCTGTTTATTAATGTTTAAGGAACTTGGATGGTTAAACTAGGTTATTATATATATTGATGAAAAATGTAATCTTTCAGCACGGTAACCACCTCACTTTTTTGTATGTTCTGTTACTGCAAATCAGCTAGCCTCACCCTTTTTTTTCTGTTAGCTTACCAGCTTGCTCGCTGACTAGGTTGCCGTCCTCCATATCATTCTGGTACTTCAGCGCTTTGTTGTCCCACGGTCAACAACAAAATGTTCCACCACCAAGACTTTTTAAAAGTGGGAAAAAGTATTCAAGAAAAACCCTGTATTGATCTGTCATTGATGAGTTGCTTACTTGCAAGTAATATTCACAGAGGAGCAGCTTCTAAACTATATTTTTATAAATCTCATTAGCAGTCATGGATGTACTCCTTTCACATGCACAGGCACATATGCGAAGTGAAGTCTGTCAGACTACTCTGCTCATTGCAAAATTGCGCCAGCGTTGCAATAAGATGTGACTCGGAGGGGTCTTGACCAAGAGCCAGTAAGTGAAAAGTTGGAGGTGACACTGCCCTCACGATAAAATGCAGCTCCTGGCAAACGTAGGTTTCGTACCGCTTTGCGTGTGGTTCCTCCATGTTAGGACTGGATGTGTTGCTTTTTAGGAACTCAGTTGGTTTTTAAAAAACAAATACCAGCATGCATTCACATTCACTTTTACACACAGAAACTTATACCTGCCCACACTTGCACCTTTCCACTAACTGAATTTTGAAATAATCCCATGCACTACTTCTAATATCAAAATCAGATATCGATCGCTTTCCCTTATCACTGCACATTTGCCTGCCAAGGAATTGTAAGAGACACTGGCAGTGTGGGTTTTTCGATGAGGAATGGAGAAATATTAGTATTGATTGGGATTTGCTTTGGCTTTTATGTGAACAGAGCCTAATTCCTCTACAGAACTAGGCTTTGAAGATGAGGCGAAGGCACACGCTTGCTAACTTGCCAGGGTTTTGCAGATTTAGTTGCCCAACAGAGGTTTTAGTGCCTTGTGTGTTTCGGACAATGTGTTTTATGTAAAATTATCTATTTTTTTCACTGTAGCATCACAGTTTGACTGTCTGCCTGGTTTGAGGGAGCACTTGTAAAAGTTGTTAAAAGGGAGTGCTGCGTACGTGCGTACTTATGGACACACTTTTGTGAGCATGCTATGACTGCAATATTTTGTTCTGAGTCAGTTCCTGTGAATAGCTTGGCTAATTTCTCCCTTTATCCCTGACTCTGCGGTTACAAATCTGCCCTGTCACATATTATTCATCACTTCCTGGGCTTTCATTTATTTAACACTCCCTTTCTTTCATACAGCACTCCCTGTTTTTTCTTATTGAGCCTCTTCACGTGTCTTTTAAATGTAGAGCAGAATAGAAATATCCTTTATTGTCCTCATTGGGTACCACTATTTTTGCATCTTTGTGTTCTGTCTCACTTTTTTTTTTTTTAGCTTTCTTTGTGTCCTACTATAACCTTGCTCACCCATGCATAAAAATCAAGTAGTTTATTTTTCCATTTACATAATTATGTCTTGTTTGCTTACATGTGAGTTTACAGGAATGACAAAGCTTGGCAACATTTGTAGCTTACGACTGCATAACAATGCACAACAGGTCCTTGGTATGTAAAAATCACAGATGAATATTTATAATTCCCCCCATCTGTTTAGTGAATCATTCACAGCAGCATAACAGATTCTGACAGTGGACTTGGGAAAATAGCCAATTTGACTTCAAGGCCTCCAGTTAAAAATATTTAAAATAAGTTGATTAAACCTAAGACACTGCACAGGCACTGATACAGTGCAATTACACGTAGTAGAGTTAAAATCAAGTATTCAAGATGTGCTGATACTCACCTTTGACTAAAGGAGTTTCATAAAGGTGTTTAGCATTTTTGAGCTGGCAAGTGTATTAAAAGCCCACTTTTAAAGTTTTTGCTGTCTCTTTGATCTGTTCTCTGGTGATGGAACATGGCTCCCCCTCTCCAAGCCTGGTTCTCCAAGAGTTTTCTTTCTGTTAAAAGGAAGTTTTTCCTTCCCACAGCCTAATTATCGGCACCCACTAATCTGTCTTTGCACCTCATATTATGAGTTCCAGTGAAGTACAAATACAGCCTTCAGCAGACTATGAAACTGCTCATGTCATTTGCCCATTTACTTTTGAACCCCTTAAAATAGGAGATTAAGTTAAAAAATTAATAATTCTAAGGCAGAAAAAAAAATGACTATGATTCCCAAACAGGTAATGCCCTACTTTTTTTAGTTTTATAATACTTCTGTCTTTTCTGTCCCATCTCCTCCATTAGGCATTCAGTTAGGACAGAGTTTGGTAGTTTGACAAATGGGTAAGTGACTGCCAGAACATTTTGTTCACCATTCTTTTAGCTAAAGCCCAAAAGTGCCTTTCAACTGATTTGTGCAGCTAAGCACTGAAAGTGTGTGTTTGTGTGTATATGTGCACATGAGAAGATGCGTACGGAGACACACACTCTGTTTTCGTGTAGACCAATTTCTTCTGTGTGGTGAAAACACGTTTCAGTCCATGAATGGAGCGTGTGACTGGAAAGACAGCTTTCTGCCTTAGAAAAACCTGCCACAGCACAGCGTATATGGCTCAGCTTTCACTGCCGCAGGCTTCATTTGAATTGACTCATATTCTATTTGTTTGTTTACTCATGTTTAACTGCAGAAGGGGAAAAAGTTATATCTGGTTGGAATATTTGGTGTAAGCTGTCAGTTTTTTTGTTTCTAGCTTCATCTTTGAATGAATAAAGGTAAATGAGATTTAGTTTTCTCTTAAAGTTATATATATCATTTTCTTTGTCTGCTTTGGAATCAAACACAATGGATAAGTTAGGGAACTCTGCACAGGATCTCAGGATATTCTCTCTCAAAAGTTCAAGTGTATATATGTAGCCTGTTTCCTAAAACCTATTCAAAATTAAATACCAATTGAAAATATTTAAAAAACAGTAAAGATGTTATGTGCATAGATTAAATTAGTTTTATTTGGTTGTTATTGGTATGTTTGTGGGATTCATAATGTCTAATGCCAAAGAAGGCAAGAAGTCTTCCACTGTGACTTAGACTAATCCCACTAAATAGGTTAAATACTTGGATTCATTTTTTTATTCATCCATCCATCCATTTACTTTCCTTATATACACAACTGGGCAGTCTAATGTAAGCAACAAGTGCATGTGCTTTTTTCCTGTTACTCTTTCCTGAGCATCACCTTTCTCAGGTACTTTGTGGTCATTAATGATAGTCTCATTGACTTTTGCAGGTATACTCTCATTTCACTCTCTGTCACTTAACCAGCAATCTCCCTGCCACCAGTTAAAGTGGTTATAATTGCCATATGGATGCACGTGCTTGTATGTATGTGTATGTGCTATAGTGTGTGCATGTCGCAATTAATCCTGGGGGTAGACCGCAGCTGTGAGAGATTTTTAATTGACTTCGGGGGGCTCGGATGGTAGATTAGCAAAGTATATGTGTATGCTTGTGTGCACGTGTGTATTTGTGTGTCTCTGAAGCAGCACATTTATGGGGCGTTAACATTGCTATTAATGGCACAGCTGGGGGGGACGCATTCGTGTGGTAAATAGAATTTGTATACTTTTATGTGCACCCATGCATTTGCATTTGTGTGTGTGTGTGTGCATGAGGGCAAGTAGACTAGTGTTGAACGGATAAGTGTTTGGGGCAATGTGAAATGTCACACCTCATGGGAAGCAGGAAGTTTCGATGTGGCACGTGTACACTTTCCTATTTTAAGCTCATAAACATCTCCTGGGCATCCAATCAGCTGTAAGATGGGAGAGAGTGGAAACTGAGGCTGGTCTTTATGGTGGGAACCTGAGATGGTTACTACTCTCCACCTGGAAAACCTGAGATTTTACTGTTAGTTAATGTTCACTAACCTTCCAACACAGTTTCCACGACACGCACCTGAAATGTAAAAAAAAAAATCAAACAGAATCAAACCTGCTGTCTCCATATCATGACTTATAACAAGCAAGTATGTTGGCTGTCACAGTTTATTCAACAACAAGTCAGAGGAAAGTGAAATAAATAGAAAATAGGTCAGTCCATGAAGGCTTTCACTGCAGGAACAGGCATGAGAGAAATGCCAATTTCACACAGAAACACTCAGACATGCAATCGTGTTCACACAGACCCACAGTCCAGCTGTGATGTTTCCTCTGTAGATGCACTCCCTTCTACCTCTCATCTGACCTGAAAAAGAAATGACCCTAATGTGCCCATCATCTCTATAATGTGTCCGCTCGCTGGTTTTTGAGCGTGTAAAGTGAGTTTGTGTATTCATGTTTTTGCTTTGCACACAGCTGTAAGCTATACAAACTGTCATAAATCAGTCAGCGCTGAAATCAAAGTAGTCATAGAACCCAGTGTAGAATATTGTGTCTAAGCTTGAAACCTCATTTCTTTATATTTTGTCCAGAAAATAGAAAAAAAGGTGCAGGTATTTGTTGCAACATGTGCAAACAAATGGAAATACAGTATATAATCGAAAAACACAATTTGTACAAATCTAACAAGCTGGAAAGTCAACATTTGGTATGACCACCTTTGTTCTTCGACACATTCTAAACTCTCATAGGCAATCGGTTGTGTAGTACCATTCTTCTTTGGATGTTAGATGTATTTCTATTCTCTGTCATGATGATCCTGTACACTAGTTCAGTAATGTTTAGGTCCAGTAATGTTTGAAATATACCCTCAAACCATGGCAGAGCCTCTACCATGTATTACAGATGTTGTACTTCTGTTGTACCGTTTTCCTGTCCTTTTCCATACATCAGTGATTTGAATCAAAAATTACAAACATGGATTCATCACTCTGTAAGAGTGATGAATGCCACCGGTTTTCAGTCCAGTTTATGTCTAATTTGGAGTACCTAAGCATTTTCTCCTCGTTTCCCTTCCTTAAGGATGGCTTCTTGACAGCCAGCCTTCCACTGAGAGCATTTATGATGGGTCAAGTGAAGGGACACAGATATGCCAAGTTTCCAGCTAATCAGACTTTGTAAATCACCCTGTTGGCACAAAAATATTATTTTATGACTGTTACACTGTGGTCTGCCAATTTTTGTAGAGTCAGCTACATAGATGCAAACAAATATGCATTTATGCAACTGGCAAAAACACATATTTGTATTTTTGTAAAAATATATAAGTCAAATACATAAAAATGCCTAAACACACTATTTAAATTGGGATCTTTACTAGGTTGCCGGCTATATGTAGGCACAGTACACATTCCTATGTGATGTGTAAAAATCTTTAAAAGACGTTCAGAAAAACTTTTGTTGAGGAACCCTTAAAAGTACAAAAAAGCCTGAGGAGTGGCTACTCTGTAGGCTTTTGCCATCACTGCATAAATGTCATCGAAGACTATTAAATCTGATTATTTTACGCTGAAGTGGCTCAAAACAGCAACATATTTTGACAGTGGAGCTGAATGGCACTCAGCACTGAAAGCATTTGTACTTATACATACATAGTTTATCACTGAATAACAAGTAGAGGGAGACTATAACTTTATAGATTTAAAAATGAAAATATAGGGTATAAATAAAGGGCTGAGAATCAGAGATGTGTTATGACTATGATTAGGCAGAAACACATATGGCTGAAGGCAAACGTACCTTTCCTGCTGATTCTGCTTGATCTGCCTTCAAAAACCAGATGTGTGATGTAGTGCCTCCACTTCATCAAATATGCAGTCATACAGTTTCCTCTTACAATTAGTGTATTTACTAGATAAGCCTCATGTGACAAAAAGCAGTATGTCAAAAAAGTGAAGGCTAGCAGTGAGTCCGTCCAGTGGGACTGTGAGTGAAAATGACCAAAAAACTTACTCTGAAACAGAAGTAAGAAAAAAGAATTCTGCTGAAGTTAACTTGAAAATCAACAGTTTGAACCAGAGTAGACAGCAATGAGTTGAAGTCAGTTTAATGCTTGGTATTAATCAGATCAGCTGCAGGTCTGTTTGCATCAGTTACTCAGATCAGGGAGTTCTTTTAGAAGAGAGAAGAGTACACCTAGAAGGTGCTGTAATCTCTCTGCAGCACAGTATGCACACATTTAAATGCAACATGTCATAAGAAGCGAACACGTTGTCTTTGGCTGTAGATTCTCAGTTGCTAGAAGCGTATTGGAATAACAGACCACACTTAGGAACTGGAGCCACTGTTTACCACAGACCATTGAGTCCTCAGTCATACAAGCCTAGAGATCGGTGAGCGAAAAATGTGTATTCCCCAACTGGTTGGTTGAAACCTCCTTGTAATTGCTTTTCTCACTAGCAAATTGCCCATGTTTTGAATGGAAGATGCCAACTGGTTTACAAACACATGCCAACTACTCTCTAAATGGTGTTGGAACTTTGGTAAGGACACAAACTGGAAGCAAACACCAATAGCCTTGAAAGTAAAGGTCTGATCTTATGAAGTGTGCTTGCTGTAGCACTGACTCCCAACTATTACTTTGAAGGCAAATGTATTTCATTCATTCATGTTCTTTATTGGTTAGTAGTTAGCAAGTGTTTGCAGTCTTCAATGCAAACTACAGGTGACAAACATGCTAGTGACCGAAACAATCATAAGGAGATTTTTGGTGCACAATCTTATTTCACGAAACAAATGCTGGCAGCCTCCAGCAACCGTTCACCAACCAGTTTGGGAATACTCGTTTTTGATGTCCAGACAGCTGTCAAACCATGTGCACATGTCAGAAAGAAAATTCTATACCTGTGATGTATCCGACAGAAACTAAATACAGACCAACTCTAGAAATACGAATAATCCAGCTAAGAAACAGATGCACTTCTTCTTGTATGTTTTTGCTAGTCCAGCTATAATGGCATGTTTTCGGCTTAATTTCCCACTTTTACATAGAGTTCAGTAGATAACTTAAGCTGTTTTCATTCATGCACTGCTGCCTTGATACCTATGTGATGTCAAATTTTAAAAAGCCAGACACCATTGCAAACATATACAAACTATTTTATTTTAGTATTACAGGTAAATCTGCTGTATTATTTAATTAATCAATGAAGTGGGTGGGCTGTGTTTCTAACAACATAAGCATGCTGCACTAGAATTTGAAAAAGTGGGTGTATTACAGCCAATTTACATTACAGAGGCAGAATGAGTCAAAGTCTCATTCTGCCTATCAAAAGTCAAGCTGACGTGAAGGTGAAGTACAGAAAACATCTGCTGTCCTCAGAGGTGAACCAAGCACAGGTGAGACTGCAAGACAAAGCAGAGAAGAGAGGCGAGGGAAGAGTGAACTTGACAGTTGGTGTTCAGAGACCGTTTTCTGCCGACAGGTCCCACCTAGCCTCGGTCAAAAGCAGGAACTGAAATGAAAAGAAGGGGGGAAAGGGAGAGGATATTGGGGGTTGCAGGAATGATGAAGATGAATGAATGGAGGAGATGACATAAAAGCTGCAACTGAGGGTTATGTATTATGCCTCTATCCTTCATTGTGAAATAAAGTCAGCATTTTGCTTGGGAGGAAGCTTAAAAAAAGTTGAAATAATAAGAACTCTGCTTGATCGTATCACTCAAAGCCATTGGTTTTTCATTTTGTACAAACTGATATCACATGGCCCCGTCACAATACATTTTCCATTCGGCGGGTTTGGCGCACCACTGAAATGTAATCCTCTCACGCAATAATACATTTATTCAATCCACAGTTAGTGGATCAGTTGACATTTTTGCTCTTATAAGCTCTTTCGTTCTTTCTCTGTTTCATTCTCGCAAACGTCGTCCTTCCCGGGATCTCACATCATCAGCTCGCACCTGCTTTTTTTCTTTGTTTGAGGAGTGAGTCACCACTTACTGGTTATCTTACCTGGAAAAGTTTTATATAGTGCATGCACATTAAAGACTGAGTGACACAGAGTCCGGGTGAATGGGAAAAGGGAGATGAGTGGATGGATATCGTCTTCTCTGGCATTTACACGAGGGAAACAAGGGCGAGGAGAGAAGGAGATTAAAGGGGCTAAGGCAAAGAGTGGGAAGGAAGAGAGGAGAGCGGCAGGAAGCGAGCACAGAAGACAAAAGGAGAGGGAGAGGAGAGGCTTGCCTTATCAGCATTCACTCATCCTACAGTGGATGAAATTACCCTTCTCTGTCTCGCTATGTCTGCGGTCACTGCTATCGGCCCAGGCTTGGGGATTTGCGGTGGTCATAAATCTGTGCATGGACATGTCGGCGTGTGTGAGTGTTTGTGTGTGTGTGTGTATGTGATCGGGACACGTGAAAGCAGGTTTGTATGGGCGCAGGTGGGTGTTTGTGTTTAGATGCCCTGTTGTTAAGATGAAAGGACTTTGTGGACAGAATAAAATGTACGGAAATGAATCTGCAGCATGAGGAATGAGCTCTCATAAATCATACGTGTGTGTGTGTGTGTGTGTGTGTGTGTGTCTTGCAGCCAGCTAAACCAAAACAAGGCCTCAGATACCCTGTGTTTCCCCAGTTTACTAATAGTAAAACCACATTTATAACAATTAAATGTCTCTGTGAAGCATTTGTGTGTGAGCCAATTTGTGTGTGTAGATTAGCCTGCACTGAGACATAAGTTAAAAGAGCCCTCCGGTTGATGAATTCTCTTTAGTGAAAAAGCTGATTTAATTGGGTTGCTCCCCAATCCTTTCTCCGATAAGGACGCGTTGATAAAAGATAATTCTCCTCTTTATTCCTTCCCCAGCATGTTGCTCTATATTTTACCAGCAACAGCTCTTGTTTTCTTTTTTTATTCATTCATTCACTTTTGCTTCTTTGCTCTC
This sequence comes from Aulonocara stuartgranti, assembly GCF_965226115.1. Taxonomy (NCBI): domain Eukaryota; kingdom Metazoa; phylum Chordata; class Actinopteri; order Cichliformes; family Cichlidae; genus Aulonocara; species Aulonocara stuartgranti. Next base: position 14,664,417 of record NC_138957.1, on the reverse strand, counting down.
TCTACAGTGCACATATACTCCTTTGCTTTCCAGCTTCTCCTCTCCCTGCTCCTCTACTTTATTTCCTCTGTGTGCTGTGTGTGAAATGCTAAATTAGAAGTCGGGTTAAAAAAAAAGAGAGAGCCTTGGAGCGAGAGACATCAATAGCTTCCTTTTAATTCTGAGAACTCCCTCTTCCCCCCTTCCTCTTTTCTCTCTCTCTCTCTGTCCTCCTTCCTCTCTCTCTTTTACCCTGCTAATAAAGCCAAATTGGCATGAAAGCTAGTGACCTCTCCCCTCGCCCGCTCCTTTCTCTGCTTAAAGAACCATGTCGGGGGAAGAAACGACAATGACAAAAAGGCTGATGTCATTCTCCATCCGAAAATATATCTCACATCAAGTTCCTTTTATTTTCACCTCTTTTTAAACTCCCTTTCATGCAGCTTTACGTCTAATCTGTTTGCTTTGCGTGTCATCCCGCCATCTCTCACAAAAGACCTTGGTATTTTCTTTCTTCCTTTTTTTAATCTCTTTTCTAGCGTTCCCTTGGGGAAAAAGGGGGAGGGGGTGGGTTGATGAAGCATATTTTTTAATGTCTGATTCGCTTGGCACTTATTTAATAAGTCTGTCTACCTGCCATACCTGCCTGTTACTTTGACTGTCCCCTTTTGAAAGAGTTGGTGCAGAACAACCCGACATCGGCGAGGCTCTTGCAGAGTTTAGATTTAACAATCTTGCTCATTTTTTTCATCTCTGTGTCTTCCTTGACCTTGGGGGTACATTTCTTTTCCTTTTCACACCAACTCCCTGATGCTTTCTTTGTGAAAAGAAAGAAACTTCTTCAGGCCCTTAACTTGGAGGGGGGGCATTTTTGAATTCCCAGAGGACAGGCAAGAGTTGAGCGCACCTGTCATCCGCTTGTCCTCTCTTTTCACAACTTGGCTATGAATTATAAATACAGCGTTTCACTCCATTTTATTCTTCCCTGGGCATGGAGGGAGTTGAGTGTTCAATACATAGGCACCCACCCACACACACACACACACACACACACACAAACACTCATGCACACTTGCACTGCATCCTTTTGGGTTATTCATATATTGTACACTTCATCCATATCTTATTTGCATTTCCTTTGTTCTCTCCCTCTTCTGTTGTCCTCCTATGGGCCTCTCTCTTGTCATAATCTCTCTGTTTTTACCACTTTTATGGCACCACACCAAACAGTGACATATAGCCAAAAAGTTTCAGAGTGACAGCACCAACTTTTCCATTAAGCTTTTATGAGTCAGCGTCACTTATATTGCTTTTTCTTGCCCGTTTTGCAGTATGTGATGAAATCTACCTTTTTGATCCCTTCCTCCACGCCTTCACCCCTTCTGGTGTTTGCACCGGTGTGTTTGCATTGTCTCTGCAAATCCTGTCCCTCTGGGAGTATTGACACATTAAGTTTGAGTCTGTGATTATTTTGACTTGGTAGCTGTGTTGTACTCAGAAGAGCAGAGGCACTAATATAATTGGCAATTAAATTAAGGAAGCAAGCTTTCCACACACCCCCCAGCGAGTTTGCACAGTGTCTCCTGCAGAATTCTGCACACATGCACTCAATAGTGAACAAAGTCTTCTTAGTAATAAGGTTCCAGCTATAACATAAAAACTAATATTGAGTGAGCAGATTTTTTTATTTTACAAACTGTAGGAAACAATTGTTGTGTTTGATATTGAAGTTTTATTCTTTCTATTTTGTGTTGTTAATTCAAGTAGATATCTTCGCCTGTTCTCAGTCTCAGGATGTCATATACTCCGTGTTTGTCAAAGCACAGGTGTCACATGGTGTGTGTTATGATGCAAAGAGTGAGACTGGTCCTGGCATCCTTTTCTTCAAACTAGCCGACAGTCTTTTTGTAAGCCTAACCAAGCACTTCCATTGCCTCAACCTGAACAAACAGTGAAAGCAAGTGGTGAAAATTTGGTGAAAAGAAAGTTTTCACAGGACTCGATGCAGTCCTGAAGAAAAACTACGTACACACCTAGTGCTTCCATAGGAATTAGGAGTATACATTTCTAAAAAAAAAAATGCACCTGATTAATTAATCTTCAGCAAGTTTGACCACTTCTTTAGAAACAGAAGTTTTGGTAGTTTGCTGTTCTGAGCATTCAGGTGTGTGTTAACACAAAGCCACAATAGTGCCAGAGGTGGGCACGCCGATAAATTCTCCCAAAAGGGCCTACATATTGGGCTCTACATGCTTTTGTTAGCATTCATGGGAGTACTATTAGAAAAAAGAGCAACGTAGCTTAGATTTGTAAAGCTGCATCTCAGAAAAACCACAGGATTTCTGAAACAATGTGCTTTTTACAATCAAGACCAAAGTGGAGATGTTTGGCTATAATGCATTGCACCATATTTGGCAAAAAAACAACCACAGCATATCAGCACAAACCCTTAACCCTCTCAAGGCAGGCGTTGCAGATTTGCAACAAGTAAAAGCTAACAACCTGATTACCCCACATACATATTTTATGAGTTTTTTTTACTCAGAAGCAGTGTTGGGTAAGTTACTTTAAAATGCTTTCGATTGTACTCAGAACTCAGAAATTCTGCCTTCTGAATAGGAAGATGTAGGCAACACCAGACTGCAGATGAGCTGCATACAGGGCTGGACTGGGACAGAAAATTGGCCCGGGCATTTTGACTAGAGACTGGCCCACCATTATAGGAAAAATCATAAAGCCTTTGAATGAAAATAAACACTGTTGTGACAATGATGTACACTGTTTTGATGGTATATATGCATCAATCTATCAATCATTTGTTGTAAGATTCAGATAATTGTTTTTTAAAAGCTAGACATTTTAAATGAGAATAAGAAAGAAAAGTATTTCTTTGTGCCCCCCTTTCCCTGTTAATGCCCTACATGCCCCCCTGGCAACACTTTGCTAGACCCGCCCCTGCACAGTTACCAGCTGTCAGCTACATAAAAAAAGGATCCTGGGGTTATTTGTCTCTCAGAAACAGTTCATAACTTCCCTTCAACTCATTCATGTCACCTAAAAGGTAAACCTGTTTCTCCATCACCTGTTCAGCTCTGATGATTCAGTAAGGACATCTCCTGGTTTCATCTTCATGTTTCCCTCTCACCAGATAACCAAACCATATCATGACCAGCAGCTTTTTTGCAGCTGTGGCTCCAGCAAACATCAGCTGATACTAGAAATTAATATTAAATAAATTTTAACAACAGCTGATCAAGCTTAAACGTGCTGCTGTTGTTTAGCGCGACATCCGCTGGTTTCCTCTTTCGGCGCAAAGTGAGCGATAAACAAACAAGAGAGCCGATCAGCTGATCATTGATCAGTTTTCATGACTGAAGTAGAAACGGGAGAGGGAGGGGGGAGAATGAAAGAAGAAGAGGCAGCTGTGCAGCAAAGACACAGAATAACTCCAGCTTTGTGCCTTTTTCATTGTAGCTGAATTACGGGACAAACTGTTCCTTTTCACCTCAATAAGAAACGCGTAATATTTTCTCTGAATACCAGACGGGGCGGTTGGCAACTCTAATAACTTATGAACAAAATAAAGTTCAACATCATTAACTTCATAGCACCACCCAGCTGTATAGAAACTCCGTCATGCTAGCTAGCACGCAGTACGGAAAAAGTCAGAATAACGAAAATAAACTCCACCTAAGCTTGGTTTATATCTGACCCAGAGAGACTGCAGGTCATAACTTCTTACCTGAAGTTCAGTTCACACTTGGACCGGTGGCCGCCTCGGGTCTCTTTTCCTTCTGCGTCCCTTTTCCTTCATCCACCTGCTGGCCTCCACCACTTGCTAATGTTACTGAATCTGTGGAAGCTCCGCGATAGCCACCACACGAAGTAACGAGTAACGACCCTATCTAAATCCCAGTAACGACTAACGCGTTCCTGATTTTGGCATAATAACTAGTTACCGTGCTCGTTACCACAATAATAACGTAGTTACTGTAACGCGTTACTTAATAACGCGTTAGTCCCAACACTGCTCAGAGGTATTCTTTTGTGCATTAGCAACAAAAACTTAATTTGAGCCTGAGAGGGTTAATATCAACTGTCAATCACAACGGATGATGATTTGGCTTGGTTTGCAGCAGTGGGACCTGGGCAGGATGAAGATGTCCTCTGGCATTAACATCAGCACAAAAACTGTGTTCCAGGAGCTTCATGACATGAGATAGATAGATAGATAGATAGATAGATAGCACCACTTTGCCACCCAGCCCGGTTAAAATGGTTAATTCAAACATAAATGTTTCCCTTTTTAATGCCTTGGGTTAAACGTGCATCGCACGCAGTTGCTTAAGATAAGAACATAAAAGTTAACGTCCCATTGATGAATGTTTCTAATTAAAGAGTTTCTTGTGAGTTCACGTGCATAGGTAGCTGTGCTTCCACTTCACACGGATGACTCCCTCTTCTTTTTTTTTCTTTTCAGAGGCACAACAGTGAATTAGCAAGTCTGCATTAGTATGTGAAACATCCCTCTCCTCAACTTTCTAAATTACACTCTGCTCTGCCCATTACTGCGAGCCCAATGGGAGCAAGGTTTGTTTAGCTCTGCTCCAATGGGACTGGATGTTGTTTGAAGGCCTGCCATTTCAATCAGGGTTGTTGTTCAGCTGTTGTTGTCTTTTGGGGAACCTGGCCAGGCTCATCGCCAGGGGGACACATGTGGTTCATCACGCCTGTAATTGGATTTGATTTTGCGTTCTCCACTTTTTTTCCCCATGTTTAATCAGGGGACTGTGCCACCAATGACTTTAGGGTAGCACAAAACATCATAAAACAAAGAGGGTAGGACTGACAGGGGAGCCCAAAGTGAAGTTGCACGGTGATTAGTGATGTGGGAAAAGTTGGCAAAGAGTTAATTAGAATACATGGATATTTGTCAGTTTACAATTTAAGTCCCAGCTTAAGGGAATGGAATCTATACAGGCTTTTTAAGTGAATGTATTTTAGAAATGCGTTTTCACCTTGTGTGCACATGAACGTATCGGTTCAACAGCAAGACTTAGAGGCATAAGGGAGGCGGGTGATAATCATGAGTAGCTGCATAAATTATGACATGGCCTTCCTCTCAAGGGGGAACCCACAGTCAGGCCATTTGTGATAGGAAAAGAGAGGAGGAAGTCTATTATCACGCTGCCTTTGTGGACTGATGACAGGCAGCTGCAGGGGTTAGGACAAACCCGCAGGGACCAGACGCCTCAGCCCTCCCCGCCACCCCCTCTCCCTGCTGGTGACTGAAGCAAAGAGAAAGGGGGAGAAAGATAGTAGGAGATGGAGCTTACCATGCTCCCAAACCCCACCGGTACTTTAAAGGTCAAGATCTTACAGTCCCATGTTTTATCTTAAGGAGTGGGGAGAACATCGATAGTGTGTATGAATGTGTGTGTGAGCGAGAAAGAGAGAGGTCATAATAAAGGCTTTCTCCTTCCTATGTTACTGACAAGAAAAATAGTGAGGTGAGGATTTTTTTGTTTAATCCATTTTTGTGTTTACAAAGTAACAGTCACCAACTAAAAAGAACAACGTATCTCTGACTTTTGTAAGAATTTCGAGCTTTGAGGATGGGTTTCTCCTGGTTTCCTGTCTAAAACAGGAATAACCAGAATAACCACAATGCATGTGATCTCCATGAAGTTTCATTAAAGATAACATGATGTTAGGCTGATGAAATAGCAAAGTGTGTGTGTGTCTTTGATGCATCCATAGTTCTTTCTTCTGTTTTCTCTGTTAGTTTCCTTCTCTTCCCTAGTTTCCATGTGTGTGTGTGTGTGTCCTGTTGTGTTACTTCTCATCTTTGTCTTTTTATCCATTATTCACTGCTTATTTTCACTTATATCAGTTAGCTCAGTCCATTTCCTATAGGTTTCCTGTTTATTTATACTCTTGTCTTTTCCCTGAGTGTCTTGTTAGTCCAATCCTTTTCCCCTTGGGTTTTGTTTGTACAAATGAATTTTTTTCCTGGTTGCTAGCATGTTTTGAGTCGTGCATTGAAATTTACTTTTTGTTTGTTAAATGCTCTTCTTCTATCTCCCCTCCATTAGTCTGTTAAAGGTGTATTTTCAGCAAAAGAATTAATTCAATTAATTTTTTACACTTTTAGTAATGAATATACTACAGTAGGTTATTGCTTTAAATCAGTGGTTCTCAAATTGTGTGGCGAGAGTTCTGACAGGTGGGGCGCAAGTTACCTGGCAGAAAAGTCATGCGGAACTAATGTTTGACATCGGAATCACTTTTATGGCGGAACAAAGAAATTCGCGTCAGTTACATTAATAATATGCGCATCCGCAGAAAAGCTGCAGATGTGTGTCTAAGTCGACTTACACACCCGAAACGTCGACTTAGACATCCGAAAAGCTGCAGCCGTGTGTGTAAGTTGACTTACACATGCGGCTGGTGCTTTTCGGCTACAGCCTACACACATCAACAACAACAGGATCCAACAGGAGTTCATTCTGTAATTGCGGATGCCGCTCAGGTATGTCCACCTCCCCCGCAGCCATGCCACAGACCACGCCCACCACAGCTCTGGAGTCAAAAACAGGCTCACTGCAGCCACTAGGAGTGAATAGTTTTAAACTCTTACTATATTATATATTTTTCATCCCTTCTCACAAGTTTCTGGATTTCTTTTTTTTTTTTTTATAAGACTAAAACTGAACATTGTTTTCCATGTCTGGCAATGTTCACATTCATTTTAACTTGTTGCTTTCTTTGAAGAAGTTAGTCACTAATGAATCAGTCTTGTGATAAAAGTTACAAATAGTTGTTTGAAATGAAAGTTGTTTGTTTAAAACAAAAATTACTGAAGGATTGTGAATGAGTTTACTATCTAAATAAAGTTGCAGCTATGCTTTTCTATCATTGTTTTGTTTAGATGGGGCATGAAAATATTTCTTCCTGCCATGTGGGGAATGATGTAAAAAGTGTGAGAACCACTGCTTCAAATTAATGCCAAATCAATTTGTTGTGTAGGCTGGCTTATTTGTGATACTGTGGTGTAAACCAGCTTACAGACATTACAAGTCAGAAAAATGACTATTTTTAATAATAAGCATTTGAATAATTCCATGAGTTAAAACAGTTATAAAGCTCGAGCTTTAAATAAACAACCCCAAAATGTCTTGCTTAGCTTTTTCCCCATATCTTCAAGCTTCATTTCATTTCCCGACTCAATTGCATTACATGAACTAAGACAATTACACAAATCAAGGTTTGCATCATTTTGAGAAACCACCATCAGTCAACACACTTTATGTTCCCAAAAAAACCTTCACCGGCTTCTAGTCTTGGCTGCACAACTAAAGCCACAAGCTAAAGCTACATTTCCTCAATGCCTTCAATATCATATGTTAAATTTAAGAACGCACTAAACATTTTCTAATGCACCCTTCAAAATTACCCGGCTATTTTCCCTGTTTTCATTCTGACATCCCACTGCCCTACTCTATGCTACCCACACAGCCTGAGTGGCAGTGGTTCGCCCACTGAATTACGCCATAATCTAAGTCTGCCACTGAATGACCGTTAGAACAAGATAATTATGTCAGCTAGGCAGCCATCAATGTGTCATACATCTGAGTGCTCAGTAGTACACTTTTTGGTGAGTAGAGCGTCATGAGCCTTTCACTCTATGTTTTGGCTGGATGGAAATTTTTATATGAAATCCTTACTGTGTTGTAGCTGTGCAGTCTTCTAGTTGAAACAGCAGAGAGTTGGATATTGATTAGACTCATGAGTGTGTCAAACTGTGCTTTCTTCATGTAAGTACACTCTAAAAAAAGAATCTCTTTTATTATTTTCTACATTTTGTAATCAACTGTTTAAAAAATTCTTACGATGACATGTGTTTACCAAAACGTAATATAACAGAATCACAGAATCACATCTGAGGTAAGTCAGGGGAAGGGCCTAAATTCAACACCAATCTTTGTCATTGTTAGGATTACTTTCATTGTAAAAAAAATAAAAAATTATTTGCCCTCATAAATATAAAGCAGTAATTTTCAGCTGAAATATATCAAATCAGAGCTTTATTTATTTGAACAATTACCAGTCAAGTACATTTCATTTGACCATATTGTAATAAATTTCACTCTTTGTACAGTAGTTTAGTAATACAATTTATATGAAATCAAAACAGTACTTTAAGTGAGCTTTTTGGGCATAAATAGTTTGTTTTTTTAAGTGTAATTAAATAATGCAGAAAAGTGACTCGTGTTTTGTTTTTCTTTTATTTATTTATTGTAGTTTTCAGGTGGTGAAACAAAGAAAAATTTTTTTTTTTTACAGAACTTTTACAGTGTACATATTGATTGTTCTTCCAAAAGAAACTAGCAACAGACAAGAGAAAGCAACAAGTGTAATCAGGTTTAAGACCGTTCAAAAATGGTTATGAATTTGGCTAACTCATCTCTGTTGATAGCATTCTTTCCCTGCAGGCGCAAGGCCAAAGAAATGAATCTATCCCAAGCCCTTGACTCTCTGAACAACTATCAGCGACAGAAGTGAGATTGATTTTTGTCCCCAGGGTGCAATTTGAGATTCAAGTATAAACATAGTCATTTTCATTGCAATTCTGAAAGGCTATGCTGCCTGAAAAGGAGTGGAATAATGAATAAATCTAAGGGCCTGTCTCTGACTAAATTGCCACTGAGTCAAGTAAAGTGCTGTTAAAGAAATGGAGTGATGATTGTACAATTTAGTTGACAGAGGAAAACAGTGCATTTAGGTGCTATATGAGTGAAGACAATTTCTTCAGAAAAGAAAGCAGGTATTAAATTATATTCCACAATATTAAGAAAAACAAAGAAAAATAGTTTTTCAAGATCATTCTAAAATAATCCACTTTTCCCGATGTGGCATAAAATGTTTCGAGACATGTGACATCTTACTATTAGGATCTGGAATTCTAGTATTGCTGGAGTACTGCAGCAGCTTTGCGGCTCTGATTTTCTATTCAGGCAGGCTTTTCTGTCCTGACTGACTCTGATTATCTTTCAGATCAACAGGACACAGTGACATAAAAGAGTAATGAAAGTGTTTTTTTTTCCCCTGAGCTATTTCTTTTGCAGACACAGAGAGACTCCTGTATCCAATGTGGGTTTTTTTCTTCTTTGAAAAGGAATGAGTTTCTCTTCAGCATGCAGAAAATGTTACCTGATCAGAATTTTCTTATTTCTATAAATTTTTAACACCTGGAATAGAAGTGAGCAGCTAAAAATGGAAAGAGGCGAGCTTTTCGTGTTCTGCGTATGCGCATTAGTCTAGACTCGGTCGCCCCACTCATCTCTAACCAACCTGTTGCAGACTGCCCCGCTCAGCAGTACTGTAATATCGCTTCATTCCGTTCTGATCCTAACACACAGACACACTTCTGCACAAACACATCTATTCTCTCTATTCTGTTGCTGTGGCCAATGCTGACTCAGGATATATGAAGACCAAAAAGAATAGACAAAGCGCTGACAACACCAGGTCATTTGGCTCACAGCGAAAAGGCTGCACGGGCTGACAAAATGTGCATTTCCGCGGCCGTAGCACTTGTGAGCACTTTGTGGAGTGAATTTTTTCAGTTTAACATTTTCTCTTTTGCCTTGCCAAAAGACACTACTGTTCAGTCTTTACAACATGACTTATGTACATCTGTCCAGTCTTTCTTTAGCTTTAGCTGTTGATTTTTTCATGCTCGCCAGACGGAAAAAAAAAATGCATGAAACAGCCATTTGTTTTATGAAAGTGACACCACCATTCAACGCCTCCTTATCTCATCATTGATTGGCTGTTGGATTAGCAAGCTGCTTTGACCAGTGTGTGGTATCGATGGGCTGCCTGTCAGAGTCAAAAGAGCCCTCCAAGCCATTGAACAGAATTCAATGGACCTGGGGCAGGGGGGTATTGATGGCGACCTGGAAATCAGATGGGTCTTTTTGCTGTGACTGCAGGATGTTGTTCCCAAAAGGTGTCGTGACACATGTTCTGAGTGTGTCTTGGTTGCATTGGTTGGACTGTCGCATGTATTTAATTAATTTAATCATGTCACTGAATTGATGTCATGTCAAAAATTTTAATTGATGTAACTGTTTCACCGTGTTGAACATGACCAGGGAACAAAGCTGGTCAATATTAGCGTAGATTTATGTACATTGAGTGGACTGTAGCTCATGGTGGGGGGGGGGGGGGAGTCAAACGTATACTACTGTGTAACTTCTGTAACAATGCAACCTTTCCATGCAAAATAGTTCGTAATTTTGTGATTTTGATACAGCATGTGCATGTGCTTACTCGTGTTTGTGTGTATGAATCAGTGTGTGCGCACTCATGCTCATGCTATCTACTCCTTACGATCAGCGTATGTGTTTATGGGCTCGGCTTGCCTCCCGAATCACGCCGGGTCGTCTGGCCTCTCTGGCACACTGCTGCCAGTCTGGAGCACGAGATAAAGTTCTGGCCTAAAGGAAAGGAGGCAGACCACATCCACCTTCTTTATACCTAATCCGCCCTCTCTCCCTCTCATCCCCTCCCTTGTACCCTCTCTCCATCTCACTATCTCTTCCCATGCATACCACCTCTCAGACCTATGTCCTTCAATACGCCATGCTCCTTTTTTTAAATCAATCCCCCCCCCCCCCCCCCCCCCCCAAATGTCTTTAACTCCCTCCTGTCTGCATTCTCTCTGTTAGTGGTCTATAGTTATTTTGAACACCTCAGACCATGAATCAACCTTCCTATCAACAGCCACAGTCCTTGAATTACTGTGGATTTAAAAGATAGTGAAACCACACAGTTTTTTTCTCTACTTCTTATCCATTCTTTGTTATTATATCTAGAAATTTGCCTACACTCTTGCAAATTAACAGAAGAAAAAAACAGCAAGTGAAACAATAAAAGGAAAAGTGGATACGAAAAAAATTCATTTTTCATGGACTAAAACCTTCTGTGCTTACCTGGTCTTTTGAGTTAGCACTAAGTAGCACAGAACAGATACTGCAGATAGTGGAACAAAGCTTTTATGGGATATTTGCTGTACTTCTATTGTATATTTGTTCATAATGAAACATTTCAGTTCCCATTGCTGTGCTCAGAAATAAGAAACAGCTACTGAGAAAATATTTACAGTTGCACACATTGGATTGCACAACCTTTGGAAGCTTAAAGGGAATTGGGATGGACAGATGATACAATATAATAGACATATATAACATAGCATTGGCCAGGGGGAGGTAAGCAAGCAGTGACTGTTTGTTGTTATACATTCTGAATATCTGTTTTAGACCTGCAGAGAGAGGAGACTTATTCAAGGTAAAATCAATGGATTTACAGATCATTGAGGGACATTTTACTTATCCCAGGCATTTAGAGAGGCATTTATTGCTTTTATAATTATAGAAATGTGCACTGCGTTTGCCCTGTTGGGAAATAACTAGTGTTTAGATTGATTTATTTTGTACCTTTGACTTTAGTATTAGTTTATATTTACACATTACTCTGAAAATCGATTTGCAAAAACTCGAGCTAATCTCCTAATCCGAGTTTGCTTTTTTAATGTTTGATGATGTGCTCAAACCTGGGTTGAAGACATTGATTCAGCATGTTTTTAACCCAGGAAGCTGTGAAAGACCTTTATATCGTGTCCCTTTATACGAGACAACAATCATTCAAATGCCAGTTCTGAATGTACTGTGGAAGAAGGCATTTATGTGACGAAACGTACGATGCAACACTAAAATAAAGCAGCTAATGTTCACCATGAATCACCAGTAATGTTAAGGAATATTAAGTATAAATGGTGGCTATAGGAACAACACACATTATGCTTTATATTCGTCAGTGATGTTAAGTAGTTAGTTTGCACAAAAGTTTTTAAAGAAGTTATAATGGGCATAATGAATCTTTGATTTCTTTATGAACTAACTACACAGCCACGATGTTTTAGAGCATTAACCTAACTGAATTTGATGCTCTGTCTGACCTCTCAATGAACTCTCTCTGGCTATTGGCAGTCCCTAGTAGGATGTCAATACACCTCCGGCTTTGTTAAAATATGCAGGCTTTAATAAAGTTATGTTTCCCCGAACTTGCATAGTTACTTAAACGGAAGAATATCATTCCCTCATTTTTAGGTTCATCTGAAACGTAGATGGATCCAGACTGGATGATGATGTCAATTTTAGCCGGACTGTTTAGCTTGATTTGTAAAACAAATTCATTGCGCATCTTTGTATCCAAATATCCAGACACAGATCCTGTCTGCATGAGAATGATTGTCCTCTGTCACTGTCATTAACATTTGCATTTCAATAGTCCTTGCTTGATTGAACACCAACAGCAGTATAAGTGGTTTGGAAGGCAATTTCCTTTTTGCTTCAAAACAAACATCCATACTTATTGATGCTTCTCTTCATCAGAATCAAGACTGAAACATCCTCCGTTGCTTTCCATTTGTCTCTTGGGGAAAAAAAGTATTCTGTATTTTTGTGTTCATGTCTTATTTTTTTCTTTATGGTTGCTGTTTCATATAATGGCAGATCTTTTATTATTATTATCATGATTGTTATTATCATTTAATTCCTTTTTGCATTATTGCATATGTATTTTTTTAGCTTTATGGATGTTTTTTTGTGGCTTTTAGTGCGTCACACATCTCTTTGGTTTAACCTTGAATAACTCAGTACTTTTGGCTGGTTTTTGGATTTTGTGCAAACAGCAGTGATCACTAAAGTTGAAACCCACAGACAGTAATGGCCTCCTGATTCTTCCTCTGGCAGCAGCTATAGCATTTCTACTTTTTTCCACTTACAGTTGGATTAGCAACAACATATTCTGACATTTTTAGTTCACAAAGGATGAATACCTGAGCTTGGTGACACCATAGACTTTGGTGCTAGTGCATGAGTATCATTGGTTTCGGGGAAATCTCTAAGCACTTATTAAGTCTTAAGTATTAAGATGCCCCGTTATGCTCATTTCCAGCTCCATGTTTTACAGTTGTTGGACTCTTTCACCTGTTTTGGCTCCTCTCCCTTTAAGAATACCTTCCTTTCTTCTGATTGGATGCCCCTCACATTGGAAGGCTTGAACAGCACGTGGGTGCCTTCTTTTCTCACAGCTTTTAATTATGATTTCATTTATTAAGGGAAAAAATACCAACGAGTCTTTCACATAGTTGTGCAGGAATTTTGCCCCTCTCTGTTTTGCAGAATTGTTTGAATTTGGCCACACTGGAGGGTTATTAACCATGAATGTCATGTTTAAGGTCAAAGCACCTCAATGGCGTTTTAGTCTAGGATTGGACTACACCACTCCAAAACCTTCAATTTGTGTTTTTTGGACATGCTGGTGTGTTTTGGATCATTAATTGCTTCACAATCTGGGAGTGCTTGAGCTTCATGGCACAGACTGACAGCCTTGCATTTTCGTAATAGAGAGTAGAATTCATGTTCATCCAGGTCCTGAAGCAGCAGAGCAGCTCCAGACCATCACACTACCACCACCATGTTTCACTGTTGCTGTGATGTTCTTTTTATAAAATACTGTCTTAAGCTGCGTTCACACTGCAGGTCTTAATACTCAATTCCGATTTTTTTCAATCTAATCTAATGTTTTTGTCTGCTTGTTCACACTACAAATATAATGTGACAGCAAACGCGCTCTAGTGTGAACCCTCAAAACCGCCCGCATGCGCAAAAGAAGACGTCACACACAACACGCTCTGTTTAGAGTCAGACCAAACAGTATTGTTTGACTGATGGCCCTTAATATAAAGACTTGTTTCAGACTTTACGTTTCCCAATTTAGCTTTAAGTTATAAAGTTATTTTGTTATTTACATATGGCCTAATAATTACCCTTATTGCTGTTTTAGAGAGGAGCGGTGCTTCAAAGGATAGTTGCAGATTTCTGTCAGAATCCGCAGATTCTACAGTACAAATAAAATGTTCACGTTTCTCCAACGTTGTCTTCCAAACAGTTTCACTGGATGGCCAGGAAGCGTTCGCGATGTCTTCTTTGGCGCTGATAATTGGCGTCTGTCTTGTGTCAGTAACGTAAAAGACAGATTTAATGCAACATGACCATTCAAACAGCTGTTGTTTTCTAAAACATCAGATATGTATCAGATTGATGCGCTTTCGCCTGCAGTGTGAACGTAGCCTTAGTTTTATGTCTGAGGTGGCGGGACTTCCAAAAATTCTTAACCTTTGCCTTGTCACTCCACAGAATAGGTATCGTCAAGATGTTTTTTGGGGAAATGTAAGACAAGCCTTTGTGTTCTCAAGCCTTTGAGTCATTGGTGTGCTCTTGGAGAATTTAGCTGACTGGTCACTCCTGGGAAGGTTCACCATTGTTTCAACTTTTCTCCATTTGTGGATAGTGGTTCTCACAGGGGTTTTCTTATATTGTGGCATCATGTGTTGCTTTTGCTCTTTGAGATCTGTTGGCCTACTTCACTTTGTCAGACAGGTTATTTTTAATTGATTTATTGATTAATGACATTATGCAAAAAAGCTAAGAAATCAGAAAGGAGCTCAAACAGTTTTTCACCACACTGTAGTTGTCAAACCTTTGGCCATCTTTAATGAGGAAATCCACCATTATAATGTTGTGTGTATTAGACAGCATAACATTATTTCTTTTCAACATTTTGGAAAGAAACAGCTACTTTTTTCAGTGCAATTAATATGAATGATCATACTTTTAAGACCACCTAAAAAAATCTGCATTATGTGCATGTTAACATTCAGCTGTAAGCAGTGGTGTGGTTGAACAGACGTGCAGTTCTACTTCCCAGGGCATCAGTTGTTCGTTTGTTTCCTATCTTTTTTTTTACATCTGTTTCTTTTTATGTTCTATTGATGTGTGGAGAGGTTATGACATTGGACATGCAGTGTATTCACAAATGCTCAGATGCACAAACTTCAGAGAAAGGGATGGGAACTCTGACAGAAGCTGACTCATGTTTTTGTCAGGATGATATTTGACAGCTTTTACTCTCCCAAAAGACATGTTTTCTGACCTTGCCTTACAATTGTTTGAAAACACAGACAGTAAAGAAATCATGCCAGACTTCAACCACTCCAAGTGATGAATTTATGCTCTAGGGTTTCCACAATGTGTGCAAAGAGGTAGGTGTAGGTGACATCAATCTGGCTTATAACAGCCTATATCTGATAGAAGTTTCCCTTTGCTTATTGTGCTCTGGGTTGCACATCACTTGCTACTGTGCATTATTTGGTTCCCACTGTGCGTGATCTTCATTATCAAAAGCCCAATGTCAATGTTCCTGATGAAGAGTACACCTTTCATCGAAGACAGGAACATCATTTCTCTTTTCTTTCACTTTCTTTTTCCTTTCTTTATATTTTAGGCTCCCCATCCCTTATCCATCGTTCCCTCTATATATCTGTCAGTGCATGAGGTGAGGAGAAGAAGTGAAGCAGACAAGAAATATATCCCAGTGAAAGACAGGTCTGGATAAATAAAGAAGAGGTATATTCAGCCCTACCCAAGAGGGAAAGCTGAAGGGAGACAGGGGAAGGATTTTTTTTTCCTCAAGGCAGCTGTCAGATTTTGAGAGGACAATGAACAAGGGAGAAAGAAGGTAAAAAGAAGGAAAAGTAGAGGTGAGGGAACATGCTGAATGGATGGGTGATAATAAGAGATAGGGCACAAAGTCGGTATTGATAAAGGAGAGGAGGACAGATGCAATGTGGCATGTACAGCCATAGGTAGAGAAAGAGTGCTGTCTAGGTGCAAGACTGCTGCAGTGAAGCTGTGTTTGAGCTATTTGTTCGGTAGGACAGTGAAATTATAATTTTAAATTTTAAAGAGGAGATTTTCCTTTGCCAGAACCAACTAGAGTGTAACCTAAATTTGATAAACAGCTGCAGACATACACATCAGCCCCAGACTTTGCCTTATTTAGAGAGAATTTGTATCAGACTTCTTTGGAAAAACAAAAGAGTGAAAAAACATGACCCCAAAATGCCAGCTTTTCAACAGCTAAGGTATAAACAGCTAAGGTATAAAGTTCCACTCTATTAATTAGATTTGAAAAGGTGTCTTAAACACAGCGGCTATTTCCTCAAACAAGCAGAGAAGCATAATTCTTGAATAAAAATAAAAAATATGAAAACCGAGATTTCTAATATCAAGGCTTTCACCTGGCAGTAATGACGTGTCAAACAATCACAATATTTTAATAGGCTCCCATTTAAATCAGGCTGTCAGGACTGTTGCGTGGATTCTTTTTTTTCCAATCGCAGCTCTGCCCCCCAAAAAATTAAAACCTTGAAGGTGGGAATTAAATTTGGGTGTAGCGGTGAACCTATAAGTGCTTGTCTTGATCTGACTTAATTTGAGTCATTCCTTTAGACGAGCATGACAGCTGCTACGCTCATATCTGTTATGTTTTGGCAAAATCAAACACTGCTGCTTTATTTACAGTACTTAAAAGATGTCAGATGACTAAAATTTATAAAAGCTTCTTTCCTTGACGTCCACCCATTGGAAGCAGTGCATTTTTCAAGCAATGCTTTAGTAGATCCCCTCACTAAAGACATGACAGCTTTATTTTTATTAGTTGGCTTTTATTAGTCCTTTTTCAAGTATCTTCTGCAACTTGACCGTTCATGTTTTTATAAAGGCTGATAGCCTGATTACTTCCCCCAAAAAGTAATCCCGTTACTTTACTGATAACTTATTTTCAAAAGTAATTAATTACTTAGTTACTTTTTAAAAACACGATTTACAACCTGAATCTAAAACATAAAATAAACTATTTTTTGTGTTTACATTCAGTCTTTCAAATAGATGCAAGTAAAACACAGCAGAAAATAAATAAAGTCAAAGACTAGCTAGCGGTCCTTTTGCTCTATTTTCACCTGTAAAGCAGGAGTGGGGTAGGCGGAGGTGTGCTCTGGTGCAGGTGTGCCGCAGCGGTCAGTTGAAGAATCCGTGAGTTTCTCTGTGAATTTCCCATTACATCGTTGCGCACTCGATGCTTGTTTGGGGGGTGGGGGTTTTCGCTGTAAAAAGAAGTTTTCTTCCCACGCACAACGGACACTAATGTTTTTGTCACTTTTTATGGAACAGGTCAGTACTTCCACGTTTTAAACGCTGCACGCTCATACTCTCTCCCGCACTGATATATTATCCATTGTTGATCTGCACACAGCTGTTGTCACGAACGTCGCACTCGCTTACGTCATTGTCATGAGACATTCTCGCAAAAAAAAAAAATCACGGTTTTAGTAATGCAGTAACGCAGCGTTCCTACGGGAAAGTAACGGTAATCTGATTACCATTTTTGCGATACTAATCCCTTACTGTACTCGTTACTTTAAAAAAGTAATCAGATTACAGTAATGCATTACAAGTAACGCGTTACTGCCCATCTCTGGCTAGCAGCTATCATACTGTATGAGAGTGTAGTTTGCAAACACACATCTGTGCTATAACTTTTCTTTTTCATAGTATTTTTTTAACCATAGTGTTTTTTGGTGCACATTAACTGCAGCAAAACAGCAGTTAATGTGCCAATGTTGCTAGCAAGAACACACCAACCCAGTATCACGGCAAAGTGTGTAATAGACACACTAGTCCACCGTATCCGTTTCATGTTTTGCCTCTCCAAAGTATGTAATGGACACGCATGCAGAAGTTGCAATAAGCCTGCAGTACCAGCAGAGGGAGATATTTAAAACAAAAGTGTTTAAATACCCATTATTAACACATTTACGTGTAAATAGCTACCCAGGTCAATCATGTGTTGCATAGGACCCTGGACTGTAGGTCATACCTTCATCATTCACTAGCGACTTCTTTGGTTTAAATATATTATCTCCCCCTGCTGGTGCAATTTATGCATGCAAGTGGTCACGTCATATCACGTGTTTGGGTTATATATCGGTATGAATGACAATTATTTGCATGTGGTAACTTTTGCAGCTTTCATGACAGGACTTTGTTCTTAGATCCTTTAGTCTAACCTGAACTTACCTGTTACTTTCAGACCAGTGTAATTAATAAATTCTTTGACTTTTGTCATATCTAACTGTTCCTGTTGTTGGGTTTGACTCATATTTCTTTTCTGCACTAATAGGGCTTTAATGTTATTTTGTTGCTAAATTACAGCGTGGGAAACTGTTGCTACTGTTTTGTATCAAAGTGTCTTTTGTGTAAAATGGCTTTTAATGAGGCTCTGAAAAGCTCTGGAGTTTTCCCACGTGCTTTTTTGGCATTCTTACTTGGCATTCTTCTCACTTACTTCTGACTAGTTAAACAGTTTCATATCTGCCTATTTCACATCACCACAGCATTTAGTTGGCTAATGCTACATTTTTTAGTAATGTTTCCACAACTTGTTTTCTACCTTTCTGCTTTGTCCCTTACATTTAAAGCAAGAAAAAGCAAATGGCAATTTGTGCACTGTAAAATAAGAAAATACATGCACACATACATAAATAAAGTCAAAATACCAATGCATAACTCAATAATTTTTGAGATTTTCAGCATGTAACTGTTGTTGACTTTGAAAGAGCTCTGGCAGGTTGACATTTCTTGTTACATACTTATTTATGTGTCCTATTATTGTCATTGTACATCTATGATGAAAATGTGGTTTTTCCACCGGATTACTGGGCAAGAAATATAAATAACAAATAAAAAAAACAGGTATATTAATAAATAATAACATTATTTAAAAAATAAAAAATACAATAAAGATTTAGACAGAACAGTATGATACTAGCTTTTGAACCCACTCTACCCATCTTCTCCACATAAAGGTGGCCATTGGTGTGTAAGGTAAATGTGCCCAACACACCAAATGTATTTATGTTGGCTTGATTCTATCTAAAGAATGGTGATGAAATAATATGAAGAGCACACAGAAAGTTAACTGGAACATTGTGTTTTTCCATAGCATAGAAGTTAGTGCATTCACCTTACAACCCAATTGTCCCTGGTTTGCAACTAGTAGGAAACATAAGCCCAATTTTGTGTGGTTGGGTAACAAGCCGGCATACAACTCCTGTTGGTCCCAATCCTGGATAAATGAGAGGACTGCATCTGGTATAAAAAATCTGTGCCAAACCAAATATGTAGACCCATCTGCTGTGGGGAATAAGGGATCAGCCAAAAATTGTAAAGGCAAAGTTTTATGTTACTGATGCTAAAAAATATTTGTTTACTCAACAAGAAGTTATGTGCTTTTTGAAGCAAGAATTTGGTTGTTAACCTCACAGGAATATTGTAATTACATGAAGAAGAAAATTCAAGATGCAGAGAGCTCTAGTAAAGTAAAACCCACAACAAAAACTCACGGCAACAAGGTTCAATTGATATATAAGTTTCAGTTGTTTTGGGTTTTTTTATTGTCTACTTCATATTTATTTTGTTTAAACCATTCTTTACCATTCATCTATTGCAAAGACACTGTACAGTTCTTCTCACTTAGATCAGCACTGATGAATGAGAATGAGCGTTTAAAGCTCACCCACTTGTTTACTCATTCAAAGTAAGTATGTATAAGTATGTGTAAATCCAAACTACAGACATGTAGATATCTGGAACTGTGACATTTATCCTTTGCCTGCAAGAACAAAATGAGCAATTATTGCAGACTCCCTGTGTAGAGAAAAAGACTAGTCTTTATAGCCTCTCTCTGCAGAATTACATTCGTTGTGAAGGACACATTGTCCACATAAAGACATGAACAGCACACAAACACAAACACACAGACCAGAGTTGTAGGCTATTACCTGCAGCGTCAGCTGTTTCGGTCTCGATTCCTGTCTTCTCCTTGATACCGAGCCCTAAAAGCAAGGAGAGGAAATAGAGAGAGAGAGCGAGGAGATAATGAAATAAATACCATGCTTGGCTACACTTCAAAGAGAGAGGGAGAGCCTGATCTGCTCTACTGCAGCTAGAGAGGGAAGAGATGTTACATAAAGAGAAAAGATTGGGGGATAACTGTAACCACCACCTCCGCAGTAACACACACACAAACACACACCCAGACAAAAACACATTAATAAGCTTTGACTGCTCTGAGCTTGTTATCTAATAGCATTTGGTGTTTTGAATTATCCCAAGTTGCTGGTCAGCATATTTTTATTAGCACTGCATATATATATATGCATATATATATATATATATATATATATATATATATATATATATATATATAGATATATATATAGATATATATATATATATATATATATAGATATATATATATATATATATATATATATAGATAGATAGATAGATTTTCTTTTATTCCACCACTTTAGAGATGTACTGTGAATGGAAAGGTAGCCACTTTTGAGCAGTGCAAACCCTATCTAATCTGCATATCTGTACAAGTAAACACTTTCATGTGACCGCTTTTGTATTCTCGTGCAACACATGCAAGCAGGGGAGCCCTGCGGATATGTTCAATAGAAGCTATCCTCAAACATGCACCAGACCATCAATGTGTGTGCATCTTATTGCATGTGAATATATCATACTGTTCCCCTTCTGATGTTACGATTCACATTTAACGTACTCAACGCACAAAACGCGTGTTCCTTATTTGTAGATAGTCTGTAGAAGACAAATATCCCTGCCTGAAGGATGTGTTTTCCATCAGTTCACACCTGCACGTGCACAAGAATACACACCGACAAATAAATGTAACCTTGAACGGCTTACAAAACCTGTCAAACCTGCACTGAGACGTGTGCAATCACACAGGGGCGCACACATACAAACACACACACACACCGCCTTGCCCTTTTCACTTCATTTCTCTCCTTCTGCTGTAACATATCTGTTGACATCGACAATAAATTTAGCTCTAGCTGCCTATTATCTTTCACCCCGATGCCACAATTACATTAAGTACACTATTGCTCCGTGTGTGACTTTTTAATTTTATTTTTCAATGAGCAGCTTTTATTCCCCCCTTTTTCCAATCAATGAGTCTTGGAACTTTAAAGCTTCTTTAATGCCTTTTAGATCCCATTATGATGCCTCTGGTTTTCATGGGAAGTGGTGTTTGGTATTTTCAATCTTTTAGTCCCAGATCAAATTTACTATTAGCTTTGCTGTGGGGAAATTGGGCCGACGCGCAGATGTCTCCATTTGCATGCGGCAATCAATATTTTCAATATAAACATTTTCGCCTTAAAACGAATCATTTGCTTGCAAGATTTCACTTTAACCTTGTGTAACCTTTAATATCTGCAAATCTTATGCTCAATTAACCCTTCGGAAGGCAAAAGAATAAGTTAAGAGGAATGAGTTGCTGGCAGAGTAAACAGGGGATCATGTATGGAGGTCAAAAACATCCAAAGATGTGTGGATTGCTAGACTGAAGAGGCAGGTACCTGTAGTGTTGCCCATGAAAAGAGAAAGCAAGACAAAGCAAGCAGTTTATTTTAAGCTTAGTAAACAATATCATATCATTATTGATTTTACAAAGGATTTCCTGTTTCCAAAAATGACTTTCCTTTTTTAACTATAGTGCATCATTGAGAAATTCGTGTTTTTCCATTTTCCTTTAGCTTTCTTCAGACTTCATATAACAAATGTTTCAGTCCAAGTATTCTGTCTCTGTTTCTGTCTCCTTCTTTTGCTTCCCCCCCCTCTGTCTCTGGCTTTCTCTGTACCATATATTCTTGTTTCCTTGAAAAAAAGAAAAGAAAAAGCTGGTGTAAGCTGATCTGTTGGCAGGAATATGCTGTAGAGGGAAGCCGATCCCCATCTTCCTCAGTCTGTGAACCTCTATTGCACAATAAAACCTAGATTCCCTCTAGGCCCACCACAATATTACAAGGCATTTTTCCAAACTCCTTATTGTACATCCCACATCACACATACACAGACTCGCTGATTTATTCAGATCTATATATGCACATAGCAGTGAGTTGTCTGCCTAAATACATGGTCTGCTTCACTCTCATTTTAAATATAATCACACTGCGTGCATGTGTCTGTGCCATCCGATTCTGTCCAAACACTCAGCAGATGGTGACATTTAGGCCGTTTTCCCCACCATGGCAACAAGGTTAAGGGGGTAGAGTTGTTTGAGTGGGTGTGTTGGGTCAAACCTGACACACGCTTCAGTATGTGTAAATTTATAATCTGCTAAATCATGCTATCAGAGAACTGCCACAATTAAAGGCAGGCAAGGTTTTGTACAGTAAAGCATTAATGTATCATAGCAGGAATTTTGCTGCCTTGAGCTCCCCTGGTAGTTAGTCGCAGGGTCATATTAAATGTGAAGCAGACAGGAACTGATGTGCTGCAGGAAACTCCTGAAATTTAGAGTGGGAAGAGTCGGGTATGTCACGTCTGTCACTGTCTTGCAACCTTGTCTACACATTACATGGTAGCTTTGGTTTTCTTTAATCATTAATTACATGTCACTTTTTTTCTTTTGAGTGTATCTCTAGCAGATGTAAGCTGTGCAACAATATACTGTAGATAAAAGCGTGATTTTTTTCATTTTTTTTGTGCTGATTGAAGAAGATTTAGCTCAGCTTTTCAGCAGCAGCTCAGATTGAGTGGTTGCATCAGCCTGTTGGCTGTTTGAACTCTGAGACATGTAACCTTAGGTAGTTTTGTTAACTCATGCCTAAAGAAAGTTTTATCAGTAAACAAAAGCTTTATTTGGTGACATTACACAACTGTCTCATGGCAAAATGGCAATTAGTCACAAAAAAGTAATACAGAAGTGGGAAAGTGTTAGAAGTCGGAAAATGGGCAAGTGCACGGATTTGAGTGGGTTTGACAAGAGCCAAATTGTGATGGCTAGACCCCTGGGTCATAAATGTACGTGGGGAGTGAAGGCTGCAACCAACAGACGAGCTACTATAGCTTGGGTAACCAAAATATACAATGTTGGTTCTGATAGAAAGGCATCAGGATACAGTTTGTTTCACATGGGTCTACATAGCCGCAGACCAGTCCACTTGTCCACTGCCAAAAGCACAACACAAAGTCTGAGATGTTGATTTGGCCTCAAAATCCAATGGAGCATCTGTTGCTAATATCTTGGTTTGGGTCAGGCTGTTTTAGTAGCAACAGGGGGACCAAAGCAATATTAAGCATGTGGTCATAATGTTATACCTGATCAGCGTATGTTGTCCCGACATTTCAGAGGAGCCACATGATACTCATAACCAAAAGATATGATCTTTGAGAGAAGTGTTACATGTTATATCACTATACAAAACTGTTATATTTGAACCCAAACCATTTCTTTCTAAACCTGTCTGAGTTGTTTTTTATTGTTTTAGCCTAACTAAGTAGTTTTTAATGATTATTAATAAAATAAATCTCTTGTGTAGGAGTCAATCTGCGATCTGTGAGCGTCAGCGACGATGAATGATTCCCTGTCCTCGCAATTCCCTCCAGCCCCCCAAAATGTCGAGTTTTTCATCCTTTAAATGTGAAAAATATTCATTTCATGGAGACAAAACTGCAGATGACAAATTGTGTCGAGGCAGATGAAAATAAATGAAGCTCGGAAATTTGTGTGCAGGAACATGAAATAAAAATGGAAAAAGTCAAAAATGTATCAGCAGATTAAAAGTTCGTAACTGTTTCACAAATGGCTACGAGAATGGCTGTGTGTGCAATATGCTTTCACCAAACCTGCATGTTAACGTTATGAAATGGATAAACTGCAACACTTTGCTTGTGATCTATTAGTCTTTCTCTGAGGCTTCCAGGGTTGTAAAAGAAAGAAAGAAAAAAAAAGAAAAATTACCTTCCCGCACCATACTTTCCATTTCATCAATTTTCTTATCCTTAGCTCCAACAACTGTTTACTCACTCATGTGAAATTAATGGGTCTCACTATCAATATCTGCCCGCAAAAGTAACATCAATCAATATTGAAATTCAGGTTTGGAACACATTGAATAAATGCTACATGCCATTAAAGTGCTTTTTAAAGGGTATGAGACCATGTAATAATTGGCTTACATTTTCCGCACTGAGTGTATTGAGAAATGGATTTGCTTTAAGTGTTACTAAATTAGAGTTTGACGAATGACTTTCAGTTTTTCTTAGAACATCACATCAGTGCACAATCTACTTACCACAATATTACATTACCAGTGTCATTTTCATTTATTGTGTTTGCTTATTTACTATAGATAATTAAAGTAGTGGTGGTCATTTAATCAGTGTCCATACTCATAGCTCATACACAGAGTATGAAATTGCTACAGTGGGAAGCTACTTTTCACTGACAGAGCAAATCCCATGTTATAATTATTTGCCGTCTGTAGATTCGGGACCATATATGGCGATATTGACAATAATTCAGTGTAAATCCATTCTAGGAGTAATTTCCTAATGTGCGGTCATTTACTCCTCTCAGGTTGGGCTGCAATTAACCTGCCTCTTTACCTCTCTGTTAGCCCTTCACCTTCATTTACAAGAAAGTGTGATGTTAGAGGATCTTCAGAGACTTCTGTTCTCTGCTGAACAGTCATTTTTCGGTGGTATTTTGAAGAATTAATATCAGTATTAAAAGGGAAAATCACTGATATCACTGATGATTGGTACAACAGTTCGATTCAGAGTTGATTTAAAAGCTATTTTAGATTCAGTAAATCACATAGTGTACTTTAGTTTCAGGTTTTTAATCACAACTAAGCTGTTTGTTCCAAACCATTCATCATATGCACAATTTGCACAACAACTGGCAGTTAAGCTAAATGGTTTTGATGAAGGTCACGGTCTGAAAAAAAGGAGCTGCTGATCCAGTTCTACACTGCGGTCATTGAGTCTGTCCTGTGCTCCTCCATCACAGTCTGGTATGGTGCAGCCACTAAACAGGACAGGAGCAGACTGCAGCGGACTGTACGGGCAGCAGAAAGGATCATCGGCACGCCCCTGCCCTCCATCCAGGATCTAAACCTCTCAAGAACCAGGAAACGGGCAGGGAAAATCATCACAGACCCCTCACACCCTGCACACAGACTTTTTGATCTGCTGCCCTCTGGCAGACGGTACAGAAGCCTGCAGACCAGGACCACCCGACACAGGAACAGTTTCTTTCCCCTCGCCATCTCCCTTCTTAACAGTTGACCTGTCACACTGCTCCCACTGCCAGACTGCAGCTGCACCTTATGTACATTTTGCAGTATTCATTCCACCTCATATAGTTTCACAGGGCCTTTGTGATGTAACCACGGATGGATTTCTTTTCTTTGCCTGATCCGAGTAGACTTCGCTATGTGGTGCAGTGGGTGTTAGTTGGCCAGCTTGTTTTTGCATTTGTAGAGGTTTTTTTTTTTTTTTGCTCCACAACATTAATCACTGGGTGATTGCGTAAGACTTGCTGGCAAAATATTTCACTTTCATCTTGCAGAGCTATCTGTAAAGTTATTAAAAATGTGCCAAACGTTTTCGATCTTCAAAGATAAACTACAAAGTGAGTCTGCTGTATGAGACCTGAGCACTGTCGGGGTGCTGCCGTGCGGTGCTCTTGTTGTCGGAGTCACAACTTTAAAGATGCGATATCCCAAAGACTATGTGAATCCATCTAGAATCATTGAAGAAAGAATTCTAGTTCTTTCATGAATTAATTTGCCTCACAAAAAAAGTCAAGCTGTTTAAGTGACTTAATCTGTACTATAGTGTTCGTTGGTAATGTTTTGCCTTCAAATCGAAGCTACACTAATAAATAATTCCATAAACATGCTTTGAAACATGTGAACTACTTTCCTTCAATGCCCGCGTAGGTTCTCTGTTGATCCACTCCCTTCACGATTGATAAATCAATTCGTTACTCAGTTTCATCTCACACTTATGATTTACGCCTTCAATCAGCACACATGTTACATGTTAAGCTGGATCTATGAATATGTATAGGCGCCTTGGTGTGCTTGTGCTTGTGTATGTAGCATATCCATAGCTGAAAGACAAAGTGCCCTTTTGTGTGATCAAGGGGTGCAGTACTGCTGTCTCTTTTCACAGCATGAGATCCACTCAGCTTGCCTGCCATTTGTGAATAACTGATAAGGCAAAGTGAAAAGCAGTGACTTGGTGGTGTGCAGGAGCAAGTTTGATAAAAGGACAAACAGAATACTGACTTCTAAAATGTCAGCCCGAATAAATCAGATTAACAACATTAGTTCTTCATATTCCTTTACAGACAGAAGATCTTATCCAGATAAAGGACTTTAAACGGAGCAAGCACAGATGTGTGGCTATGCGGGTAAATAAATTAAGTTTGACTTTGAGGAAGGCTGAGATTTATAAGAGGCTGAAAGTAAAGATGAGAAGGGACAGAGTTGAGAATTTGATGCTGGAGGCCAGAGCGAGAAAGAGGAATGTTTCATGACTTGTTAATCAGAAGTACAGAGAGAGACTCCAAACACTTCGCACAAGGATACAGACTTCAAGTTTTGATAGTATCGAGCTAGCGTTCAAACGGGTGTAGCACGCGTGTATGTGTGTGTGAACGTCAAATGGATTATTTATCGAGCATGGGTGTTTGTGTGGGCTCATATAAAGGGCACGTGCTGATCTCTGCTGAGGGTTGCAAATGAGAGAGATACGCTACATCAATAAATCTGACAATACCATTCTCTACCACAGTGCACTTAAATCTATGCACTGAAGAATGGGTGGAGGCAGAGAAATGGAGTGTGAGGAATATGACAAAAAGAAGGGGGTGTCGTTATGCTTTATCAGAACTCCCTAAACACAGGCACCATATCCAGGGATATTCAGTTGCCCAAAAGCTATTTCACTCTATCATTCTGCAAGAACAAACAAGTTTACTGGAAGGTATTTGTGGTTTAGTGCATGATTATCTTTTTTATGGGAAAAGCCTCATTAAAGTTAGCATGTATACTGATGTCCATTTTAGACAGCTGCTGTCATAGAACAGTAGCTATAGTTGTTAGCCTTCAGGGTCTCTGAAGTAAAAGCAAAAGTATTATATTATGGGGGATATTATTAAGAGTAGAGTCAACATGTGAATGTGTTTATTGTGGAAGATGAGGTAGAATGGAAGACTTATACTGTGGAGACTGGTCCTTTCTATCCAATAACCTTTTGTCATTTAGACTCAGCAAAGTTATTTCATTAGCAGCTAAGGTAACAAATCTATTTGTTCGTTGTCAGAAAAGGATCTCATTTGGGTTAAAAAATACTCTGTTAGCAATCTTCATGTCTCTTATGATGATATGTGTCAAATATGCAGATAACAGCTCATGTGCTACAGGAATCCTTACAACGTAACAAATATGCTACTCATGCTACATAGTATAATCTAGTTTTGTTACTCAGGTCTCTCTGTTGCCTGATAATGTCTCAGTTCAAAAGTTAGG
This sequence comes from Aulonocara stuartgranti, assembly GCF_965226115.1. Lineage (NCBI taxonomy): Eukaryota > Metazoa > Chordata > Actinopteri > Cichliformes > Cichlidae > Aulonocara > Aulonocara stuartgranti. Next base: position 14,637,041 of record NC_138957.1, on the reverse strand, counting down.
AACCTATTCTCACTGCTGTTGGATCAAGTAGCTATGTATGAATTAAGGTGAGTCACTTTAGGGACAGATGCACAGAGTCACAATGAAGAGGGGGGATTATTACGGAGCTCTGCTGCCCCTCAGCTCTGTGGAGATTTAGAACTTTGAGCTCAGTGTGTCAGTTTCCTAGCACACAACTTAACTGCTGTGCTTCATTGCTATTGTGGCATCAATTTTAGCACAACAAGAATCTATTCTCAGTGAAAGGATCTAAAAGGCAGCAGCACTTAGCAAGTACTTAGCATGCTTCCTTAGCAAAATTAGCAACTAATGAACTAAACAGAGTATTAATATTGGATCTAACTGTAACTTTAACTTTAGCTAAAGCCTTTAAAATTAAGCAGAAACTTCTGATATAAAATCCAGCTTGGTGGTGTACATGCATAAAATTACAAAATGTATGTCTTTGTCCAACAAATTATACAACTATAAGTAAGGTCCACCTGTTGGCTATGCACGATCAACAGGTGGACCTTAGTTAATCATACATTTAGCAGACGTCTAAATGAAGGCAAAAAATAACTGTAAGATTATGTCAACTTAAAGAGTGACACCTCACAGCTTGTTTTCATGTCGCTGGTTTAAGCTCTTTTTCTTTCGTAATTTTGTGCATTTTGTGCTTGCACTTGGAAATGTTAGAAAAACTAGAGACTTGACAGGATTTGAGGGGAGAAAGGGAAACATGGGAAATCATATGCAACAAAGGTTCTTGGCTGGACTTCAACTCGCAGTGATTTATGATTGGAACCTTAAAGGCTTAGGCACACGGTACATTTAGCTTTTCTGAGTAATGACCATTCTTTTTTCTTTTTTGCACTAGTGTATGGCTTTCAATTAGCACTGATGACTAGGTTTATTGTGCATTACTGCCTGAAGAAATGCCTGCTGAATATGCGATAAGCAGGTTTTCTGTAGCCTCACTATCCAAGCTGAAAGAATTGAAGCTTGAGGCTACTCCACTGAGGACCTCAGGCCAAACATATCCATTAGTTTTACATGTTGCCTCAATGGGAGAAACTGATACACATTGAATCTTTAAGCAGGCAATAGATTTATTTATTTATTTTGTCATACAATAGTGACATGATTGGTTAGCTTTTGTGTATAGGTGTGGTGGGGTTTTTCTCTTTTTTTAAACAAAGCAGCGTTGATTGCTTCATAACCTGTATCAATGTCTTTGCTTGGTTCTTAAAGAAAAGAAAAAGTCATCTTGATATTTTAATCGTTGTGTCAACAGGGAGTTAAAAGGGAGTTTTTCCTTTTCGCTGTCGCCAAAGTGCTTGCTCATAGGGGGTCATATAATTGTTGGGTTTTTCTCTGTATGTATTATTGTAGGGTCTACCTTACAATATAAAGCGCCTTGTTGTGATTTGGTGCTGTGTAAATAAAATTGAATTGAATTGATTAGAAGGCGTGAGAAGTTAAAAAGTTGACTTTTTACTTTAAGTATAATTTTAATTTTAAATAGCTACATTTCTTTATGCTTTAAAATAATTTTTCTCTATTACTTACTTTAAGAGACTGTTACTATTCCATCTGTATTGATAGAGGTAAGACGTGTGAAACATGTTATATTATTCTGTTGTAAGTGTGGGTTCAGCTAAAGTTTACGCTGCACACAAAAATATCGACAGTACCAGCGCATTTTGGTTTTCTCAAGTATGATCCTTAAACAGAGATTATTTTATAATTCAGTCATTCAGGGTGTTTTGCCTTGTGGTTTCACAGCATGGCTCAGCAACAGTTCAATGCAAGTTTATAAGTCAGGCAAGCTTTTCTGGAGACAGAGGCGAGGTTTTTAGAGACAAGTGTATGGGGAATAATACAACTGGTGATCATTAATATCCCATTTTATCATCATGGGAAAAGGATCCTGCTGTGTAAAAGGAATAGATACAAATCATTTTTTATGCTAGAGTGAATTCAAATGCTAAATATATATAAGGTCCCTTTTTTAAGTTCCAGGGCAAGAACACATACAAAGCATTAAAATCTTTTTTTTTCTTGAATCAAAGTATATGTTTCCCCTAAACTACATTCAGTACTCTACTGTCGAGGACAAAAGACCCATTTTTGATCTGTCATTAATGATGCTTTAAAGCACTCTGTGAAATAATAATCCCAGTCAAGGACAGCGATACTTTTTAGTGCTGTGATATTATTTCAAAACTAGTGCCCCAGCACTGTTCTGTCTTGCAGATGTTTTATGGTAAGGACAAAAATCAGATGAGTCATATTATCACTTGCACGGCATTAAAGAATAACGACAGAGCCAGGAGGAGCGGGAGAGGATGGTGAGACGGGGAGTGAGGGATATACATATTTTGCCATCCTTGGTGATAACATTAATGTCAAGGTGGAAGGGGGAAGGAAGACATCAAAGCTAATGAATATTTATGGATGCCCATAGTAAAGTGCTGTTTTAGAGTGAAGTGGGACAGAATGGCCTCATGAAGACGGCACTTTAGGGCCTACTCCAGCACAGACTGTGGCTCTATGAATATTCATTGCTCATTGTCCCAAAAACAATTTGCTTAACGCTTTTGACTTCTTTTCATCCGTAAAATGTGTGTATTTTATTTTTTTAACCTATGCATGGTTTGGACTATACTGTATCTGCCCTCACTTTTGTTCGGTCTGTTACAGAAGACACTTTGATTTTTGGCACATAAATGAAACAATCCAAAAGTCTGTATTTATTAATATATAGCATAGGGCACATCGATCCCTTCAGTACAGAAAGGAAAAAAATATAAGAAGTTTGTCATATAGATAATTCATTATATTCATACAGCTAAGTGACATGTTTTTCACAGGGCCTGTGTCCCCTGTGCAGATTGTGCAGATATTCATTCTGTGTATTTATCTTTTAATTGGTTTAAGTAGGACAGTCTGTAACAGACAGGTACAAGACTATAACCCCGTCACATGCCAGACAGCATCATCCTTGAGCAGATTTCACAAGATGCTACATTCCTTCCACCTTTCCCCCACTGTGCAATGCATTTGTCTCTATAGCTCACACTAGTGCTGTTTGAAAGCTCTTTGGATCATTCATTCTGCATGTGTGTGTTGGGGGGGTATCAAGGTGGGAATGTGGTAGAAGAAACCCCCAGTCTAAATAGTAACACAAGACTAAGATGAAGGAAAGAAAGGAAAAAAAAAAACAGAATATCACAATGTTGCTATGGTTACTTGTCCCACACGACTACCAGCTCTTCCCAGAGTAAACAGTGCCTGATAAGGGAACAGAAGTACGGTGCCTTTGAGTGGTGTGCTGTTGGCAAATGGAGGCCTACAATGAATATTCTGTGTACAAGTACTCGTATGTTATATGTGTGTGTGTTTTTGCAATATGTCTCCGGTTGCTGTCTTTGACAAAAACAAACATAAAAAAAAGAATTAACACTTTTTTCTTCTTCTTCATCACTTACATATGGGACATTTTTAAAGAACATTTGTCTTTCCTGTGCTCCTCACTGCACAACAGGGTGGCATACTGGTTTCGGAGACCTTCCCGTGAAGCAGATTTATTGTCCAGAAAAATTGCGTGTAGGTCAACTGTCCTTGAGCATGACAGTATTTTATGCACTGTACATCACTCTGAGTTAGCATCAACAAAATGCTTCCCCCCACTCCAAAGGGGATTATTTATTTTTCATGTTAAGTGATGCAAATTGTGTACATATTTCCCCTGTTGTTGTATAATGGCTTTAACTTTAATTCACTTCTTCCTTCAACATCTCTTCCTCCTCCATCTTTCTCGTTGTCTTTTGTTTGGCCCTCATTAAAATCTCACACCTATAAGCGTAAGTGCCTCTTGCTGTCTAACTCTGGGGAGTCACCTCTTGACATTGGTGAAGTAAACCTCTTACCAAAATCTTGTGGACTACATGTGCAGTGATGGAGGGCCTTATCAGACTTGTATAAATCCTGTGAGTACAGGTAACTGCTGCATTTCACTAATCTGACCCTAAAGGAAGTGGAGTTGCTCTCAACGTACAAACATTGTAGGTCATTGTGTAGGAAGGTTTAGTAATCTGATTGGCACTGTCATGCTACACTTCACACTAATAATTAAACAGTTTAACATAATTTTTAAAGTCAATACCTGATGAAATTTTGTCAGTGTTCACTATGTAGATAGAATTTGCATTTGTACCAAGATATTCTTTTGCTATTGGTTAAAAATCCGTGGTCCCTCCCAGTCCAAGATGGCACTCGTCTAGAATGAGATATGGACCATATAGAACTTGTTGACCATTATAAGGATAATATATAGTTATGTAGTGCACTCCAGACAGCCATACTTGTCAGTGTGAAAAATACTCCCAAAATAACCAGTGCAAGTGCAAAAGGATGTAATTTCCGGTTCACGTGGCATGCCCTTGTGGTTGTACATATGTGGTTTACCTGCCATTTCATTTACATACAACACACCATGAATTTCAGAAATTCCACTGTTTTTCTCTCTTTTATGCATTAATGTTTAATTTGGATTATATAACAAGAGCTTGGGCCCACTACAAGCAAGTTACCAAGACTACAGCTGAGGAGAAGAGAAAGAGAAGGATGTTTTTATTCTCTTTCACTCAGCTGGCTCACAAGAAGATGACATTTTGTGAGCTCATACACTTGACATCAAATAATCAAATGAGAATATTAAATAAAATTTAAAAATAGGTAAATAAAACCTAAGATGTGCTAAGTTGTGTCTTACTATTGTATAAGAAATTAAGGCAAATGCAGAAGTGTGTGAAAAAAAATTATACCACCCTTATTATTTCCATGTGAATGAAGAGGGTAAGTAGCAGCCAGGTGCTGCTAATCAAATGTACCTTATTAACTGATCTTCAGCAAATGTGAGCACCTCTGTAAAAGCAGAAGGTTTGGCACGGGGGTATTTAGAGCATTCAGGTGTGTTTTAAATCAGTGCCAAGGAAGAAAGACATCAGCAATAATCTTAGAGAAAGAAATTGTTTCTAATCATCTACAGAGACTGCAGAGACTATAAGACCTTTTTCAAACCATTTGACGTCCATCATTCCGCAGAAAGATGGATTATTCACAAGTGGAAAACATTCATGACAGCTGCCAATTCCCTAAGAGTGGAAATCTTCACCCCAAAGTCAGAACATGCAATGTTCAGCCTCGGTTAACATGTTAGATGTTAAAGTTTATGACATGACAAGTATGGCTTGTTTTGAATAGTTGCCAGGAGAAAGCCTCTCCCCTCTAAAAAGATCATGTTGCATCTGAACCAACCACAGGACTTGTGGAAAAATGTCCTTTAGACAGATGACACCAAAGCAGACACATTTGTGCTGATATGCTGTTTTTGGTATCGGCCAAATGCGATGCTGTGCATTATGGCCAAACACCTCATACCATCTGTGAAGCACTGTGGTGGAGGGGTGATGAGTTGGCTTGTTTTGCAGCCACAGGACCTGGACACCTTGCCGTCATTGAGTCAACCAATGACTGTTGTATACCAAATTGTTCTAGAGTCAAATGTGAGGCCATATGTCAATAGGTCATGAAACAGGACAATAATCCCAAGCACAGCTGCAAAAGTCCAGTTCAAACCGCATTGCATTTGAAATGTGCTGGAGGAATTTAAGAGAACCATGCATCAATTAAGTTAAGAAAAAAAAGCACATCAGCCCAGAAAGTACCTCATTCATGAGATGGCTTTCCAAGTCCTGCATCTTTGCATCTGAACATATTATTTATATAGAGCTCATTAATTCAAAGAAAATCTTTGTTTTTTTTTCTTTGCAGTTTCATTTTTTTAATTCATCAATGACTTTTTGTGGTATTGTGTAGTAGCTTTGTAAAGTTTTGTAATGTGTTTACAGTACAAAGTTGTGGTAAAAGTATGTGTTGTCTTGAGGCATTTATTGAATTTCAAAGCATAGTAATATTTTTTGCAAGAAAAAGTAGGTATTATGCTATAAGGTTATTGGTAGAGTGGTGCAAACATTTCCCATCTCCCACGCATCCTCTTCAAACCACAATTATGCAGAACCACTTGAAAGTCTTAGGTGATGGAGCAGACACACTGAGAATACAAAAATATAGTGACTATTGAAGTAGTTTCAAGTAAAATGCTAAAACACTGTATATAGAGGTTTTTTTGTCAGCTGTGTGTGTGTGTGTTGTGTGAGTCAAAATCAAGCTGTTGGCGGACCCTCACTGTGTCGGTGATGGTAATAGTTTGCCAGAGCCTTGGGGGAGCTTCTCAGCAGGCGATGGTGTGTGTATGTGTACGTGATGTTGTCTGTGTGTTTGTGTGCACATATCAGCAGGAAAGGGTAGAGCAGGCCCCACAGTGCATGTCTCAACAGCCAAGTCATCAACCCTTTTAATCCAGCCCAGCAGGGATGTGTTTGTGTTTTTGACGGCGCTTGTGTGTGTATGTTTGAAGAGCTTCGTGAGAAGTGCTTCCATGAAGTTGTTTATATTCTACTCTGAGGAGTGGCAGAAAGCTGTCCAAAACATTTTCAGCTTGATGTGATTTTTTTAAATACAATATTGAACTTTTTCTCTTTTATCCATGGCATGTTGATTTTGTTTGAAAGTATTGCCTAATATGTCTAATGTCCAATCAGATCTCTCTCTATCCCCGCCTCACCCATCCTATTCTCTCTTCTCTCCCCCTGCAGGACGAATGTCATAGGATGAACACTGCTGGTGGGGTGTGTCTGTCTGTGCTGTCCTCTCTCCTGGCTGTGGCTGGGGCCCTGGCTGCCGTGTCTGCCCTCGCTCTAGCTCCTCTCTCTGCCCTGGCTGAGGCTGCCTATGGGGTTGCCAATAGCATCCCCAGCACCGGGGCAGAGGGGGCCCCCTCGCCTTTGTCCTCACCATGCTCCAGCCTTGTAGCTGGGGTGCTCTATGGCTCTTTCTCCCTAAGGGAGCTTTTTCCCTCCAGGGCACCGGGTTGTTCCTGGTCTCTGGAAAACCCGGATCCCACCAAGTACTCCCTCTATCTCCGCTTCACGCGCCACCCTGTCATTTGTAGGACACACTCCCCCATGCTCCTTTCCCTTGACCACCACCTAGCCAATCAAAGCTGTCCCCTGCACTTACAGACGGCCACAGCCAGAGATCAGGAAGTCATCGATCTTTGTGGCAGCCGCACCAGTTCAGACGGACCTTACTCCTTTCTGCAGTTCGATAAGAACTTTGTCCAACTGTGTCTAACGAGACATCCAGCTGCAGATGAGCCTCAGGTATCTAAGGAATTGCTGGAGCTGAGACTGGTAGAGGTGTTACTCATTAACAACGAAAACTCCAGTCAGTTTACCTGCGGTGTGCTCTGCCGATGGTTCGAGGAGTGTTTGCGCACTGATCACAATGGAGACCAGGAGGTTTCTGATGGGGATGGTTGTGGGATGACCCAGACAGGCTGTATTTGTCCAAATCACAACATTATGGCACCACCTGTTCCTCTGCTCCCAGAGACACCGCACACTTTCAGTAACGGGTCACTGGCTCCTGATGACTGTTGCGTCACCGAACTGCATTCCAATGATGCAATCGCCATAGCGCCCCGAGACGTACGACAAGGTAGGATTCCTTTCACTGTAATTTATGAGGTGGTGTTTCAGTGCTGGTCTTGCTATTTTCAGTGCATCACACATGAGCACACATCCCTATGTGAAAATTACTTTGGCCTTGTAACACAACGTGCAATAAAGCAAGATAGTCCAAGGTGCAAGCTGACCCAAACACTCTGAGTTGTTTATTTTATGTATCCACTCGGAGTAACAAATGGAAAAGAAAAGTTTGTTATCGTGCCTTTTTGTAGCACCTCGAGAAGCGGTGGAGGTGGCGAGAGGAGGGTCACATTGGCTGCTTGACAGATAATTTATTATTTGAATTTTGTCTTTTGCATGTTGGCCTTTAATTAAAAAAAAACGAAGCAGTTCAAAGGAGGCCCTTTAAACCTTCCATCAAAAGATTTGTAATGCCTGACAGAAATCCAGCCATTTGATCTATATTTTAGAGATTCCCCCATGTGGCCAAGGGGTGGGTCTCCCATGACTTCAGTTTACATGCTGAACGGTATTGTGTGTGTATGTGTGTGTGTATCCATCCACTGAGAATGTTAGGACTAGATCAGATTTGACACCAATGGACAATATGCAAACCGTCTTTTCTACATCAATGAATTAGACACAAAGAAGACAATCCTTTCACGCACAATACACATGGAAATTTGTTTGCGTGTGTGCATCCGCATAAATCTGTTTTCTGCCTGCAAGCAACACAGATAAGTGCTTAACCCAAACAGAAATGGACAAGCACTTGTGCTAAAGCTTTCTAATCATTTCACTTCATCACTGCCACCAGAGTATTTAGTCTAATGTAATTAAATTAGAACAATATAGAGGTGCATGTGATATGCTGAGATGGAGTTTGCTTTTCAGGTCACATAATTGCATAATAATTTTCCTTTGGGTGCCTCATAAGCATGTTTGCAGTCTGCATAGTAATAATTAGAACCAGGTTATTGTTAGGCTTGGCCTTCCTTTAACAACACACTAACACACACACTAAGAGCTCTAGGGAGATTTTTACCTTGCTAGTGGGAAGGTTATCGTCTTCCGGATTTCATGAGCAGGGGAGCATTTATCATCTTATAACCTCATAGAGGAAGAAAAGGGTATACTTAAGGGAGATTAAGGAAGTGAGTCATTTACCATTTTGTCTTGACCTGATGTACTATTGCTTGAGAAAGTGCCATGTAACTGTTTTGGCCAAAAGTCAAACTGATAATGCAACTCTGTTAATTAATTCTAAGGGTTGCAGTGATATCCAGCTTATGCCACTGTCCTGAAAGACCTCTTAGCTTTATTTTTGTGTCACTTCCATAAGACAGTTATTTGCTGACATATTGATTAGCAGTCACATGTATGGTTTGGAGAAGGTGGCGCTACCAAAACATCAGGAGGCAAAGCTGGAGATGCTAAGAATTTCAGTGGCAGTGACCATAAGAGAGAGCATTTGAAATGATTGCATCAGAAGGGCAGCTCAGGTTTTGAGTTAAAGTTAGAGAGATAAGGCTACCTTTAATCTACCAGGATAGGAGATATGCACAGGAAGGATAGTGGATATATTGGGTAAAGAATGTTGAATATGGCGAGCCAGGCAGGAGGACAAGAGAAAGACCACAGAGAAGATGTATGGATGTATTAAAGGAGGGCATTAAGAGGGTTGGCATGAGAGAGGAAAATGTTGGCAATAGGGTTTAGATGGATGCACGCAATCCGCTGTGGGGACCCCTAAAGAGAGCAGAGAAGAAGAAAAAAAAGATTAGTTAGCAACCAGCCACTGTCCACTCCTGCAGGATGTTCTCAACCCCTGGTCTTCTGTAGAAAACATTTTTTTCTCACCAGTTCCCTTTTGCAGTAATTATCCATAAATGTTAAAATTACTGTAAATCCAGGACTGTGCTGTCAGAGTAACAGCCATAATCTTGCCTTTACTCTGCTCCTGTCCCCTTTCTGTCGACTGAAAGATAAACAATTTTGCCCCCGCTGAGTCAGAGACACTCAAAAACAAAGCTTAAATGCCAGCTTTCTCCTTCGTGCCGGTCCACTTTTTGCCTTAATGCATGGTTGCCAATTTTCAACTGTCAGCTGTGGTGAGACTCAGACACTCACTTTAAATTTAAGACGAAAACAAATAGTAAAAATTAGAACAAAGGAAATGAATTTTGACTTTAGTAAACAGGGTCTGAGTCTTAGGACAACATCTGTATAAAAGGAAATGAAACTGAAATGAAAAAGTAAAACTGCTACTCTGTAACAGCTCATCTGTCTCAGTTGCAGAAAGACAGACTCATTTATTATTGATAATAAAAATAATAATTAATGACCTAACCCCTCATCGAGATGCATCTATTTACCATATTGCTTCCATAGTTATGCAACAAATACGACTTCATTCCCAGCCAGAATTAAAACAACTGTTAAAAGTTAAAGGTCAGTTGAAACACATAAAAACTGTAGTTTTTCTGATAGTGATGGGCGCGTGTCGGTGCTAAAAAAAAAAAAAGAAGAGGTTTTGGCGCAAGAGTTAGGAAATTAGAGGAAAAGCATATAAAAACAAGCACATCAAAGAAGAAGATGAAATAAGGCAGGGTTGCCAACTCGCGATGAGAAGCCATGATGGGAACTAAATATACTGCAGTTCTTTCTTCATAAATTTTACATAAGCAATCCACTGGACATCTAATTAGCTGAACTCACAACTAAAACTTCTGAAGGTAACAATTCTATAGATCTTTTCCTTGAAATGGGCAAACAGATCTAATTACACCGAGTTACACAATCAGTATCTTTAGATTTTAGATTTATAGATGAGATAAATACATGATCAACAGAACTTTCTAATTCGTCATGAATACAAGTTAAACTCAGCAGTCGAGTTTCTTGTTTTAACAAAAGTAATTTATCAACACAGTTTACATTGTTAAGCCGTTTGAATCTGAAATCTACTTTTTTTCCTTTTTACAAGATGACCTTAACCAGTACAGTAATCAAATTGTACTAAATATGACCTAGGGTACCTACAAGGGAGCCAGAGGCATCAAATGATGAGTATTTACTTGTGAAAAAAGCCTGTTTGCTCTTCATCCATGGAGTTGGCAAAGAAAGAATTTATCTATGTAGTTTATTAGAGTGACACTTTGCTCAACCAGGTCTTTAATACCGCATATGTGTATTTTTCTATAGGCGTCTCAGTGGATGCTGGCAGGGAGAGATGGTACTTTGTAGCCAAACAGTTCATAGTAAATTCAACAAACTTGTTTGCAGAATATGAAATTGAATCTCCTCTACTGACACTGACTCTTCGAGGAGCAAACTAAACAATAATAATCATTCAACTCTCTAATCTAACTTTCTCAAATTTGCTGCAAATGTCTCAAATGGCAGAGAGTATGGAAAGTAATGCAAACAGATTGCTTTTCCAGTTTAATAAACATGTAACCTTGGGCTTTTTCTCAACTGCTGTAAATAGTTTGCAGTTTTAGTTACTCTAAAAAGCTGGACTTGCACATGACCTGCAATGTACGTATACCTAAAACAGCAAAAAAGCCATAATGCAATACGTTTATGCTTTAAAAGGCTTTTCTCTATATTTTTTGTAACTCTTGTGCTTATGATGTGATTCTTAGAGCTAACTGTTATACCACGACCATGAGCAAGTGAAGGCACATTTCAGTTCCTGAGATGTTTTGTGGCTGAATGTCAGGTCTGCTTGATAAAACTCAGATCCCCGGCTTTTCCAATCCATCAGCAGCTGTCTCCGCCCACACCTGATGTCTTCCACATAATCATTTTGTATTAAGTGAAAAAGAAAAAGGAAATACAAAGTGCTATCATACATGTGCACACATTAGCATGTGGCTAATATTTACAGTTGAAAGTTTGTGACAATGCTTATTTCCACATGCTATTTATCTCATGGTCTTTACATGTTATGCTTTCTTCTTCTGTCTTTTCTAAAACTGAAAATATTACAGCTAACTCTCCTTTGCACATTAATCAAATGCACGTACTAAAATGGACAGAGATCTCAGCATTACATAAAAATATTAATTTCACATTCTCATGTTCTTATTTCTATTGCGGTATAAAGTGAGCTTGAAGGCTTTGCTCCTGCAAATACACAGGATCCTTTAGATTTCTATTTGGAATGAAGGGCAGCCTTGCTTGAGTGAATTATTTGGCCTTTTTAGAGATGAAGAGAGAAAAACCATTTCTTAATCTAGACAATTCTTAATGGTGAACTACACTTATATATCTACACAGCAATGAGAGAATACATTAAATCTTCAAAGGAACTCTCAAATAAGATACCCTGATTGCATGTCTTTAGTGCATGTGGGTTCAATTAGTACATTGCTGCTATTAAATTGCCACCCTATTCTAAGATCCTGTGTAATTTACATGATAGCTTGTAGTTTTACTCATTCATGTCATGCCTGTGATTTGTCAATTATGTATTCATAAAGTCCGCACGTGTGCCAACAACAGCACTGTGATAGATGACAGATGGCTTCTCCTGGTGTATGAAGTGTAAGGATTAAGTTGATGACATGGAGTTCCTTGTCATGTCAGCTCGTGGCTTCCACCACATTTGCCCGTAGCTTCTACCTCACCTAATCGGAAAATGGCAATAAACAGCAGATTTATCTTACCGTGGTATACTATATTTCTTAATATCATGAGCTGTTCTGGATCCCGAGGACGTAAGAACGTCTCATTTATGTGAGAGACAGCTGAACGGAGAATATGAAGCTAGCATCATTGTTTTCAATCATTCATCAATCATTTGTGAGAGAATTACACCATCCTGTATGTGTTGGCTCATTCATCACACTACAATATCTACCGTAGTTGCCCTTTGATTTAATTAGTAGGCATGCACATATTGAATTGGGGCTCTAAGTGGAAGCTTCCTTCTCAAGTTTGCAAGGGTGTAATTTGGTGCTTGTTTTTCTTTTGTTATTCATCGTATTGTTTGCACTAGTTGGTATTAGGAATGAAAAGACTGCTGTTGTAAGCACAGAGAAGTGTCAGTTTAAATAATGTACTCTTCAGGAAATACTATAGGATGCAGCCTCAAGCTAACCTTAAAAAATTTCAGCCTCTGTTCTCCATGCCAAGAAGACGGGAGTCCATTCTTTTAAAGAAAAAAAAAAAGAAAAACAAGTCCATAAACTCCATAAACTGCACTGGTTGCATTTTACTTAAATGCAACGTGGTGTATATGTATTGCTATTCTTTAAAAAATAAATAGAAAAGTTAATAGAGTAATTTTACTGTAATTTTTCCTTTATTTATAAAAAAAAAAAGGCTCAACCTTTACAGTAAATACCAGCACTTTGTTGTTCTTAATTACTATTGTCAAAAGAATTTTTATTGGTGCCGACTGTTAGACGTACAGTCTTGTGTTCTTTTTCTTTCTTTCTTTCTTCCTTTTATTTTGGCACTGGAGTGGAACTAAAGTTCAACCCATAAATATAGGAATGAAGCAGCTGAAGAAGTGTCCACTGCCTCCAGTGCAAGTGCAATCTGGCTTTGTGCTGTCATGACACATTCGGGTCATATTTGTAATGTCCACCAGCAGTGTTTACAAATGCAGGAGAGCAAGGACAGCTGGACTTGTCTTTGACTTGTATTTCTCTTACTTTAATCTGAGTGACTTTGATCAGCTACAGTGGTACACAATGATTCATTCCTTTAACAGTCCAGTACCACAGAGACCTGTGCACATAATAAAATATGCTCAAGTTTCATAAATTGTCGGAAAAAAACATATATTTCAGGATGACAGTTTTTGTAATACACAATGCTGTTCAAATGTCTTAAGTCACCCGATTTTTATTAGGAAAATAACAAAATTTGTGCAGTGATTTATTGAAATGTGCAAATGGAAATGGAAATATAGTGCGTAAGGCAAAAACTGAGTTTGTACAATTCTAAAGAGCTTGAAAGTCAGTATTTTGTATTACAACCTTTCTGGTAATTTTACTTTGTAAATGGAGGCATTCAAAGCTCTTCTTTGAAGAAGCTTGACCTGCCTTTTGTACTTTTTTTGATCAACATGACCCCACGCTGCTTCAATAATGTGAGTTCTTCTTGTGGAATTTGGCGTTTGAATAGTTTCTTGACGGCCAAACTTCCACTGAGATCATTTCTTCCATGAATAAAATGAATAAAGAAGTGATGGATGACTTAAGACTTTCATACATGACTACAGTATTTTACTATGCTTAGTTACAGATACTTCATGGCAAGTCTGCATGCTTAAATATTGACATCTGAATTTTTGCGAGTAAGGTGTCGTTAATTTCCTTATACGCTTCATTATCCAGCTGTCAAAAGGTCACTTTGCTGGACATCTGCCTTAATCCCTGCACATTCCCACATCCATACTGCACACACTCACACACACTCACATACACAGTTACAGCATTTCACTTCCAAGGGAATTCATGTTAACACAGATTCAGGTTGCGAATTATGTCATATGCATGTGGTAGGGGTGTAGAAAGAGGAGGTGGAAACACAGAAAGGAGGAAATTAGAGAGGGAACTGGGATTTGACGAGAGCTCTGGGGACCAGATCAACCTTGCATTGAGCAGAAGCCAGTGGTCCGTCACTTAAAAATACACACTTACACACGCACACCTAGACACAGACACACACACAAGCAGTCAGTTCATCCCTTCCTCACGGAATACTATCGCTTCTTGGTAATTAGAGCGGAGAGAAGTGTGTGCTTTTTCTTGTGTATCTCGAGCAACATGGGTAATATGTGTTTATTCTCACAGTGTGCTGGTACACTGTATTTACATACAGGTGTTTGCATAACCCTTTACCCGAACACATACAAACACAATGAAAAATGCAGGCTGCAAACACACGCCACGGCTTATGACAAAAAGTAATTGCATGCCATACAATACAGTAGCTGCGGAGATATTTTTTCCCTAAAAGAATGGAGCACGGCCACGTGTGTGTGTGTGTGTGTGCGTGTGTGTGTGTGTGTGTGTGTGAAAGACTGTGGCAGGAGAATTAGTATTCTGTGCACATGGTACTGAACGGGCTCAGCACTGAGCCCCTTTATGCTTCAGCAAAGGCCCAAACACTCACATAAGCACACACACACACACACACACACACACACACACACACACACACACACACACACACACACACACACACACACACTCACATAAACACACACACATTGATAGACATACACACCTTGTCATTTAAATCCTTTCCAATTTTCTCAACAGATTGCTTTGGATCAGTATGGATTGGAACAGTACACAAGCCAACTTCCTGCTGATGCCATTAAATATGCCACAAATCAAAATTATATTGTATATTGTGTATTTTCCAATAAATATGACCTCTTTGTCCTCTTTTTCTTACATTCTTTTTTTGTTTTTTTTTGTTTTGCAGATGGCACAATACATTTGCATAGTATGCATGCTTGCTTGACTCCTACATGTTATACTCTGCCACTATGTCTTATTTTGCCTCCCACCACTGCCATCTGCACATATAGATTCAAGATGTTTATTCTCAGTTTTTGACACAGATTTTGGTTTTTTTTAAGCGGGTTGTATTCTGTTAGAATTCAATTATGTGAGCTGTGTTGATGTGTGATATTGCAGGTGTTAACTCCAATACACAAACAGCTTATAAAAGGCAATTTCAGGCTGTTTAGATTGAGTTCTGTAACTCCTCTCTAATTAACGTCTTCAGATATCTCGCTGCGTTGCGTTCCAATTGCATCCATTGTCGTTTCTGGTGCGCTGGTTAGCTTTTTGAGTTGAAAAAGAAAATGTACGATGTTTAAACTCAATTTGCGTTTTCAACAAAGACAGAATTTGATCCATAAATGATCCATAAACAGGTAGACACAATGACTTTTTTAACACCAAAGGATTAAAAAAGTATTGTAAAAAGCATATACTCTCACTCACTCATGCTAAATGATCTAGTAAACTTCCTGTTTGTTTGTTTGCTTCTTTTTCTTTTTTCTTTTTTTTACCCCTGTGGTGATGAGGGCAAATCTGCATGGTATACCAAAGGCTTAAGCGGGTTTTGACCTTTTCATCTCATTTCTCTCACCAATCAGTCATGGCATATGGCTGCCCCTTCCTGGGCCTGGTTCTGCTGCAGGTTTCTTCCTATTAAACGGGAGTTTTTCCTTCCCACTGTAGCTAAGTGCTTGCTCAAAAGAGGTTGTTGTAGTTTTCTCTCTATTATTTTGGTGTCTTTACCTTACAAAATAAAGCACCTTAGGGTGACTGTTTTGATTTAACGCTATATAAATAACATTTAATTCAATTCAATTGAGCTCAATTGAATTAAACTGAAAAACCTTATTAATCAGAGAATATTTATGGAAGGAATTGGCAATATGTTCTCCAGGAACATACTATACCAATACTAGCTTACTGAGAACAACATAAAAAGAGTGAAGACACATATAACATTAAAATGCATACATACACACACACAGACAGACACACACAAGAGGATATAGGAAGAATATAGTACAGCAGAGTTTCAGTATCCTGGCCCCGTGTTGAAAATGCCTTTCAGATCCCAAGGGTGTAACTGGTCGAGGGGAATAAGATGGGGGCAAAGGTTGGTGCTGAATTAGGTCTATCACTCTGTCTGCACCTAATGAAAGTTGTATGATGTTAGGAGGCGAGCGAAGTCAGAGTAAAATTGTGAGCGGGATATTTTAGGCCAGCGGAAGTTTTGAGCGACATGCGAGGAGATGAAGTGAAGCGAGGGAGATGTGGTTAAGGCACCAGTGGGCCAAATTAGATAACCTCCAGAGAGCCCCCATCCCATGCATACCCATCATTTGAGACTGCACTGTGCAGCATGTGTGTGTATGCCTGCATGTGTGCATGAGTAGAGAGTGAGAACAAGAGCAAGTGTGAGTTAGTGCGAGCGCCCAGGATATTTGTGTGTGAACGAGTGGATGACGAAAAACCTCAGAGCTACAGCGTCTCTCAGAAGGCTCTCACAGCTTTAGAGTGGCCATAGAGCGATTCGTTGATAATGGAATACAATGATGTATTACAGCGCAGACACACACATAGATGCACACTCACATAGTCTGTATCACTCTCTGGCCCACTGACTCCCAAAGTCAAGCTCCGATGACTTCATGTGTTCGATTAACTGCAGAAAATAGACAGGCATTCCACAGAGCACCTGTGCCCACAGTCGCATGATACAATCCCCACAGGAGGCTAGCGTGCATGTGGATGTGTGTGCAATTGTTTGTTGGACTTCCAGTCGCGTGATGATATTAAAGAAAAGCTTTCCAATGTCAGAGTCCAACCATGCAAATCTCTGTGACAGGGTTGACATTTTGCGTGAAGCATCAGCCTCTGCGGTTTTATAAAGAGTAAAAAAAACAAGAAAAAAAATATGTTGGTGTGGCACCGCTTGCTGATTTTCAACCACACACCCCTGCGTTGTTTTGGCAACAGTGACATTTCATGTGAGCGCAACGCTGACATGCAGTTTGAAGCAAAGCATTTGATTTTAAGCAACTATCTGAGGGATGCGAATGGCGGTTCACCTGCACGACAAAATTCTGTCTTTGCTTTGACAAGAACACAACAAAAGCCTTTGCCTACATACAGTGGCAATTTGATCCATCACAATTAGCTTGATAGCTGTGCAGTGGAGCACGTGATGCTAATGTGGCCATGGGTACTATTCCACTCCCAGCAGCCCAACTGTAGGTGACATTTATCTATGTTTTTCACTGACTTTTAGTGTTCTTCTCCTCTGACTTTCCTTCTAACATCAGTGGAACGCCATGAATTATGTTAGGCCGTTTGTATTCCCTCACTTCATGTGCTCCATCTGTTATGGCTGGGTGTTGCTGCCTGCTTAAAGTGTTCAAATATATTGTTTTAAATTGGAAAAGAGGAACAGACGATACAGTTTATATCAGTTTGATTTGACGCAACACTTTTCTCCTGTAAACTCTCCAGCTTGTGGACCCTATCCCACCACTCCCTTCACATCTCCAGTCCTGCTCACTACACACTACTCATCAAACCATAAATAATAAGTGATGTCAAACATAATATTAAAAAGCACTGAAACACAGAAAGTGCTGAGCATCCACTATGTCACTTTAGTGCTTTAAGATGTTAGTTTGGATCAACCCAGCTCTTGAGAACACCAAGCAAAGCAGAGCAGCTCCCGTATTACTCCCAGACTCAACTATTGGAATTACTATTCATCACATATATGGGGCCTCATAGTATCATATTATCCTAACAGAGAATTTCACTCTTGAAGGACAAGTTTACCTGTGATTCTCCCATTTTACTTTAGTTTTTCCCCCATATTTTTTAACAATACATTGAATTTCATGGACCCCACTAACAGTGTGACTATGTGGAATCAGTTAAATGTTTGGGCTTTTGAGACAGTCACCCTAAGATAAAGCTTAAAACTTTCTTTCTTTTTTTAAAATTGAAACTTATTATTACGGGCTCAGTCACACAATAGCAAAATTATGATGTCAACCTTGGGACTTGGAAAAATTTAATTCTTTTTTTTTTGCTCTTTATATTCTGATTCTAATTCTATATAAAAGCAAGGTTGCCAAGTGTCATTTTGCACTTAAACCGCTGTCCTGCAATAACTTTGTCACTATTTGTGGAGGAGTTTCTAAATTTGTGTTTTAAATCTATGATACTAGGGTTCTGATTGAGCTCTGTAAGCCGTTTATGTCAATTTCTAGAGTTAGCAAAGTTTAATGTTAGTATTTTGTACATGTAGATGGCACCAGATAACCATCATATTATCGCAAACAGATTGCATTTAATTGCCAACTTGTCCACACTGCTTCGCAAGCTCCATCCTAATGCTGTTTCATCACCATCTTGAGGCAACTAAGTTCCTTTGGAGACAGCAGCAGACTGCAAATGTTTCAGACCTGTCCTCATCTTTGAAGCAACGATTTCAAAGGCCTATGTTTTCACTCCTTGTGCATAAATATATATTGCGTGTCATTCGCTTTTTTCCCATCCTTTTCTGCAGTTTGTGTCTTTGTTATTGTGTTATTCGGCACGTCTCTATGCTCATCTATCCTGTCTTCTTTTTCTCCTCTTCCTCCAACCAGTTGGAGCAGATGGCTGCTCCACCCTAAGCCTGGCGATTCTGTTACAAGCAAGTTGTCTCTCAGTGCAGTGAGCGAGCTTATACAGGATCTAATCGTTGAGTTTTCTTTCTCTAAAATTGTGGGGTCTCGCTGTACAACACAAGACGAGATGGCTGTTGTTGTGGCGTGATAGCCACTGATATGGCTTTGTGTCGACATGGATACTTGCTTCTGATTGTTTCTCTAATTCTTCAAAATAAAGAACAGAAACTGTTCAGCAAATGTGACTTTGCTGTTGATTGAAAGCAACCTTTTTGCTTGTACCTTTTCTTGACAAGTACTGTGCCACTCCAACAACTCACCAAAAAAATCCCCAACACACAATAGCCCTGGTGAATAGCATGTGAGCTTTTATAAAGTAATTGTTCCCAGTGTATCTTGTCCACTCATAGTTCAGCCATGCGTGGGAAGTGCAATGCTTTGACCCATGTGGTAAACAACTGGCCACCTGAGCCCGCAGCAGTTACTTTGCATGTGTATCTGCTTTTGTATCAGCATTCACAGCATAAAGCGCATTTGCTCTCGTGACCGTATATGCGTGCGTGGTGGAGTGTGAGGAGATAATCTTACTTGCTGGGACATCTGGAAGATTTATGGTGGCAGTATAATTACTTCTTGGTACAGTAAGTGATTTAACACATGTGGAACCTGCCACCTGTCAGGTGGAATGAGGCTGGAAACGCCTTTGCAGTTGATAACCAGTGGTGATCTAATGCTCTTCTGAAGGTGCTATGGATACTAACATCCATTTCAAGAAGTGAGCTGATGGTATTGTCACCAGGAGAGACATAGTAAGACAGACAGAGGAGGGTTACTGATACCAAGCATCAAGGCACATGACATATTGCCTGCCATTATGTAAATCTGTTTTTTACTTCCAAGTATCAAGGAAAGACACATTCCCATGCTGCTGCTGCTGCCGGGGTGCATTTAAGTTCAAAGACCTGTAAGTGTATGTCGTCTTGAACTGTTTCTATTCTTGATGCATGATGGAGAACTTACCCTGGTACACAGCCCTGAAAGAAGATGGGGTTTTATAGCTGTGTGTGTGTTACCGCTCACTGGCATTTGCAAATATCTGTCCCACATTCAGGGTGTGTCCACTGCAAAATCATATAAAAAAATATTAAAAGAAAAATGGAGAAAAGGTTTCCCCAGCGTTTGTCTTATCTTTAGTGGAATTCATACTTTCTGATTAGAACCTATATCTGTGGAATTAAAGTGGAATTTTGCAGGTGTGTGTGAGAGGGAAGGACCTGGTAATACGGCGTTGTGACGCTGAGATTTGTTGTTCGGGTCAATTTCATCCCACAGCTTATTAGCATGGCCTAGCACTTCATGCTCTATCATTTTGCCACAAGTGACTTCCTTGATATTTTTGTGAAGTTTGGCCGGTGACACTAAAGATCATCAGTGTCTTAATCTTAAATTGACATTGGCATACTACTGGCTGTCCTGAAGGCTAAATTACCCTGTTGCTGAACAGAGTAATCACCAAAATGTTGCAAAATGTTACAAACAAGGTGTCTGTTAGTGGCTGTGTGTGATGCACCAGGTTATGACTGTCTCTTGTTAGTGGGAATGTGTGTATTTTAACCCACGCCGCAATCCTTTCCTAAGCCTAACCAAGAAGTTTCAAATGCCAGTGAGTGAAAGCAAAACGAGGCAAAGTGGGTAACACTTTGCACAAATGGGACCCAGTTTGTTGGCGTTACTTATACCTGCTGCTTAGTGATGGGAGGTCCGGCTCTTCTATTTTAGCCTAATTTAACAATTAGGAATGTTTTTTGTGCTGGGAGACAATTTTTTATTCATGTTTTTATAAAATAAATATTTTTATTCATTTACTACTACTAAGGAGAACATACATGGGGTTTAAGGCCTGGACAAAAGTTTGAAATGAAAAATGGCTGAAAATAAAAATGGGTGTGATTTCAGCCAGTGCCTCATTTTAGCTTTGCAGTCTTCAGCAGGGCTGAGCAGGAGCACCTGAAGATTCAGCTCTCCTTGTCGTTGTTTACTACAATGAATCGGCTCGCTCACAAATGACACATCACTATTGCTGTCCCTGTAAAACTATGATGTCACCTTTTTATAAAAAGGTGCAGGATTTCCTGGTCGTCAACCAGGAGATTGTTGACGACAAGGTCAGTTGCATCTACTAAATTCTACAAAAGGTTGGACTTATTCTGTATTTTCACATCCTTTGAGCCGTCAGATTTTTTAATGAATTCTAGAATAAATGTAATTACTTGCCTCATGCAAGCATTGCATTTCTTAAGATTTATATGAGGGAACTCATTGCAGATTCTTATGTATGAAACTATGATTTACTTATCATGAAAGGACCAGATCATTCTGGGACACCTGCCCGCGTTACATCTTTATTCTTAATATAACCTTTATGATATGTGCACATGGACACTCTTCCCCCCTCCAATGTCTCCTCTGGTGAACTTATCTGTGTTCATTTGGCTTGACAAGAGGGGAATCTGTTTGCCAGACACATGATAGCCTCCCATGGACAAAGCTATCTATCTTAATACAGTGAGGGAAACTCTCTCTCAGACACACAGACACGCGTAGTTCTTCCTGAAAGCCTAGTGTGTGTTTCAAACACTGCAGATGTGAATTTCAAAATCATTCCCAATCACTAAGCATGACCTTTGTTTGTCTCCTGTGACTGAGCTATACAATCCCTGGAATTTTAAATCTTCCGTTTTTCGTATACATAGCTATTCATTTTCAGATCTGTGAAAATAGCTGTAATTCCTAAAAAAGTTAAAGCAATGCTTTTATTAAACCCTTTGAATTAAAGCTGAAAGTCTGCATTTCAATCAAGTCTTGATTGTTTGATCCACTCTGGTGGTGGACAGAGTGGTAACTGTGAGAGAGACTGGCCCTGAATACTGGATCAGAAATACACAAACACACATTGGAATGCTCACAAAGATGAATGTGCACTTAAAAAAAGAAAAGCATACACACAGCACAACACAAACGCCCATCAGCTTGCAGCAGAGAGGGAGATATAACAGTTCCTGCAATGGGAATCTGGCAACGCTGCTCAAGATAAACACAATAGCTTGGCATGAAGGTGATCACGCGTGTGCTTGTGAGTGTGCAAAGGAAGCAAGAAAGGGCGCTGTGGGCAAGCGAGTCGATATCTGACAGCAGCCACCTTCTGTAACTGGAGTAAAATTCCCCCCAAAACATCAAAACAGCGAGCTGCGAATGGTGACCACCGAGTGACAGCCACTCCTGCCCTTGCGAAGTCAAAGTCAGACTTCAAAAACAAGCATGACTGGTGCCTCTCTTGCTCTCCCTCTGCCTCGTGCGCTCTTTTTGTCAGTGCACATCATCGTCACCAGCCGGTGTGTGGCAATTAAATATATCCCTGGGCAATGACGCCCTATTTAGAAATCATTACAAGACAAGGAAATCGTGCCCCTCGTCTTTAGCAAAAACACACGGGAAAGTGTATGTACCCGTCTGCCTGTGTGTGCGTGTGTGTGTGTGTGTGTGTGTGTGCTGGTCGGTTTCCTGTGCATCCCTTACTTTCGCTATCCGTCATTCTGTTCCGCTCATCCATGGCTCTTTGCTTCCAAGATAACTCTCCCCCTCAGACAGTTTCCAGGAGAGCAGTAAATCCTCTCCTTCCTCCTTTTACCCTGGCCTCCTTCCCTATATGTCAGTTATAGATGTTATCATCTGCATGTAATAGAAACAGAGCAGTGGGGAGACACTATGGTCAACTACACAAGTGCACATGCTGGAAAACTGAATGTCAGGGCATTTTAGGTAGTGGTCAGTAGTACTTTAATATTTCTTATTTTTACTTCCTTTTTTTTTACCAGTATTCTTGACAGGAAAGAATATTTCTGCTTTGGGGAGGTTTTGTGTGTGTTTTTACAGAGCAGCCGACTCCCAGAACAGTTTCCTCCTGTTTCTGCTCCTTTTTAGATCTCCTCGTTTCTTCGTGTAATCGGAATCTTACATAAAAGGAACCTTGCTGTTTATAATATTTGATTGAAATGCTTTAATGCAATCATCAAAGACTGAAACAAAAAACAGAACAGAAGAACAGTCACAGGCTTGTGTCCAATTACAGACTTTCCATTACAGAGGTTGTGTTGATTCAGAGGCTGCTCCGACTGTTTTCATACTTCAAATACATGTAAATATGTTATGCTTAATTGTCTGAGTGACTTTGAATAATGATCCCATTAGGCTTTTTTTTTTTTTAAATAATTCTGCATCAACCATTAGTGTTTTATTGGCCTTTTTTCTTCTTCTTCTTTTTTTGACTATACAGTAATCTGCATATCTGATGGGATGTTTGCAGGAGTGAACTTAATCACTAGCAATTCTGTCTAATGTTTCAGCGAGCCAGTGTGCCTGCCATCATGCAAATGAAGACAATTTTCATCAAATAAATACACAACAGAGTTGAAAGAGAGTTGCAAAATGAAAGGAAAAAAAGATGCCAGGAGACTAGAAACAATTCATATTAATTCAAATTTATATCGTTGTAATCCTGCCTTGGGATGAAAGTTTACGACACATGTGACCTTATTAATATATAAATAACAGGCCAAATAAGTGAAAAGGGGTGTGTGTGTGTGTGTGTGTGGGGGGGGGGGGGGGGTCGCCTTGCATTTCTGTCCGTTTTTTTTGGGGGGGTGGGGGTTGTAAAGTGAGGTATGCTTTCCTGGTCTTGCAGGAAATAAATGCACCTGGGATTTATCGACACACTGGCTGTTATAAGCCTACTGTCACACTCCAGTAGTTACCCATGGCGGATTTAAGACTCAGGAAAGAAGAAACACTCTTAGTCTCCATCTCAGTCTCGTTTTCCTTTCCTTTGTACCCTGCTGCAGGTACTTTCATGCTACTGCAGCCAATTGTTACTCAAATGTGGCCAGGTGGCGCCCGATAGGTGTTTTGGAATGCAAATTTTGTTAAAGTTTCCAATGTGAAAATCGATGTGTTTGTGCTAACCTTCCCTCTAATCCTGACCTATAGGTGGGACGTGGTCACTTTTCCCCTCAGCCTCCCCAGTCCGACCATGTGCACAGCTGCCTTGAAATTGTGTTTTGTTTATATGATGGTAAAATATTCATAGAGGAAAAATAGCCATGGAAGCTGTCCATATAATCTCCAATAAAGTGATATGTAAATCCACCATGCATAGACACACAGGTGCCCAGACACCAATGCAAGGAGAACTGACACCCTCAAGGGCAAAATGAAATGAATGACAGCAGCACCTGCCTGTGTTTGTCCTGAGAGCCAGATACCTTTCTTATACAACAACAGACATGTAGATGCCGCACACATACATACACACGCTCACACACACACTCACACAAGCACAGCTCACAGACTGATGCTGCGGTTTGGGAGTTAGTATCGATCGACACTCGTCAGCATGTCCTCTATAACAAGCCCTGTCCCCAAAAGGACTGCAGCAAACCTGTCAGGGAGAGCCGGAGGAAAAAAAAACACTGGGCATACCTGTCTGTTCATCCAATTTGCTTCTTCCATTTCAAACTTCAGTTGTTTTACATGTTGCTATGGCAGCCCCGAGAGGTCACATGCACTCCAAATAGGCTGCAAAGGCACAGAAAATACAAGAGAAGGTCAATAAAAGCCTTTTTTTGTGGAGACAATAACATGACGGAACAGCAGCTGAAGTGACAGAAAGAGAAAGATGTGTAGGACTGCACCACGAGATGCTTAAAAGAAGCGGAGGATTCATTTGTGTCGTGAGGGAGAAAAAGATGCAAAGTAATGTGTGTTTTAATATCATGACTCATATAATACTGTAGATGCATGTTTTAGCTAACTAGCTGTTAGCTTGTCACTTACGCAGCTTTACCGTCATGTTATACTCTCCCCAAAAACACTTCTGTTGTGAGTTTTCACAGCACTTTTCTATTTGCTTGTGTGACAGTTTTTGACCTCTCAGGAGCACTGTACATTTCTAAGACATTTTGGCAAACGAATAATTATTATTAAGTTGTATCCATGATGCCACTGCCAAAATTATAGACGATAGAGAGAAAGAAAGAAAAAGCTGATAGGTGAAACCTACTCCGCACGAGTTACCACCGAGCAACCAAATAAGTTAGTGGCTTTCACACACTGCATTGCCTAATTTGTTCGAGACCTTTATTGTTTTTTTTGTTTTGCCTTCTGCAATGCATTCTTGAAGATTATGAGCAAGGGCAGAGTGGCTGGAACCAAAGCACAAGCCTGATGATAATGATGAAGTATCCAGCCACCCGGCTAACGAGAGCCCAGATCTGCCCCGAGTCTGCCTGCTATGCAAATTTCTCTCACACCAGCAATGAATCAAAGGCGTAGAAAACCAATGTTTCTTTTCGCAGCACTTTAGCAAAGCCATCATTCACAAAGGACACGCCAAAGGCACGCACGCACACACTCTCACACACACACACACACACACACACACACACACACTGACACAAAGAGCGTACGATAACTCTGGCACTTGAACAGCAGTTTTACAACATGTCAAACCTTTTTTTGCTACCATGGAAATAAAGAAGAAGCTAAAAAACAACAGCAAAAAAAGACAGCGATGATGTTTTTTGAGCCAACAGAAAATTACGTATGTTTGTGCACTTGTGTATGCTTTTGTATTGTTGTGACACTTCAGAGCACAGTGGGCCCCGAACAGTGAGTTGACAATAACAAGGCTCCGGAGACAAATTCCTCTAAGTTGATGTTCTTGGCAGAGAAACACAACAACATAAGACAGATCTTTTGTCTCCCTCGCCATCTCTGACCTCATGGCAACCGGTGTTCCCGCGGCATGGATTTTTAATGCTCAACAAATAAGTTTTGCTTTTCTTTGTTGCCAAGATGAAAAGCAAGGGATCTTAGAGTTGAGACTTTAATTGATGGATGAAGGCACAAGTGCACGCACAGATGCACGCACAGAGACGGGCATTTTCAATATATTGTGTGTCCTTCATTCTCTCTTGCTCTTCCTGCGCCTCCCTGTTTCTCTCTCGGTTCTCTCATTATCTTGTTGCTCTGTCAGACTTGGAGGTTTGCCTCTAGGGTGTTGAACTGGCAGAAGTAACAGGATGACGGTAATTTGCTGGAATGGAGGTTAGAAAAGCTCACCTTGTGTTTTAAATGGTGTCATGGGGGCCAAACTATAGACCTTTGGCACCACAGCTAATTATGTAACACATGTCGAGTAATTTCCCTTCTTTTTTGTTGAATTCCAACTGGATTTATCTGTTAAGTGGATCTTTACATAGGACCATTACACTCCTTTAGGAATGCAAACAAAGACAAATACGCACAGTGTAAAGCATGCATCTGTTAAATGCATTAAATTGCAGGCCACAAACACCCGCATTTGCATGTACCGACATGTCATACAAGCATGCACAAACAAACAGACGGTGGCAGGCTTTTAAGACTCTGTCAGATTAATAGCCACTTTCTCTCTCTGGTCAATAAATGCTTCGGGGAGTTCCCTAAAGGCTGCAAGATAGCTCCCTGTGTGTCCGTGTGTGTGCACATGTGTGCGTGCGTGCACATGTGTGCGTGCGTGCAAGCACCTAACAGGCCTCATGGGTCAACCTGTCACCACAAAGATGGCTAAGCAGTTGGTTGGCCAGCGGGAAATCAATGTAAGGTGATGAGGCTGCTGTGTGTGTGTGTGTATGTGTGTGTGTGTGTGTGTGTGTGTGTGAGAGAGAGAGAGAGAGAGCGAGAGAGAGAGAGAGAGAGAGAGAGAGAGAGTGAGTTAGTTTAGTTATGTAAGCCTGTTTGTCACTGTGTTTTATGTGTACCTGTGCACATGTGTATATTGGAGCACAGCCTTCAGCAGCGGTAGTTTAAATGAAGGTTAAACTACTGGTGTTAACTACTAAGGTTATATAACCTTAGCGTGCACACACACACATGTCTATTATTAACCAGGTCCTTCACTCCTCTTATCAAATGAAGGCAAATCTAATCTTTCCTCAATATTGATGCTGATTAGCGTATTATTCGGTTATAATAATTCCAGTTGTAATGATTTCACTAATGATGTCACTGTCATTTAGCTCATTAATTGCACTTGCAATAAATTACATTGCTTCCATTTAAGTAGCCAGGTCTAAAACTGTTAAAAATTGATTGTAAACAGTGACCAATCAGAAATACTTTGAGAAAAAGTACGAGGCTCTCATATGCAGAACTTCTCTTAAATTTGGACCCAAATAAGCTAAACTGAAGGTTTAAAGTTAACGTGAGTCTCGTGCCTCTTGTTTGTTATAGCTGTACTGCACCTGAGGCCAGAAAGTGCTAGCTGTTGCGGTAGATGTTCAATAAAGACTTTTAATGTTCACGTTACATAAAACCATGTTGTTGTTGCAAAGAAAAGTTGCAGAGGTAAAAAATGCCATGATCTCAGCTGGAATCTAAAATTGTTTTGGCTTTGCTCAGATGTCAGATTACGTTTGCGAGACTAACACGTCACACAGAGAGGATGCTGTTTGGACAGGATGCAAAAAATAATAATCCTGGGCTGCTATAAAAAAACTCTCTCAGCTGGTAAAACCATCTCACACAGTAAATAGATTGGTTTGTTCATAGATCTTTTCTACTCTGGTTGAGCACTCAAAGCACTTTAGACAACGTGCCTCAATCACCCATTCAGAGCCACAAGCTCTGTTTTTCTATGTCTATCTAACTCTCACACACATTCACACTAAGATGAATGCATCAGGAACAGCTTAGGGTTCAGTACCTGGCCCTAGGATACTTTGCCATACAGACCAGAGGGTCCAGGGATCAAACAACCAACCAGTAAACACGATAATGGTTTTACAGATACACCTCTCATTTTCATAAAGGTGGCATGGAGACAATTTGAAGTGTCACTGGGAGGTTTTAGGATGCTGGACATATCTAAACATCCCCTTGGGAAAGCATTGCCACATAAAAAATAATTCATTTTTACCTAGGAAAAATGCCATGACAGTTATGAATTGATTAAATTCCAAAATATTAGCTGTTATTAAAGAATAGATCTTTTTTTTTTAAGTATATTTTAAACTTTTGTGCTGATTGAACATGCTTTTACTTTATTCTTTGCAAATGGCTTGTGTACCCTGCAACATGCTAAAGCAGAGAAGCCTTATGTAGCTCCACAGGACACAGTGTGGCACTGGAAAGTTAGTGGAGCTTCCACTAGTCAAAACCACATGGCTAAACTCCTTTCCTTGAATTTCTGGAAGTGCCAGTCCTGCAAGAGTTCGGGGTCGAGGGTGAACGGTTTTACCCATCTGGCTGAGTCCTGATGTAACGTGCGCTGGAGATTATAAGAATGGGAAGCTGCTCTGGTTTTTTCTGTGCTCCAGGGAGCACTGGAGCTCCAGCTCACTTCTCCGCTAGTGAACCCTGGTTGTTTAAACTAGCCCCAGTGGTCCTCATTACCCTCTCCCCGGGCACATTCACGCACACTGATGCAGGCTCACACAATCGTGAGTGCACAGCAGCAAGTGCCGATGAAGAAAAAAAAGAAAGAGGCACTTGCACGCAGACAGCTGTTGGGTTTGATGCAATGGAGGTGGATGCTGCTTTGTAATAGCTTGCTAGGACAGCTGCCCTGATCCCTTTGAACCTCGTGGCTTAAAGGGTTGTTACAGCAGTGACGGTTCTAATGAACTAAAGGGCTGACACATGAAAACTCTAAGGTTGTTTTTTTTTAAGTTGATGTTGATCCTGCAACACTGCATTTCAATTGCTAAAACTTTAAAAGAAAAAACTCTCAGTTGCACTTAGTCAACTATGTTAATTACACCTCGCTGCACATTTTTATTTTGCCTTTTCAAGCGTCATTTAAGTACATTCACCATTTCAAGTACTTAAGTGCAGCTATTTGAGCTCTCTACATTCTCCACCTCCAAAGTGTTTAATCACTACGTAATATCAGTTAAGTACACACTCCCATCCACCCAATTTCTTTTTTCCCCACCTGTTCTTCAATTGCCTTTTTGTTTTTCATGTTTTCTATCTTGTACTTTGTGGAATCTCATTTTCTCTCATTTTCACTTAAGTCATCTATGCACACATAGCCACACAAGTTTGCTATAAGTTTAGTTACCTTCAACAGCAAAAAAAAGTGCAATTTAAATATTACATCTCAGTTTTTCCACATGATAAAAATAAATGCTGCTTTGGGCTTGAATTGAAAAAAAGAAGTGTAATATTCCAAAAAAGCTTGTCTCTTGAGCCTGTGAGCCAACTGTAAAAATCAGTGGAAAAAAGAGATAAAACAGGATTTTTCTGTAATTTTTTTCTTTATGTATTACTGATTTACTTTGGTTTTGTATGAATTATCTTGGGGGAGGTTCTTATCAGTAGGAAATGTCATAAGACTTAGGAAAATACAGTTATACATCTCAAATTCATGTCCTCCTTCACATTGTTCAGTGGGGAATCTTTGACAGGCCGATTCTCACCCCCGAGCCTCATGTTTGACATTCTTCTCCTGAGGGGTCACAGATAGAGCTGAGACTTTCATTACATACTTTTACTCATGTGTGAGTGTGGTTTTCATTGTGTGTTTGTGATCCCCAGTACTGTTTGTGAAGCTGTGGTGGTCAGTTCAGTGAGACGTATGACAGCAGTCATCGTCAAGTGTCTCTAGGTGTACCGGCACTCAACCAGGCCAAGTGGATCTTCAGAAGAAACGAGTGACTGAAAAGTGTGTCTTGATGTACCAAAACACAGGCTTGCTGATATATCTGTTGCATCATTTTCTCTTTTTACTGAAACACTTCAGGTTTAAAGAGGGTCATAAAACTAAAAAAGAAAAAGGAAAAAAAAACCTGGCCAGTGTCGTGATTCTTTTTGTTTTTTCTTCAGTTTTTAAGGTGTGCTTTCTTCCCAGCTTCAACATGCTCTCAAAGGATTGTACTGCTGTGTCTTTTTCTGTTGTGAAAGAAGGAGCTCAGTGTTCTTTGTCCCTCAGCTGTGTGTGTCTGTGATTTCTCCAAGATGACGCAAAGATGCCTGACCTTCCATGGCAGAGCCTCCCACAGAACCAGTCTCTCGGTCATGACCCTCTTCCCCCAAGATTATTGTTCTCTGGGAAGCCGGAGGCAAATGGCAAGGTTAATCCAATGAATATTGGCTAGAAGTAATCAAGTGATTAATCAGCACAGCATTTAGCTGACAGAGGAAATTCTGGGGAAAGATTTATGGATACCAAACAACAGTTAATAGAGAGGAACGCTGTAACAGAGCCACATCAGAAACGCTGTAAACATTACAGGTAATAATTGTGAATGGGAGAGATTTGTTAGCTTTCAAAGAAGAACTATACCTGAAAGTTAATCAATGTCAGCATTTTAAAACACCAAAGCAGGTCTTTTTGTGCAGTTGATGCATTTTGCTTTTACATTTATTCTTCATCCATCTTTTGCCAGTCTATTGAAACAAGCACATGAAGTACACACACACACGCACAAACAGACACAGCCACACATGCATGCACATGTCAATCGTGAGTTAAAAGAAAAAGAATGTAGGAGGATGCGATGTAATGAGGTGGGCAGAGCAATATTTACTTGTGGTGGCAGAGTAAATTTGCATGAAATGATGCAATGTGATGATGGCAAATTCAGGAAGTTTCCACCTACCTTTCAAACATCATTAAAAGATATATTTGACAGGTTGTTCACTTAGGATTAGATGGCACCCACAAACACACACTGAAATTATATCAGATATTAGATGTTAGATATTAGCTCAGAGTACTACTGTGGCTTAAAAATGGACAACATTTAGCATTTTGCTGATACAATGTTGGTCATTGTTTTGTTACTCATTGTATTTATACTAAAGATTTGCCTATATGTGGCTTTTAAAGCAAAGTAAAATGTGTAGAAATACTTTGCAGCTAAATATTTTTTCAAAGATTATATTTCTTGTTTCAAGACTTTCTTGCACTGATTCTATGAAAATGTTTTTGTTTAGACTTGAAAGAGCATCGGACCTCATGCATATGCTTTGATTTGTCTGAAAACGCCTGCTAAATTGGACAGTTTTGCAATTCCCTGTGATATTATTTGATGCACTCTGCACTTTGATGTAGCCCAGTGAAATCAAGCCTTTAATTTTGCCACGCACCAAACTTAAAGTCTAATCTCTTCTCTTCAAGGGGAGGGCATAGGTGCATGAAACAAGGACTGAGAAGAGGAAGTAATGACTTTATTCAGTTGCACCTAACATTTCCACTTTCATTCTGCTGGAAGGGTGGCAGGAGAAGAAGAGTGTAATTGAGAGGTGATGGGGAATGGATGGCAAGGAGTAGGTCAGAGGAACTGGCAGGGGCAAAGACTCATGAAAGTGAAAAACCTATGACGGTAAGAAGGAGTACAGTATATAGCAAGAAGGTGCAAGAATGACTGATAGTGACTAAAATCACTGGTACATTTATGCCTTGAAGGGACAGGAGTGACAGCTGACAGTTTTTTTCTATTTTAAAAATGAGAGAAGGGGAAAGGTTGATCCTCTGTAATGGCAGCAGTGGATTCCATTTATTCCGATGTAATGATGCGGCTATAAGGAGGTCTTACCATAAAAGGATCACCAACTATTTAAACTTGTGGGCCTCAATATGCTACAAATGTCTTCCCCTACTAAAGCATTAAAAATACATGAAGTATTTTCATTGTCTTAAATATCCTTAATGTTATAATGAATATTAAATATACAAGTATGACAGTACCTGCATTTATGGTAAATTGACTCATTATAATATAGTTCTTTTCTACTCTACCCGAGCACCCAAAGCGCTTTATACAACATGCCTCATTCACATCCATTCAGACAAGCACTTTTTTCTATGCCTTTTCTACATGCATCAGAGGGTAACTTGGGGTTAGTACGTTGCCCAATTTGGATACATTGAGAGGGTCCTCACCAAGAAGCTCGAAAATCAACACCTTCAAACTCAACTGAAATTTGCTGCTGCCCATGTGCACAAGCCAAATGCCTTCTGGAGAACAGTTTTATATTCATGAACATGATGATGAGACAAAGAAGCTTTCAAATGTAAGAACACTGTATCAATTAAAGCATGGTGGTGGTAGCATCATGCTATGTGGCTGTTTTGCTGGCACATTGCACAAAGTGGATGGAATAATGAAGAAGCAGGACTAACCTCAAATTCTTGAAGTTGCTGCCACCATTGCATCAAGTCAGTTTGTGAAAGTCCTTCCCTCCAGTCAGCTTTAAGTGGTGTTATTGCAAAGTGGAACGATTTAAGAACCACACCATGAAGTTACAGAGTGAGGTCGTGTTGAAGTCACCGATACTCCTTAGACTCATTAACTGTTTCAAACCTCCTCTGGCATCAGCATCAGCTCAAAAACTATGCGCCCAGGGCTTCACAGCACAGGTTTCCACTGCCGGCACCTGTAGGTATGACATACAGGTGACCCAGTACTTGTGTCCTTTCAGTGTGTCTGAGACCATCCACTTGTTTGAACAAGTGGATCAAGAATTGTAACTTTGGGATAACTCAAGGAGGTCGCCTAGGATTTTGAAATTCATAACATAGGTGCATCTACTAAAATATTGCGTGAGTTAGAATACCAGTGACCTGGAACTCAAGGTCAAGCTCAGAAGTCAAGTTTTATAAAGAAAAAAAAAACAAAAAAAATGGCAAACATAATAAAAAATTTCACCTAGGATCAGTGTTGGTCAAGTTACTTGAAAAAAGTAATCAGTAACTAATTACTGATTACTTCCACAAAAAAGTAATCCCGTTACTTTACTGATTACTTATTTTCAAAAGTAATTAATTACTTAGTTACTTAGTTACTTTTAAAAAACACGATTTACAACCTGAAGAGGTGATAAAGCGATAGATCTTTCAGCCCAATTCTACTTTTTCTACATAATCCATCATACAAAATGTAATCAAATGGAAAAGTCTCTTTTTTTTAACTTGTTTTATTAGTTTTAATCTTTTAACTTTATGCATCAAGCAAAAATTTAATTATATGCAACATTCTCTGACTTGAATAAATTAGTTTAACATTTAAACCTATTTTCTACACATTCCAGCACATAAAATAAAATATTTTTTGTGTTTACACTCACTCTTTCAAATAAATGCAATTAAAACACAGCAGGAAATAAATAAAGTCAAAGACTCAGCGGTCCTGTTGCTCTATTTTCACCTGTAAAGCAGGACTGGGGTAGGCGGAGGTTTACCCTGGTGCAGGTGTGCCGCGGTCAGTTGAAGAATCCGTGAGTTTCTCTGTGAATTTCCCATTAAGTCGTAGCGCACTCCCGGTGCTTGCTCGGAAGTTTAGCGTTTTTTTTTCGCTGTAAAAAGAAGTTTTCTTCCCACGCACGATGGACGCTAACGTTTTTGTCACTTTTTATGGAATCAAACTCAAAGTAAGGTCAGTACTTCCACGCTTTAAACGCTGCACGCTCATACTCTCTCCCACAATCGATATGTGATCCATTGTTGATCTGCACACAGCTGTTGTCATGAACGTTGCACTCGCTTACGTCACTGTCATGAGACATTCTCGCAAAAAATCATGGTTTTAGTAACGCAGTAACGCAGCGTTCCAACGGGGAAGTAACTGTAATCTAATTACCGTTTTTGCAATAGTAATCCCTTACTTTACTCGTTACTTGAAAAAAGTAATCAGATTACAGTAACGCGTTACTGCCCATCTCTGCCTAGGATGTTTTAATTGATATCACAGGTGCATCTCACAGGTCTCAGTGACCTCTACCTCAACTTTTCAGATTTATACTACAGGTGTATCTACTAGGAGACTGCACTGGTAAGAAGAAGTCAAGTTTGATTTTATTTTCTTGCCTTACCCTTGTTCTCCAAACTCCAGGGTGTCTTTGTAGCTCAATCTTCACTTCAGCAGCTTTTGATCCACCACATCTAAGTCTTAGAAGATGCTCTGTGTTATTTCACATTCTAACCAGTTTACTGCACCTTTATTAGAAGGAGCTTGACCCTATATAAACCAGTTAACCTAAATAATAGGTTCAAAATGGCAGAAGAGCCAACCACTTCCCCACACTAGATCCTTGATTCTCTGTGGGATTTAGAGTGCAGCTACTTTCTCACACACACATTTTTATTTTTTTGAGGGGGATACATTGTAATAAAAAAAAAGACTTTACGACCAAAAAAACCCTCATTAAACGTGAAAATGAAATGAAAGAAAATGAAAGAAAAATTAAAATCTAATAATTGTTTTGCAAAGAATAAATGCTTCACGCCACTTGAGACACGCACACCCACACATGCTCATGAAGGAATCTAGGACAGAGCCTTATTTTGATGATTCATGGCATATTCGTTTAGCTTAGCACTGAGTTATAATTCCAACCCAGTGTCTAGTATGCATTATGCAGCATTTCTACTTGGGACAAAAAAACAACAACACACAACTCAGATTAGCCCTGTCGATTTCCACAGCTGAGATTAACTCTTTAGCACAGGGCCCCTTCATGCTGCGTGACTGCTCCGCTCTCTCGATTAGCCTTGTGGCCTGAGTGCTCTCAGCTATTTATCCGGGCGCTCATTCTGCACAACACCTTTTTCTCTCCTTGGAATAAATTGCCTGGAACACTTTGTTGCGCAGCGAGAGAAGGAAAGAATGGGCCGAGACACCTCATCTCGTGATCTTATGAGGCCTTGGCCGTCCTTGAGCCCTGTTAAGAGGAACATTGTTCTCAGTGCAGGACATATATGTCTGTTTATGTGTGTGTGTATGTGTATGCTGCATGTGGACTACTGCACACAAAGGATATGAAGAACCATTTTGCTTTAGGTCAAGGCCGTTGACTAGTCTTTCCTTTTTTTTTTCCTTTCCCAAGAGTCACATTCCAGAAGGGGGAGTGAGAGAGAGGCTGATAATAGCAGTACAGGACACAGAAAGGTGGAAAGAGGGATTATGGGGATGATGGAAGTAGTATGGCTTTTCAGTTGTGGCAGGAATTTTTGTGCTTTACTCTAAGGAGATCATAAGATAACAAAAGATGGAAGGAAGCAAATAAAGGAAGTAAATTCATACCACCAGGTTTTCAGGTAGTATATTGTAGCTACTGTAGCTCTTCTTGCCTATCACCTGTATTTCTCCTTCTTGTTTGTGTCAGGGTTATCTGCCATCGCAAACCTTTCTTTTCTTTTTCCATCTATAATGTTTCTACCGGTTCAAAGTTACAATTGCGTTTTTAGAACGCTATCCTCTGCAGTTACAGGGATTATTCAAAGTACTACACCGCGGGGAAAAGTTGGCAGTCAACAGAGTCGGAGTCAAATATGTTAATGCAAGATAATAATACCCTCTGCCAAAGAAATAAGAATAATTGTGAATGAGGACCTCTGTGATTTATGTTTCACATTACTGTACATCTTCGACCTTACCCGCCAGATATTTGATAATGCAAAGTAGACCAAAGTGCACAGTAAGTAAGAAAAATGTCTTTCAGAGAATGGAATTACAGCAAAGTGAAGTCTTAGATAGTTTTAATAAGCTTGTCTTGTAGAAATGTATAATCTATGCAATAGTCTAACGCGTACCCTGTAAGGACGGTAAGTATGTACTAGGGTCATGTAGACCCCAACACGCATGTTGCTTTTCAATCTCAAGTGGAAGGGTGGCTGTCAAGAAGAGTTAGAGTGGTGTTATCGAGATAGGAATCCAGTCTTAAAATATTTGGTTCTAATATTTATCATGTGTACAAAGACGCAGTGAGCGTCTATAATCATCTATAAAAAACGATGGAGGCTCTTTCATGGTTTGGGACTGCATTTCAGACATTAGTGTCCTTTCAAAAGTGATGGAAATCTCAACACATGTGCTACCATCAGACGTTGATTCACCATGCAATATGATCTGGAAAGTGTTTGATTGTCATGGGTTCATTTTAAGCATAACAGAGACCAAAAACACACTGCTAGTGCAGTAAAACAGACAACGGAGCACTATCGGTCATGGAATGGCCTCCCCAGAGCCCGAACCTCAACATTACTGAAGCAGTGTGGGATCATCTTAACAGAAAGAAGAACAAAAGGCAGCCAACATCCAATGAAAAGCTTTGAATGTCCTTCAGGAACCCTGGATAACTATTCCTGAAGACTACTTAAAGAAACTGTGAAATCTAGGCTTACAAGAAAGAAAACTTATAAGAAATCTTCCCTTAGAGACTTCAGGCTCTTTTTAATTATTAAATTATAAAAACTCTACTTTCGGCTGATATATTCTATATTTCCATGTATGTTTGTACATGTTTAAATAAATAGCTGAACCTATTTAATACTTTCCTAGCAAAATACAATTACATTCCTCCTACCTCCTGATTTAAGAAATATTCTCTCTCTTTAAGTCCCAACTCAAAACTCACTTGTTCAAAATAGCTTATCCCACATAACCTCTCCACTCTGCTATTTTAACTTTGTTTTATGTCTATGCTTTTATGATTGTGTAAACTGCTTGCTTTTATGTTGCTTTTATTATTCTACTGTGTACAGTGTCCTTGAGTGTTCTGAAAGGTGCTTACAAATAAATTGTATTATTATTTATTATTATTACATGCTGGTTGGTTCAAGATTTTTGCACAGTACTGTAGTAAGTCAGTCCTTTTTAGCTCAAAGTCCAGCATGATCTGTTCAGTTTGACTTGTGGTAACAAAGAGATTGAGACACATCAGGGCACCAGTATAAATCAAACAACAGGCTTTCAATTCTTGACTATAAATCAATCTTTAAGCCTAGATTTAACAAGCATGGTCACAAAGCAGATTTAATCCCACTGAAATGCACATGCAATCACAATGCAAATCACAACTAAATTTTAAAGGGATATAATGTGATCCATTTAAGCTCCGCAGATAAGGCTTGTACATCTGATAAGAGACAGCTGTCTATAGCTAAAAAAACATTAGATGAGATGAGAGACTCATCAAGCAATGTAACTGTCACTTGTTTGAAGCAAGTGATATTAGTGTCAATTAACGTGCCATACAGTAAGGCTTGACCCTTTAAAGAATATTCATATGGTGCTGATTTCACATTTGTGACAATGTAAAAAATTTAAAAAAATTACAGCTGTAACATTCAGGAAACCATTTACAAGTTACAAAAGCCTTACAGTGATGCTAATGCACAAATAAAGCAGTTAACACTCATCACCTAATGTAAGCGTAACCCCAGTGCCTCAGTAAAGCTCATCATCTGCTAAAAAACACAAAACACACATTTTTATCACAGAGACACCTTGTGAGGGCTCCCAGCGGTCACTTGATGGAGATTTACCTTACCATTACAAATTCCTAATGCTGATATGAAGAGCTGAACTGCACATTACTGAAGTCTCCATATTCCAACTATCTGATTTTATGATCTGAAACTATAAAAGTAACTTTTCATTATGCACAAATAATCATTGTATGAATGTGGAATCATTTTTGTGCCTGTTAGTTTGAATGGGTTCAGGGAATCATATTCATTTGTCTAGCGTATTGTTCTAAATACATAGCTTTCCTAGAAAATCACATATATTGAGAGAAGTAACACACATTAGCACTTATTCTAATGAGCCCGATAGCGGGCAAGCAAAGAGCTGTTATGTCTAAATGAAAGTCCAAAATCAGCTGGAGCAAACTGTAAGTGTGTATAATCTACACACTTATCCAACAGAATAAAGGAGTTGAGTTTGCAAAGAGCAAAGTGGTTTTAGTTATTTATTTAGTTATTTATTGACCTCCCATGCTGCCATGATGTTGTCATGTCAAAAGTGGAATGAGGAAAAATGTCTTGTAGATTGGGGGAACAGCTGAGCCAAACTAAGCATGTCTGAATGTGCGCATGCTTGTGTGTAGTCATGCTTCTGTTGCATGTCCACATGCAATGAGCATAAGAGGCCCACATGATTTCCCCTCTGTCCTGCTGTGCTGACCCTTCCCACTGATGAAAGGTAGTTGACAGAGCAGAAGTGAGTGGTGTGTGAGTGTTTGTATACTCTGGAGAGGAGACTGAGGGCAGGTGTATCATTTTTTCTGCCTCTTCTCACAAAGGAAAGGAAAGTGGAGAACTAAAGTCTAGCTATTTGAGACTGTTCTCATTGTGCTCTCTTATGAGTCATGAAATCCACCTGCTAGGGTTTGCCCTGGGTTGATTTGGCTTCCACGTTTTGTTCCTGGATATGTAGATTTGGCATCTAAAGTAAAGATCTGGCTTTTTCCCCCCCTAAGTAGCTGTTTTTCCTTTTTTCAGGGAACAAAGCCAGCCTTTTCATTGTTAATTACTGCAAAGAGGAAACGATGCCTTGCATGAATGAACATACTTTTGTTCATTATGCTTATTTTGGCCTTCAAAGCTGCCTTCATGGCAAATAATAACAAAGTTCTAGAAAGATTTTTGTTCATGTTCACATGGCACCATCACACAGTTGCTGCAGCTTTTTCAGTTCCACATCCATGTGTGAATCTCGTGTTCCACCTTATCCCAAAGATGTCATTTGAGTAAAGTGAGCTAATTGTCATGGTTAAGAAACCAATTTCGAGTGATCTGAGGTGTGTGACATGGTGTGTTATCCTGCTAAAGCAGCCATCAGAGGATGGCTACACTGTGGTCATAACAGGATGGACATGAACAGGTAGGACGTGGCATCTAAACAATGCTCATTTAATACTAAGTGGCCCAAAGTGTGTCATGAAAACATCGCTCACACCAACAGGACTTTTCATGCTTTAATGTTGTTTACACCAAGTTCTGACCCTACTCTCCAAATGTGGCAGTAGAAATTGAAACTCATTAGACCAGGCAACATTTGTCCAATCTTCTGTCATCCAATTTTGTTAAGCCCATATGGATTGCAGCTTTAGTTTCTTGTTTTTAGCTGACAAGAGTGACACCCCGGTGTGCTACTGTATATGGTATGTGTTTTAAGATGCTCTTTACATACCTTGTTTGAAAAGAGTGTTTGTGTGAGTTACTGTTGTCTTTCTATCTGTTCCAATTAATCTGGCCATTCTCCTCTGATCTCTGGCATTAAGAAGACATCTTCACTCAGAGAACTGCTGCTCACTGGATATTTTCTCTTTTTCAGACCCTTCTCTTTAAATCTTACACATGGTTCTGCAAGAAATCTCAGCAGATCAGCAGTTTCTGAAAGACTCAGAACAGCCACATTCAGAGTGACTTATTTCACGTTTCTCTCCCGTTCTGATGGTCAGTTAAAACGTCAACAGGTCATCATGACCATGTCTAAATGCACTGATTTGCTGCCATATCATTCGTTGATTAGATATTTGTGCTAATTAGCAGTTGAACAGGTGTAGGTGTGTATGACCAACATCAGCAGTTGTGATTAGTTAACACATGGCAAAAGAGCTGCTATGAATTTGGTTGTTGTGTCTATATATTGCAGTTTAATCTGTAAACATTCATGTGTGAAACCTTTACATGCTGTAGTGGGGAAAAGTTGAATACAAAGCTAAAAATAAATGAATACATAAATAAAAGTAAATGTAGAAGAAGAAGACATAAAAACAAACCAAGAAAGCAGAAGGAAACAGCAAAGAAGAATCAAAATGAAAGAAACACAAAGGTTCTAGCACAAAGAGCACAGCAGCTGCCCTTCACGGCAGCCGAGAACAGCAGTCCGCCGGCTCCACTCGCTCTCTCTCCCTCTCAGACAGGACCGGCGACAGAGTGTGGACACCAATTCATAATCCACCTCCGTCCCGTCCCTCCTTCCCTC
Organism: Aulonocara stuartgranti; assembly: GCF_965226115.1. NCBI lineage: Eukaryota > Metazoa > Chordata > Actinopteri > Cichliformes > Cichlidae > Aulonocara > Aulonocara stuartgranti. Next base: position 14,597,460 of record NC_138957.1, on the reverse strand, counting down.
CACCGTTCTGCACGGCCCCCCTCTTTTACAGCATCAGCATGACGAGGTTGCTATGGTAACAGCATCCCACTGCAGAGGCAAATGTGAGCAGTAATCGATCTTTTCGTGTGGCTGCATCATGTACATACATAATGCTGTTGTGAAACGCGTCACAGTGAAAAGCCAAGTTTGGTTTGGGGGCGTGTTGAGGGTGATATTCTATACGTGGCAACTGTAGCGAAAGAGAGGGAATAAAGACGATGAAGGCAGAGAGAGTGGTTATCAAATGTATCATGTATATTTCATGCAAGAGTAAAACAAACTTACATGTAAAAAGACCTTAAATACTGATATTTAAGGAGTGTTGATTGAGTCCTATGTCATCTAATATATTGCATAACATGCAAATAAACGAAGATGAGGCTGGAGAGACAGAAGACTTTATCAACTATTCACTACCCCCCTGGATTTATGTGTTTAAAAGCTTTTTTTGGGGGGACACAGTAGCGATAAAAACCACTCCAACCTTTTTGACCATTGGAACCATTCAGCATACTATTTTAAACTTTCATTTGTTGAAACTTCATCAAACAGCAAACACTGATATTAAACCAGGTAAAAATGTTTAATATGTCACAGGATTGTAAGCATCGTCACTGTTACCATGTTACTTTAGCTCTAGGCAATGATTTGCCCAAATTCAGCCTCACAAAGCTTCTAGCATGGATGTGGACATGTTCTGTGGTATTTGTTACAAGTGCCACTTTCTTTACTGTAGTTTAATCATTTAGAGGCCACCAACTTGTCAGTATGTGTTATTTGGATAATCTGAAACTTTAAATTGTCCAGAGGTTCTGCTGTGCATTTAAATCTAAACTACCACAACATAATCATATTTCATTTATAATTATCAGCCCAAATCTACTGTTCTTATTGCTCACAAATCTTATTTATAAGATTTATAATCTTATTTTTATAAATAATTTCCTAAACACACATAAAATTCTGAAAATGCACTTTATGATTAATATGAAACAACTGGTATCAATAATTATTTCTTATTTAAACCTTACTGCCATAAAGGACCATTGAATTTAAATATTAACGAGAGATGTCACACCCATGCACACAATGCTGATGCAGTAACCACCACTTCAAATGATGACTTTGAAGTTAAGATGAAAGAACAGGGAGAAAAAAAAGTGGACAGCAAAACTATATTTGATTTCAGTGGCTGAATCTGGCTTCTACTATCCCTCTCGTGCATGGTGTTTCCCTCAGGCAACAAACCAAATGATATATTTTTGATTAATATATCAACAAGCCCCCCCAAGCTCTCAATAAGTTTGGTGGATTATATTTTTTTCCTCAAAAAACATTCAAATTCATACCATACAGGGCTAACAGTAACATGCAAGGCTTGGACAGCTGTAGGGAATTCAGGACTATTCAGCCTGAGGATAGCATCTGTGTAACAAATAAATACAAATATAAACTGTAGCTCTTTGTGTGGCAGTTCACCTGTCGATCCTATAAACCTGCAGTTATTTATTGACTTAAACAGCTGGAACAAACAAAGGGCATAATTCCACTAGAATTAAACTTATTCAAATTATGATATAATTACATTTTGATATTACCCCAATTTCTTTTGTAAATATGCAGTACATTAGGTGTGGGAACCATATATGCAACATAAACCCTAGTTAATTCCCCAGTGTTAGGCTCCATTAACAAGTGAGTCTCTGCAAATCAAGCATGAGAGCTGTGCTTTGCATTTGTCAGTTTTTATGGACCAGTGTTGATGCTGAAGTGTGGAATAAGCTTGGCAGCCCGTCACGCACGCTGGCCAAATTTTATTTTGCTTTATTCTTTTCATGCGGCAGAAGTCGTGTACACACCTTCTTTCAGCTGCATCGACTTGGGAGAGATGCATAGTCTGTGATCCCAGAAGCACAGAAGTCTGAGGAAGCTGGCAGGAACATGGCGGGCCGTTTGTCAGCGTACGCATCAGTGGTCAACTCCATCTCTGGATGGAATCATTTTGTGGATTTTTGATTTTTCTTTCTGTTTGCATTTAGCTTTAGTAACTGCATTCTGTGATGTGCTTATCCATTTCCACCAAAGTAAATGTCCATTCTGTTCAGCCATAAAAGTCATCAGTAGCAAATTGGCTGGTGGGTTAAACTTGGATGGGTTTTATTGCAGCAGGCTTTCAATTCTTAAGCAGAAAAACATAACAATGGATAATTTATATGTACTTGCAACATTTCTGTTTAATCTAGATGTTTAAATTTAATTAAATTTTTGCAAGTCCGAAGTTTGTTTTGTCTCCAGAGGATCCTTCTGCTTCCTGAGAAAAGAGGGGGATTAAATAACTAAGCTAAGTAATTCACGGAAGTGTATTTTCTGATAAAACTGAGTGATTCTGTCCTCTACAGCTACAGTCAAAAAAAAGTGCACCAAATTTGACAACAACAATGTCACTTGTATCTAAGTAAGTAAAATATAACCTTCATGCGTGCCTCTTACTGCTGGGATAGCAGACACTATGTGTTTAAATGTGGACCCAAGGTTTTCACCTTGCGGCTGTGGTAACTTTACATATCATGTGTCAGGCAGAGGCAGAGGACAAAGTCCAGAAACACTGGCTTTGCAACAAACTCACAAGGGGCTGAAGCTTATCGCACATTGATCCTGTTAACATGCTTCCAGCCATGATGGCAAACACAGCTACACTGGCTTATTGTAAATGCACTGTACGGATGCAGCTGCGTAAACATGCTAAACCACTATCTGTAATTCATCAGTCCAGTGTGAGACATCCCTTCATCGATTGCGGTGTGATTGCAGCTCTGCAGCTTCGCTCAGAGTCTACTCAACTATAAATCCATCTAAATTCTCATCTTGTTATGGAACCGAGAGAGAAAAAGGCCATGGTAGAAGACAGAGGGAGAGGGGGTGGAGGGCAAAAAGACAGACCAAGCCACTCTGGTGTGGGAGTTGGAAGATTTGAAAATTATCTAATAAGAGAACGATATGGAGAAAGAAAAACAAAAAGGGCAATTTGAGATTGAGAATGTAAGTGCAGTGAAACCGCCAATTTGGCAGTTTGGACTTACACAGGGGCTCGTGTTGATTTTTGTGTACGTGGGTATACATTTGGAGGTGTGAAACCAAAAAAACAGTCAGCCTGTGGGGCTGAATCCATTTTGAAATGACCTTGAGTGCCCCCGTAGTCAGCCAGCCAGTGTCCTGCACCAACCAGATTCAGCTTCCCTCTTCATATCTGCTAGCTGAGAGAGTAAGAGGTGAGAGAGGAGAAGTAACAGAGTGAGAGATGGAGTGGGTCTGTCTGTCCAGTAGCTTATAAAAAGTCCATTATGGTGCGCTTCTATCAGTTTGGGCTCTCCCAGATGGACCCTGGAGTAAATGGACAGCACCAGAGAGCTATAAGCTCAGATTTGATGTACGGCTGAGAAATAGTTCTGTGTGTGCGCGCGTGTGTGTGTGCGTGTGTGTGCGATTTTGTGATTGTTTGATTGTACGTGTGCAGGAGAGTGTGTTTGGTCAGACGGCCCAACAAAAGAGCCAACGATAGCGACCAGCAAACATTTCTGTGCCACTACTATTTGTGCATTTCACTTAGTTAACACAGCTGTTTTACCATATTACAATAAGTCTCCCAGCCACACACACACACACACACACACACAAACATGAACATGCACACAGCCCTCCCAGCAGGCTTAAATCCCGGCTCAGTCTGACAAAGGAGCCTGTGGCTCTAACTGACTCTGGCCCAATCCCCTACCACTGCCTGCTGCTTTGTATGGCTCAAAACTGCTTTACTGCATGACGCTTATTTATCAGCTATATTTACTTCTGTTGTGCTGATGTGTGTGCGCGTGTGTCTCCGGGTGTGTACGTGCCACATCCTGGCCTGCATGGTCTTTGCTGTCATATCGCTCGTGTCTCCCTTCAGATGCAGCCAGAATGTCTCTATGCTGATGGGTGCCCACCAAGGGATGTGAATGGGATTTCAAGTTCTACATGCTACTTTATTAGCACTTTGAGGCTGAGATGAGATAGCAGCCTTGGGCAAAGAGGCAGATGAGAATGGTCAAGAGCCACTTGTTTTCTCTTCTTCTTAGCAGTTGGGTTCCAACTAGGCAAGCAAGTAAAGTGGTTATCCTCAAATGACCAGCAAACCATAGACTTCTGGGAAACTTTTCTGCTTCTGCAGATCCAAAAATACATAACTGCATTTTACGTTTGATTGACATAAGTTTGGCAAAAAGAAACATGATAACAGATGTTTATTGAAATTTATTGAAATTGTATTAATTTATTAGCACTTTGTTAGCGCACAGTCCAAAGCCAATGCTAAAAAAGCTTCAGTGCTAGCTGTGCTGTTAGCTCTACTAAGCATGTATCATGCTTAGTTTTACCACACATAAATGCATATATAATCCCTGCTCCCAACAGAAATCAGAAAGCTCATCCAAATGTGAAAAAAATCTGAAATGACTAACAGCTTGCTTTAAAAGCAGGCCGGAACTGCAGGAGCTAATGACCTGTGATTATTTGATCTATCTATTTGTTTACAAATTTTAACTATACGACTAGCGATTTGTTCATTGCCGTGTTTTTGCTCCACAGACAACATTAATGCACAGCTACGCTACAAATAAAATATCAGGTCTTAACCTGTGCTCCTAACCAATCAGAGGATTATCGACCCTACTAATGACTACAAGTGATACTGCCGGCTATACGTGGGAAACAGGTTCCCCTGACGATGAAGAGACAGCTAAAATTGTTTAGGGGAAATGTAAGGATAAAAGACAATAAGACTATTTCATGAAGTGTGCAATGACGTGTCCATTAAAGTGCAGTTCAGAACATTAAACAATATTGTGTGGTTTGTAAAGGTCAGTACTCAGGGGTTTATCTATATTGATTTCTCCTTTCTATTGCAGTGGACTCCGCACTGGTGTCCATCTAAATCCTCTTGTGTGCTGCAGACCTGACGTAGAGAGAGAGAGAGAGAGAAGAGGAAGCGAGATAGAGAGAGCAAGAGAGAGCGCAATAACAAGAAAGAGAAAAATAGTCCTCCCTGGTCTTCAGCAGTTGGGGAAAAAAGTCTTTTTTTGGACACAGTTCACCTGATTCTGTTTATAATCTTTCTGAGTCCTTCACCCGCTCATTCCCTCCTTTTCTGCTTATACAGTGCTAAGCAGTAAGTTCAATATCACCAATCAGTCATGAGAACGATATAGCGCTAATGGCTCAGTGGTCACGAGCGAGAGATGCCCCCGCTTAATGGTCAACCCCATCGGATCTGTCAAGTCCACGCTTCTCGTTTGTCGTATGTGTAGGCATCCATGTGTCATGATCCATGATCATGTGTAATATTTGTTTACACCCTCTTGAACTCCACTTCACCCTTCTCTCCTCCCCTCTTCCCTATCTATCAGTGAGCCAGCAGATAGTTTGGTATTTGAACGGGGAGTTTTGTTTAGGTAGCATAATTGGGAATTCAAACTTCAATCCGAGAGTTGAGAGAGTGAAATCCGATATTTGTGCTGTTAGCTGTGAGCTGCTGGCAAAAAATAGTCTTTGTAACCGGTAAAAACCCTTTTTATTGAGAATTATTTTTCATGTTTTTGTGCTTAGGTGCTCAGGTTAGAGGACTCGTTTGCTTGCCTTTTCACTTTGGTTACGGAAGAGTAGGAGGGTCTTTGGAAGTTTTTGTTTATTGTTTTGATCACCGCTCATCTCGCGGGGGGCCAAAGCTCATCTCACATCGATCCTTCTAACATGCTTCTAAATTCTCATCTTGTTATAGAACCGAGAGAGAAAAAGGCCACAGACAGAGGGAGAGGGGCTGTAAGGCAAAAAGACAGACTGTGAACCTCTGGTGTGGGAGTTGGAAGATTTGAAAATTAGAGAAGAACATGGAGGATGAAAAAAAAACATGATCATTTGAAATGTATGTGCAATGAAACAACGCCAGTTTGCCAGTTTGGGCGCAAATCGGGCCTCGTGTTGATTTGTGTGTGTGTGAGTTTATGTGCAGATAAACTGCTGTTCAGTATCTTGGACCTGGTTGACTCTTCCTTTGGTGTGGTGAAGAGTGGGAAGTCCCGAGTAATTTTGTGTGTAGGTTACCTCTTGACCAGGGACGTAGCACATGCTAATGCATTCTGGTTGCACGACGTTACATTTTGCCAGTTCTTCATTTACATGAAGCTGAAGTGTAGGCTGCTTCAAGGGAACTAGGGGTGTTGGGTCTACTACGCTACACCTCCATTAACTTGTGAAAAACTCTAAAACTATCTGTTGTCAATGCAAAAGACAGGTACAGCAAAATCATAACTTATTTCTTGCATCACATGTGTTAAGAGTTCTCATAATGAAGGAAGGTTGGAGCAGCACATTGGTGTGGTGGTTATCAATGTTGCCTTAAAGCAAGAAGGTCCTGGCATCAATTCCAGCCTGGGGGCCTTTCTATGTGGAGTTTGCATGAGGGGCTCTCAGGCTTCCTCCCACAGTCCAAAGAGATGCATGGGGTTCATTAATTGGTGAGTCTAAGTGAGCGTGAATGGTTGTTTGTCTTGATGTGTTAGCCCTACAACAGATTGGTGATTTCTTCAGGGTGTACTCTGCCTCTTGGCCCATGACAGCTGGGACAGCCACCCACCTCCGGATAAGAATTGGATAAGCAGAAGAAGATGGATGAAGAAAGTTTGTAAGCGAGTCGCTATATTCATTTAGTTTTGAAGTCTGGGAGAAGACAGCCCGCAAGCGGCATGCACCAATCATAAGAAGAAGGAGAGGGACAGCAACTGTCAACCATCTATCATCACTTTCTAATGGCTTGTCCATCATGTGTCCAGTGCTAGGAAGCACAGCAACACTTCAGCACCCCAGTGGAAGCGCACCATGACTGTCTTGTTCACTCACTGGTTCACAAACTCGGTGACTCCTTGAACTTTGCCATGTCTCATTAAAATTCCATAGTTCGTTGTTGCCATATTTATTTTCAGTTCAGTTATACGTTTCTTTTTGTCTGCTTTCAGAACTGCACATGATTATTTGCAGCCAGCAGGTTGTAATGCAGTAATAGTAATAAATCACACAACAATAGTACATCAAAGATATTGAGGTGGCACATAACCCAGGTAGCTACCACAACTGAAACAAGGGAGTTGCAGTAGGCTAACATTAGTTTTTAAAAAAGAACTTACTTCCAGATGTTTCTTTAGGTTGAAGGTGGAGTCTTTTGACGCTGAGAGCAGCTTGTTTGCTGGCAAACAGAGTTTGCGTTGCACGGTCAGATTTCACCTATCCCTTTCTTCTTTAAATGTGAAGTGGTGTCGAAATTTCCAAGTAAGAAATGCATTCCTGCCCGTGGACTGATGGTTCTGTTGTGCTGGCTCCGTGTCCATTGTGTAACTGATGCCACCAACATTAACAGGACGCTTACGTTAGAGCCTCTTATTGTGTGTTTCCTTGGGTTTCCGGCAATGTGTGGAATTACCAAAATCTGAAAGGGGATAGCCTAACATATGAAAAAGGAAAAGACCGCAGTGTAATCCATTTATTTCAATAAATTAACTGTATTCTAATTATCACCTATTCCAGCGTTAACTGTAACGGAATAAAGTTACTCATATTTTCTATTTTAAATACATAACACCGGTACATATATTCTGCTACTCCCCAACACTGTCTACACACTTTTTTTCCCACATGCTCATCTTGCAACATCTTCATAACAGTGTCTTACATGAATGAACCAACTGTCACATAATTTTTTTTCATTGTCAAGCACTTTGCAGCCAATTTAGTTATTTTGGGGGCGACCGTGGCTCAGGGGGTTGGGGATCGCATCTGTAACCGGAAGGTTGCCGGTTCGATCCCTGGGCTCTCTGTCCTGGTCGTTGTGTCCTTGGGCAAGACACTTTACCCTACTTGCCTACTGGTGTTGGCCAGAGGGGCCGATGGCGCGATATGGCAGCCTCGCTTCTGTCAGTCTGCCCCAGGGCAGCTGTGGCTACAACTGTAGCTTGCCTCCACCAGTGTATGAATGTGAGAATGAATGAATAGTGGTATTGTAAAGCGCTTTGGGTGCCTAGAAAAGCGCTATATAAATCCAATCCATTATTATTTGTGATTTTTATCTATAAAAAGTGCTATAAATAAATTTTACTTCCCTACCTATGTCCAAAGAGACAAGTGGACAAACTAAAGGAAGACAAATCTGTGCATTGAGGGAAGCAAACTTGAGTGTACAGTCTCTGTAAAGAACTATACACTCAAGTAAGGTGATAAAGATTTTGAGACCTTACTCTTCTGTCCTGCTTCACTGACCTCGAGCACTTACTGGGCTTAATTTGCTCTGGACCAGGATTGGGCTCAAACTAACTCTACATACTTTCTGAAATACTTAAAGTTCAATTTAAAAAAATCTAGACTGTCCAGTTAAAGTGGTATGCATCGAGGCAGATGACTTGATTGTTTCCTGTTATAGAATATCATAGATCATTCAGCTTCACTCAGATTTTCTACCCTAAAGTCACTGATGAATGTGGGATGAGAACATATAGGGATGGGTGGCCTTAACAAACACACCTTCTTAACACACTTTGTTTAACTTGGCCAATTAATGTTGTAGAGTCTTTACCTTACAATATAAAGCACCACGAGGTGACTGTTTTTGTCATTTGTCACTATGTAAACAAAACTGAATTGAATTGGATGCAAATAATACGGAAACCACGGGTGCTTTCGTACCAAAAACGGTGTCAGGTAGTGTAGACATTTTCTTCAACCCTTGCTGAATCTTTTGTCTCCCAGGCTGCAGTTTCAAGGAATCTAACAATGAGTCAAGCTTGAGCTTGAGAGTAAAACTAAAAGAGCAGTGAAAAAGCTACCTTTTGACGCCATATTTCAGCTAATGAATGCTGCTTGTTTAGGAGGATGACTAATCTTAGTGTAGCGTCAATGATGAGTACAGTCAATAAAGCCCAGGACTGTGGCAAAGCAAGCCATAAATTTCTGGGAGCACGATACGCTCGCTCAAGGTCTCACATTTTCCGTGTAAAATATGACTGTAAAACCTGCAGCTAAGTAAGTGGGCGTCCGTACCACGAGCTGACCCGAGAAAGATTGCGTAATGAAAACTCCTTCAAATCCCTGGGCATGCTGGCATGTGCATCTCCGTTCTGTGCTTGATTGTCTAATCTGATGCAATGCTGACATGTGATTTGTTTTTAAAGAAATGATTCAATTAGATGAAAATGAAATCTGTTAATTGTCTTATTAAATACTTTCCCGGTGCACCATTTGCTCATTTTAGTTTCTTTTAAAAGTAAACAAACAGACCACACATGTGCACAACAGTTATTTATTTTACCCACGGCTGTAACCTGCAACAGCGCAGACAGCACGTAAACAGGATTATTACTTTTTTTCCATTGATTTAAAAAAAAAGGTCTTTTGTTAAATGATCACGTTGAGAACAATGCAGAAAACGAGCAAACGGGTAAAGAGTTTTTCCCCCCCACCAAAGAGTTGATTCTCTAAAAGGCCAAATTAAAGGGCTGGTAGCAATGGGCGTTTGTGCAATCATGGCAGAGCCTCAACACACTTCCCAGGCATTCACACTTACATGTGTGAGTGTGTGCGTGTGTGCCGGATAGGGAGGATATGCAACGTCTCTGTTTTTCCTTGGGTCAACTGCTTGATGGAGGCTAACGCGAGGAAATTTCACTTTTGCTCTCTGTAATCGAATACGCAGACACACAATCACATTCCGTGCAGATAATGTACCTTAGATACGCCACGTGTGTCAGCTCCTTTTCCATAAATGCAGCTGCTGCAAAAAAGATCCCATTGGGTAAGAAGAATCCAGATGGAGAAAAAAAAAGATCTGTGAAAGAAAAGATTGTTTCCCCCCGCCGAGGGAGTTGATTAAGACTTGCATTGGTGAAACTAAGCCTACAAATCCATTTGAACCAGACAGAATGGCCTGTACGCATGCCTCCACGTTTCTACCAGCTGAGATGAAACTGACTTAGATATGTTGTGTGATTTCACTAACTCTCAGAGACCGACTTAATGCCATTTCCAGAAATGCTCACCGCTTATGTGAGATGTTCACATATTTGATAGATCAAGTCCCGCTGGTGCATTTTATATGTGTGTGTGGAGTCTCATCTCCAAGCCAGAACTTTTATTTACTTGGTTTGCTGCGCTGAACCATCAGCATGCGTTCAAAAGAAGATATACTTCTTCTTTTTTTCATGTTTTCCCCTCCTAATGTTCCCCTCTAATGAGCCAGTTCAAATTTGCTTCCTCCTGATTTTCTGAGATTATACACTAGATTTGACAGTCTGTTATCTGTTACCGCGCTGCGTGTGCTAAAACGTCTCGTCATGTTCTTTAAATTTCCTGCTACAAGGACTAAGCCAAGGAAATGTAGGCGTTTGTACTTTTATTTTGCCAGAGTCGTGTTTTGGATGTACTTGAGCTTTCCTGTATTTTTTTTTTTACTTTTCCTGAACATAAAAGTGAAATGTGGATGGTGATGAGCGCTTATTTACGACAGCTTTTAAATTCAGGTTTGATTTGCCCATGCAACCCATGGAGCCCTCATATATTTTGAGCGGTACCATGTAATCAAAAGGAAGTTAAGATTAAAATGAAAAAAAAAATGTCTGTTATATTTTTCAGACCCGTATGATGACGACCTGAAGGTGAAGACCCAAAGACCACGATCAGCTGACCAGCCAGGTGTGTTTCAGGCACAAACAGGTGAGTATTATGAGTGTGCAATGGTGCCCAGAGCCTGGAACGAAAGAAGACAACCTGACCTTTACAGGCTGTATGTCCCACTGAAAATCCTCAGTTTTCTATAAAACAGTTTTATGAATAATTATGTAAGGTGTACCTTTTCCTTTTCGGTGAGCAAACCTAGGGCAGCTGCCACCTTTAATCATTCACTTGTGTGAGTTTGTGAAAGTGTGAAATTTTTGAGTCGGCGTGTGAAACTTGGAAAAAATGGAAAGGACTGGGAAAAAAAAAGAGTAAATTATTCAAAGACTGATCTATTAACCATGAGAATGTCACATGCATGTATGTATATATAATATAATACGAATCGGCCTTAAACATACAAGATATTCCATGTTGCATGCACATGCATTTCCATATTCATATATATGGCGTAGAGGAGGAAGTCCCTTAATAGGAGGGAAACCCCTGGGTCTATCTTGTCCTCATCCTACCCTGTCTACCCCTCCCCTTCCTTGCTTCTTCCCCCATTCTTCTAGTCCTCTAGGCATCTGTGATGAGCTTAAGCCCTGACTCACAGCATGTTAATGAAGATGTAATGCGATTAACGGACATGCAATTAATTTGATTTCCTTCTTTGCCATGTGATGACGCCTCCATCAAAGGACACGGCGCTCATAAACAATTTACAAAGAGAGAAGTGGAGGGACTTGGCTCCTCGTTTTCGCTTTCAAGGGCGTAGCTCAGTGGAACAATGGGACCCTCTCCACAGCTGCCTGGAGAACTCCAAATTAGACTCCATCAAGTCTAAACACCTAATCTCATATGGGTGCTTACAACACAGAGTCGAATATGTACACACACAAACACACACACACAGAATTGCTTTGAGACTTAAAGGCCTTTAGCGGTGAGATCATACGTGTTACCATAATTCCATTAATTAATTGAATCACCTTTAAAAAAAACTTTCCTGGAGCATGATCATCATCTTCATTAATATCACGTCAAGATTTATTTACAATAACACTCTTAGTGTGAATAAGTAAAGAAAAAAAGCTACATCGTGTCACTTTCATCACCTGTCACACATTCCCAAAAGTTTCTTTTTTTACTCCTTGTTAATTGCATAGGTTACAATTTTGTTTGTCTTTTTTTGTTGTGATGTTGCACCGGTGTCACTGCTTTCCAAAAGCAGATTTTGATGGGTTTTTTTGTTTGTTTTTTTCACTTTTTTACGGTAAACAGAAGAGCAGAGGAATCCGAGAGCCGCTAAACAGCAATCAATAAAGCAAACATCTTTTAATGCTGGCGGTGCTTCTGTGAAAACTGGAAGCGAAAATATACTTGAAAATTGTCACACATCTCCAGTAATAGTTTCTGTCTGCTCCATTTGTTGGGACATTTTAGGACTCCGTTATAAAGCGAGGAATTTATTGTAATTACCCTTTATGGAAATCATTTTTCTTTTCCTTTTTTTGTTGGCTTTTTGCATTACGAGCCACTTTTACATAGCAGTATAAACTTTGAGCTGCAGAGCTGAGATCATCTTCTACCTCTTCCTCGTCTCTTTTCTGTTTAACCTGAGGAGACACCAGAATCATGACACTCCTACAGAGCAGGCAGGGTTTTTTTTGTAGAAAGTGGGGTGGCGTGGGGTTACCAAGACCACTTGGAAATTGGCTGAAAATTTCATACTGCCTCTATAAAAATGCATTTGGAGACTTCAGCAGTACATCCGTGTGAAGGCACCAAATTAAGCTGTGAGATAATAAAGTGCAGTCTTGTTACAAATGTGTTTTATTTGAACAAGTGATAAAAGGAAAGAATGATTTCTCTTGTTATTCAACCTTAGCCGCGCATCTGACTCTCAGGATCATTAAAAACACTGTGCGTATATAACTATCCTCTCCATGTTCATGTCCATCTTGCTCCTTAGGTGATCCAGCAGCGGAGGAATGGTCGCAGTGGAGTGTGTGTTCTCTGACATGTGGGCAGGGCTGGCAAGTGAGGACCCGATCGTGTGTTTCTTCTCCCTATGGGACACTGTGCAGCGGTGCCCTGCGGGAAACACGCATGTGCAACAACACGGCCTCTTGCCCAGGTGAACCCGGAATCACAGGCTCAGGTGCGTTAACCGGCTGCCTTTGACCAGCGCCTCATTCACTTCTCCTGACTGTTTTATTTTTGCTCACAGCGAGAATACGGTGGGTTAATTCTTTCTCTGAGTGCCATTTGTCTGATGCTCAGCTTTACACAGTAGATAAACACGACATGGACTTCACACTATGACTTTTTATCTGTTTTGAGTCTTTTTTTTGTACAAATGCTAGTAAAAAAAACTGGTTGGTGTCCTGTCTCTTCAGTGCCGCATACACCCACCGCCTTTGTTTGGTACAGCAAAAAATGTAGCTTTAACCCAACCTCACTCAACCATGTAGCGGTTTGTTTCTATTTTTCTTCCTTCTTTTCCTTTCACAAAAGTGTTAAGAAAACAGAAGAAAATAATGACAGTGTGAGGAAGGTAGGCAGTATACTCACAACACGGACGCACACAAGGCCAAAACACATGTAACCGCGGTTTAGCTGAACAGAAGGAGAACGCCACTGTGTCATTTCAGTTCACAATGCAGGCAAAGCTGGAAGAGGGAGAAAGAGAAAAGGAGTTTCTGTGGTGTGTGTGTGTGTGTGTGTGTGTGTGTGTGTGTGTGTGTGTGTGTGTGTGTTTGAGAAAGCGAGACAGACTGACAGCCTTGAGTTTGATGTCACCCAATCTATTAGACCTGCCACATCACTGAAGTTAATACTTCCTGGACTCTCTATCTTTAGCTCTCCTCTGCTCTTCCACTCTTCATTTCTTTCCTTTCCCTTTTTCTTGTCTATATGTATCACCAAGTTGATCTTTCAGAGCATAATGAGCAGGCAAACTTTTGAAAATGTTTTAATTTTGCAGAGGAAACTAAGCCTGTCGAAGCAAATGTTGAACTCATTCTGTGCAAAATAATCTGTGCTCACATTTCAGTGGCAAGCAAGGAAAATGTTCAAAAGCTGAAGTACAAGCGAGGATTTCTTTCTCTTTTGTTTGTGTTTTCTTTACTTTCATTGAAATTGGTCTCATAATTTGCAGTGACACCTCCAAAATACCACTGAAATTACATTTTCATATGCGTACTACAAGAGTGGGTGGGTGCAGTCGGCTCTATCTGCTTTCTGCAAAACTGCAGCAACGAAATGAAGACTTTGAGGTTTTTTCTTCTTTTTTTCCCTTTTTTTTAGCAACACAAAACTGCTCAATCAAGCTGGATGAAGTCACTGAAAGAATAAGTGTACACAGCTGCTGCTGAACAATGCCAATTCTGTTTTGCTTTGATTGCCAGGCTTTAATGTTGACTAGATGGAATTATGAATTTCTGCCTGTCCTGCATTGGTTTGATTTGCCTGATTAGAACAGAGGTGAAACCCTGTATGACCTGTATCTCTCTCGATGGCCCCTCTTGACGGCCCCTCCCCTAATCCACTGCTAATGCTGAGTGAAAAGTGTTGTGCCATACTGCAAATTTTGGTGTTGATCCCTTACCAACTAAATATCTTTTTTATTGAACACAATTCACTAGACTTCATACTGCGCTTACGAAGTACTGTCATTCTAGTATTTATCCTATACCCATACCAGTGTTGATAATGATACTATCGATACTGAGATCGAACTGCTGACTCTAACAAAAGTACAGTCAGCACACCCTCCTTTACTGTGTCGGGCATCCTCTCTCCACTGTAGCCAGTTTCTTTCTTTCTTTCTTTCCTTTTTATATAGATTTAGTTCCATGCTTAAGGCCGTCTGGGATGGTGTTCTGGAGGGGGGGTTTTGTTTAGGCCCATGCACAACAAGTGTACTATCCCAGGAAACGGGATTTGATACTGTCTGACATTTTTTTTATTTAATAAAAAACTATAATATTTGAAGTTACCATTTTTTAAAAATTAAAACTTAAATACGACTTACCACCTACATACAGTAATAGTAAGGGACACTATTCATGTTTTCTGGTCAGTACACTTCAGTTTACTGCTAGCTCATATTAGCATCGCTTTTACGTATACAGTGAAGGTAGCTAAATGAACCTAGCCGTAGTTGATAATAACAGATTCTAGCCTTTTACCCAAAGTTGACCACATAAAGTAAAGTACATTTTGGCCTTACTTAAGTTTGTTTTTTGTTTTAAGTTCAGTTCTTTTAGCTTTTTGTATGCATGTTCGTGAGAGCTTTATCAGTGACTCCTCTGTAAAGTATGTGGCACAGAATATACTACATGTGAGTAAAGACTCGGTGTTTACTGATGCATCCCAGATCCCCACTAGTTCCACCAATTCCAAAAAGAAAAAAGCCAGAGGAACATTTTTCCTCCCTGTCAGTGCATATGCTAATCTTGTTTTTATGCAAATTTACCAGCCCGATTTGTATGTCTAAGTGCCTCATTTTCCATTCAGCGTCGATATTAATATCCTCAGCAGCTCCTTTGATGGGATATTGGTTGCTGTGTTATGTTCCGTTTATTATTTCATTTTCCGCCGCTCCTCTGATGTTTTCTGACGTGGTTCTGGAGGGGTTTAGGGGCACTCCAGGGATCGTCTGAACGGGATCACACCAATTTAAAATAGATGGGGAATGTGGGGGTGGTAGCAAAAAGACATAAAAGTCTTTAATAAACTTTGTGTGATTGACTTAAAAAATTATATGTGTGTGTGTGTGTGTGTGTGTGTGTGTGTGTGTGTGTGTGTGTGTGTGTGTGTGTGTGTGTGTGTGGGTGGGTGTGTGTGTGTGTGTGTGTGTGGGTGGGTGTTTTTTTTTTTTTAAACTTTCCTTCTCTTCTTTTGTGGCGTAAAATCTACACTCTCGCTTGATTTGGTAATCTATTTACTTTTGGATTCAAGCTGATGTTTATGGCTTGTGGCAGGCACACACATGCAAACACACAAATCAAGGATATAGTCAAGTGGAATTAAAGTGTGACTTCCTACTTTTCTCCTAAACAAGTTAGTTTGCTTTGCTTTTTTTAGTTGGTTTCCTTTTAAAAAAAAAAGCATGAATTTTCCCTTCCAGACCTACTGCACAGAAAACAACAGCCAGTTGTGCCAAAATATGTAATGTATTTATGTATGTCATCTATTCAGTTCCATATACATTGACTTGCTTGTGCAAATATGCAAGACACACAAGTATAAGTGAAAACATGCGCACTTGGTTTTTCCCAGAGTGGCTTGAAATGGAGTGCAACGTGTAGACTTCAGTTGGTAGATGAGTTTGCCAGATTTCTGTCTTTCTTTCTTTTACCATTAATTTGTGTTTGGGTGTGGGTGTTGTATCAGTGTGGGTGGATATGTCTCTGGGCATATATCTGTCTGCAACTGTGGAAGGCTGTGCAGTATGTGTGTGTATGTGTGTGACTGCAAAAGTTAGGGAACATCAAAGAAAAATAGCTCGGACAGAAAGCAAATGGAGTGAAAATGGACTTTTTTTATTTTTGGCTTAATTTTGGGTAAAACCCCTAAATTAAGGTGATACAGATAATCAATTTTAAATAATGGTCTTGCTCATGACAAAGCAAACTAGTTGGTAATTGGCATCACAAATTACATTTTCTTTTTTGTTTCTTTTTGTGGAATATGCAATGAAGTATAAGGATTTCGTGCCCCAAAGCATGCAAAGTGAAGTAGTACTCCCTACTCGTGTTCTGTTTAGCTATTGCTCATTTACCATAGATTCACTGACATTTAAAACATGAAGTGGAACAACAGCGCATTGTGAATAAAGTATGTCCGGGTCAGTGCGCTGTCAAATGCAGCAACACTGCTTCCAGTAATCATTCAAGCAAGAAACTTAACGGGGTGTAGTCATGGTCTCATATCAGGCTTACAGCACAAACTTCACACATGTGCGCACATTCATACATATGTTTAAATAATGCATCCATGCGGTCCTCTGACAATAGATGAGATTGCTGGTAATTA
Organism: Aulonocara stuartgranti; assembly: GCF_965226115.1. Classification (NCBI taxonomy): domain Eukaryota; kingdom Metazoa; phylum Chordata; class Actinopteri; order Cichliformes; family Cichlidae; genus Aulonocara; species Aulonocara stuartgranti. The sequence continues at coordinate 14,580,669 of NC_138957.1, read as the reverse complement.
TGGTAATCCATAAGGACATTATGTGATGCATATGTCTAATTACACCATATGCATTGCAAAAATAGAAATGGGAAAATTTAAAGTTGATATCTCAATACAGCACACAGCACTGTATGTGTAAACTGGAAAGAGTTTAAGGACATCTTTAGAAAACATGCATCTTTATTACCCATAAGCTCATTATGGTTTCTTGTGTGATTGTGTACTTGTGCATAACCATGCATGTGCAAGCTTGCTTGCATTTGCATCAGAAATGTGGGGCAGCATGAGCAAGTCTGTTGCTTTATTTCCAGTCTTTTTTTTAGCTCCCAAAATGGAGCTCACGCAGTTCATGATTTTTTTTTGCCAGATGTTATGAGGCAAACAGACATGACACACTGTTGTTTGATCTCAGATCAGTGTATTATTTCATACCTTTTATTTCAGCTTTATTTCAGCTGCTGCAAATATGTTCCTTTGCACTTCCCTCTGTGACTGCAACATAGCAAAAAGGTCCCCTTTAAAGCCCTTAGTTAAACTAAAAGATGTTATGTATTTCAGCAATTTGGCTTATGATTCAAAATACCTCAAAATATAATTGGTCAGGTGTTTAATACTTTCATCAGCCAGTTTGTGAGGATATTTCATCATGGTTTTTTGTTGTTGTTGTTGTCCTCATTTCCAAATTACTTTTTTTCTTTTATTGTATTTTTGTCCCAAAGCTGATTGAAGCTTGTTTTTAGGGGCCAGTTGATTGGTGTTGCATGGTCAGACTTCAGATACACTTGTACTGAATTTGACAGCTGGAGATTCAATTCTAATGAATAAATCATGTTTAACAAGCAATCCCATGTTGTTGTAGATGAAGATAGCAAGTAACAGCACAGAGCATTGTATTATGTTCTGCAGTCTAAAAATATATTAAATGCTGGTTAGATGTTACTCATATTAGCAAAATATATTCCATTCAATGTTTTGATAGTAAGGGGTTGCATGATTATTGATACAGAAATAGATCCCATGCCATACTTTACCTTTGAAATCAGTGACTACAAATTGCAAATTAATCACAAAATTCACTTTCGACTCCAAAAAATCGAAAATGTATTTCAGAGGAAAATAAATAATACTGGGAATGGCTCAGAAGTCCCAATAATATTCAGTCCAAACACATCCAGTTCCAAATACTGTGCAAAACCCACTCATCATTTCTTTATATTTCGCTTCTAAGGAGCCAGAATTTCCAATAATGTTTTCAAATGGCTCTTGAGCAGTAGGATGTCTGAAGGTCTTTCAAAGTTTTTTTTTGGCCATTACTTGGTTTTTTATTCATTTTTGGTGAATTACTTGTACCTGAGCATTTTCAGATGAATGTTGTTTGTTATGCAACTTAACACTGACCCATGGATCACTTAAACACAAAAAAGGCATCTACTAACTCGAAGGATGAATCAGTGTTGTGTCTACACATCAACAGCCCAATTGCACATGACAATCGTACCTTTAGGCAATTTGTTGCCTTTTGCTTGTTTCATAGATAAAGAAATTGGAATAAATATTTGCAACAGGTAGCGGGTAACAAAGTGTGACAGGCATAATTTGTATACCTGTAAATCTGACATAGGTTGCCATGGTGTGCAGTGTAGCCCCAAACAAACAAAAAACAAAACAATCAAACAGAAATAGTATTTGCATCAGATGAACAGTATATGAAAGTTATGTCGTTAAGAAAAAAAAAAATCAAGGAAAGTTTTGACACAGGACTTAAAAGATACATCTGGTCCTTCAGTTGGTTCACCAAAGCCTCATCAGAAATGAAACATGTTAAAGATGTTCATGTATTAGTTCATATACTAATAAACTGTGACTGGAAAGTGCGGTGCATTGTGCTGTGCATTATGAATGAATGACTGCTGGTCCAAAATTTACCACAACCACTTTAGTGAGACTTAAAATCTAAAATAACAAAACCATAAATTATCCATTTTATTCTGCTTATCCGAATTTGGGCCGTGGGAGTAGCAGCCTAGGCAACGAAGCCCAGATGTCCCTTTTGCCACCTCCTCAGGCTACTTGGGGGAAACACAGAGGAATTAGATGTAATCTCTCCAGCAGGTCTACCCCGTGTCCTCCTCCCGGTAGGACATGCCAGTTTAGAACACCTTACCCAAGAGGCACCCACCTGAGCTGGCTCTCTTCGATGTGGAAAAGCAGCAGCTCAACTCTGAGCCCCTCTTGAATGAGTGAACTTCTCTCCTCATTGCTAAAGGAAAGCCCATCCACCCCTCGGAGAAAGCTAATTTCCACCGCTTTTATCTGCAGTCTTGTTCTTTCGTCTTTAAAGAAAAATGATAGTGTCAACAACAAAGATCAGGCTGAGATTAGCAGATTTATGGGGTTCCTCAGCAATGATGCTTCATCTGGTGCCAGATGGCTACATAACATTTAGGGCATAATAATTTACGTACATTGGGCATCAATTTAAATTTAAAACATTTAAATTAAATGACTGCTATGTTAGGTACCGACTAGTGACAATAGCAATGATTAAGTCTAGTGGACTAGTCATGGACATCCCTACTGCTAACAATTGAATACATTGACATTAGGTTAATGTTTACATTAGACTATTTGATGTATTTAGCTTCACAATTTACTAAATGCCTCTGATGAGTGTAAAGATCATTCTCAGGTGTTTTTAAAGCTGTACAGAAGTACTCAGTTCAAATAACTGTTTGTGCTTTTTTGTTTTGTTTTTTATTTGTATACCAGCCCATTAGATAAGAGTTTCATAGCTACATAGCTAAAATACCGGAATGACTGTGTGTGTAATTTTCAGGCATCAAGTTTCTTCATCACACTTGTGTAAGTTGCCTCTTGGACCAGGATTGGCTTGTAGTGCTTGTAACTACTTGTAATGTCACAAATCCTGCTCATGGGTACTCCCTTTAAACTCTGATATTTGGTGAGCATAAATAAACTTTCAAAGATAAATTGCAAAGCAGACTTTCAATGTCAGCTGTGCACATACATCATTCATTACATCGAAGCTCCAACATCCAAGAGAAGTAATATTTACCAGAACCCAGTCATGCAACTTGTCAACAAGGACCACTAATGAGCTTACTTTAAAAAGAACGTCATTAAATTTGCAGCAAGAGAAGCACAAATGCTTACCAATGCTCTTTCCCGCTCATGTATCGTATATGTATTTTATAGGGCAGCTTAAAGACATAGTAACACCATGGTTTTTTTCTTCTAAATTTAAGAACTATTAACAGCTTTCCATATCTCTCATACTTTTTAATACCACCATCTTCTCCCTCCCTCTCTCTCAGCCTTCTACTCTTCCTCTAAGCCATCGTTCACAGACGAGGCTTAATTATTTATCGGCATGATTTATTTAGCTTTGCTCAACACAGGACCAGCAATCTTCATCCTGCTGTCTCCAACTTTCTCGTCCTCCCTTCTCTGTCCCTCCCCTCCTCATCTCCTGCTTTCCATCTCTCTCCAGCATCGGTTCCTCTCTCTTTCTTCTGGCTCTTTCAACACAGTTTAATCTCCTCTCACTGAACATTTCAAAATAACCCCATTTTCTTGGACTCATTTCCTACTTCGTATTCACCCAAACTTTGTGAGTCTCCAATCGTCTTTGCGTGTTCTTTCAATTTTTCTTATCATCTCCCACGTTTTTCATGTTCACCTGTTCTTATTCTCTTCCTTTTAATCAGGCCTGAAATTGATCTTTTCCTTCTTTGGAGCCTTCACTTTCTGTGTATTCTTTTTTTTCCCCATAATATCCATCATTCCATTATTATTCCCTCTAGTTTTAGGTGAGACATCTCGAAATGGTTTTAGTAATTAAATTTTGTGAATGTGTATGTGTGAAAGTGTGTGTCTTTTCTCTGACATGGCAGGTTCTAGGACTTTGGTCCAACTTCACTGTTTCTTTATTCTGTCTTTATTTATTTTGTTAAAACGCGCGATGGAGTGCAATAAAGAGAAAACATGAGGAAGGAAAAATGGGGATAAAAGAAAAGCTTTTTAATGCTTGGGTGACTAAACCTTTAGGAAAAAGCATACACCATTTATTTCCTTGTCTTGATTCGAGCTGCATGACTTCAAATACCAGTGTCCATTCCTAACTTTCATTTGTTCATATTAGTAACATGTAAGTGCTGTTTCATACTCAGTCTGTCTTTTCCTTTGTAATTGGGTGGGTTTCCTGGAGGTCATAAGGTCACCTCCTTTGTGTTTTTTCTTCTTCTTGTTTTAAAGGAATGTGCTCATCATTTAATCTCTCGTTTTTCTCATTCTCAAACCCTCCTGCCTGCAATGGGATGCTCCACTCCTTCTCCTTCCTTTCCTCTCTCAACCCTCATCCCCATGTCGTGTCTTTTTGTGCGTCATGTTTGTGGGTGTTCGCAGTGCATGGGCTGTGGGAGGAATGGTCGTCATGGAGTCTGTGCTCTGTGACCTGTGGGCGGGGCTCCAGGACACGAACCAGGAAGTGCATGGACGGCAGCGGGGCTGTAGCTTGTGGACGGCCTGAGGTTCAGACCAAACTCTGCAACATAGCAGTGTGTCCTGGTTAGTACCATCCCCATTAACATGATACACCAAGACTCTCTCTCTCTCTTGCTGTATTAAACTTGACATTTTTTGCCTCTTCAAAATTGCAAAAGTAGAACATTACCACATCACTGTCATAGCTCCTGAATTTCCATCCACTTGCCTGCATAGTTCATGTTCGTCTAACTGACCAAATGTCTCTCTTCGATTAAATCAAGCCAAAGTCTGCTTTGACATCATCAAAGCTTCTGAATGGGAACAAACTGTTCAACTGTGATAGCACTGTGGATTTGTGGAGGCAATGTGTTTGTATTAGTTGACCACTTTGATTCTCAGCTACTCAAAATACTGAATGGATCTTTCTGGCATTTTGTGTCCTTGACTTTGGTGATTGTTTTTTTTTCTCTGGAATTCCACCAAGCCTCGAGTGACAGTTGTGGTCTTGAATAAAACATCTTTACAAATCTTAAATGGAATATCCTGAAATTTGGTGCAGAAATTTATGTCACCCGCATTTACACAACTCACAGTTTTTCAGAAGGCAGAGAGTACTTTGTGATGAAGTTCTGAAAGTTAATACGCTTCTCTCAGCATCAGTTGCTAAACTAACGCCCCTGTCCCACAGGTCTAGAGATTAGTATGTAACCATTTGGCAACCATCAGTGAATATTTCATGACCAGTTGTCAAGTGGTTGCTTTAGGTTGCTGCACCAAATGCTTCCTTGGTGGTTGCTTTGGTTGCCAACAGGTTGATGCAATTGCTAGTAGTTTCTATCAAACATGCCAACTTGTCTGAAAACTATGGGTGACTGCTGCAATCTGCAAGTTAACAAAGCATCACAAAGAGGTTTATGATGCAGTACTCTTACTTGTAACAAGCTGTCACGTGCCAACAGCTAGCAACCACCAGCAATCACTTGTCAGCTAGTTGGGGATTTTTCCTAGAACTAGACATTACTAGGAGGGCAGTGCCAGTGGGTCTCTAGGCTTGTGCAAATGAGGCCTAACATGGTAAACAATTTAAAAGGTCTCAAAATGTCTTTGTTTGCATGCTAGCGTGCTGACCATCATGTTTTGCTCCTCTGAGCATCACAGTGACTGTGAGTATTAGTCTTGCTTTAACCAACACTTTTTCATAGAAATTCTGTTTGTAATTGAATTTACGTGTAATGCTGTCACAAAGTGAATTGTATTCAGTTTTGTTTTGAATGTACAGTTGTATTAAAGTCGACTGGGGGCGGTTGGATTGATATTTTGGTGGATTAATTTGATTGTCAATTAACATACTGAATGATTTGCACATTGCTAAAATACATTTTCACAGTTTCCCCTCAGTAGAGATTTCAGTTCTGTTTACGCCTGTGGTTATCCATGGGAATTAAGTCCACATTTCCTTTCAAACTTGCACTTATAGAACCGTAGACTAGAAGTCTGTGTTGGACCGGTGTGCTTCTTCCACGGCTGACTAAGTTTAGATCGTTGAACAACCCGACCGTGTAACTCTTCTATAATTGTCTCTAAAACTATCTATTAAAACTACACTTTGTCAAAAACAGTTAAGACAGCATTTCGGCCCCAGCTAATAGGGCTGTTAAGGATAATCTGGCACAGACTGTCCAGTAGAAACATCTTCATCGGGTTGCCAGTGGAGTGAAGCCGGATTCTCCAGCAACTGAAGCCCTATTGCAGCACACTCTGAAAAAAACGGTGGGACAAGATAGGAGCAATAATTTCTGTAGCTTGTCACACTACAGGCTGTACCTTTGCCAGTACCTTTGTCAACTGAGACGTAAATATGTAAAAATAGGCTGTAGGTAAACTTTGGTTATGCATATTGTCTCTGTGCAGTTTTAATTTTCTATTCCAAGTGTCCCCTTTAGGGGAAAAAACACTTTGGAAACACCGACATTAAAAAGGAATATTAATTTCAGCGATTAAATTTGCTCTGGCTTTTTGTTTCAGACTTTAAATGGATTCTGTGTTGGAGTAAAGGAATTAATGGATACACAGACATTAAAACATAAGACAGTTTATAACAAAAATGCTGTCAGCTTTCTGAATAATAACCTTTTTCTTCCTGAATTAATTTCAGTCCAAGTGAGAGTGTGTTTGCTTAGTGTGTAATCACTCACAGCCTGACCAATTATCACAGTGTAAGTGCTTTTTATTTAAGACTGCTAAGGCAAAGAATTCTGTATCACTTTCCCCTGGACTTTGAATCCATATGCCTTTACATTTATGTGAGTGATGCTGGAGCCAGAACCTTTTCCTGCATCCTAAACAATATTTTTGGATATTTACTTGTTTTTTTCCCTCTTTATTTTCAAAAGCAGAGGTTTTGCAAGGTTAATATTTAAATAAAACAAACTGTCCCCCTTGCCAGACAAAGAGGCTGCAAAGTTAAAAAGAAGGAACAGGGAGACATCGTAATCTAAAGTATGGCCTCCAGGATGTTTTGCCAAGCTGTTTTGGGAACAGTGATGGAAAGAGAGGGTTTGGGAGAAAGGGTGTCTTCCTGCGAGGCCTTAAGGAAATCTTTGTGTATGTGAATGTGAGAATCTATCACAACAGATTCAGCCTGCTTTTGGGAGTTCAAAGTCAATGGTCCTTTGAAATCATAAATACCAGCATAGGCCTTTTGGCACAAACAACCATGCATACAGAATAGAGCTTTGATGGATTGTGTGTGTGTGTGTGTGTGTGTGTGTGTGTGTGTGTGTGTGTGTGTGTGTGTTTGTGCGTGCGTGCGTGCATGCATGTCTGTGCACATGTGGGTGCATAGTTGTGTGTTTCCCTCGATAATTTGATCTCACTGCAAACCATATACTTAATCCTCACGCTATGTGCTGTTGCATGTCCTGTTGTGTTTATGCTACAGTATATTAAACCAATTTCTTACCTCTTCACAGTGGGTTGTCACTTAGGCAGTCACATGCTAAGCTAAGCTTACATATCAAACAAGTGCATACATATGTGGGCAGAACTGCAAATGTAAATGTGGCAGATGTTGCATCATATGAAGACAATCAACGGGGTATTATTAAAGTCAGCAGACATTTTCATGGAAGTAATTCATTTGGTCATATCAGACCTTTTTGAGCAAACATCAAGTACTAAAACAAAACCTGTGTAGGCAGAGAGCTGGCTGGAAATTGCCTTTAAGTTCTTTGACACCTCCTTTTCTTTTTCACAACGTTAACAGTTCAGTTCATAGCCAAACATATGCTGGGATTAATTGCTATGTCTTAATTACAGGCAAATTGATAGTTTCTCTCTTTGGCAAGAGCTCCCTCTTAACAGAGAGCTGCCATCCAGCTTTTTTAGTATCAGTGCCGATAAGCTGATTGTGCTTTGTGTGTTAACACAATGCTGAGATATATATATACGATAGCAATCCTTACAAAGAAGTAACACTTCGACAGAAAGACATGGACGGTCTGAAAATGTGTTGGTGTTTGTGTCATTTTCTTTTTTCAAATGTTGTTTTAGAAAGGTAACACTTCCATTAATCAGAGCAACTTCTAAAAACATCACATTTGCAATGCTTTTCTAGGTCACACTTTATTTCCTTTATGTCATCTCCACGACACAATGCAGACCCACGCCCGTTGGAACACAGTACAAGTGTCGCCTGGCGTGATTGACCACTTTACCAAGGAGAGCTGGCAATGCCTTCTCACTTGGGATAGCCAGACAAATACATTTACAGCACTGTACTTCACTTTCTCTGCTGCTTAATGCCCCGGAGTGTAGAATGTGTGACTCAATATATCATTTCGAGCAAAGAGTTCTCACTTCGAATTGTAATTCGTGTAAATACAGAGACAGAAGAAGTCCATACACAACAGATAGATATATCTACTTGTCCGCTGCAGTAGTTAAAAATACGTTTTCTGCCTATCAGATATTATAGAAGCTTTATACAGTGAGACATTTCTTTATATTTTGTTAGGAGAATGAGAAATATGTGGAGCAATTTATTGAAGCATGTACAAAAATACATGGAACAAACAGAGTTTATAAAATTATAATGAGCTTGAAAGTCAGTATTTTGCATGGCCACCTTTATTATTCAGTAGAGTCTGAACTCTGTTAGCCAAGCGTTCTTGTAATTTCTTTAGGTAGCATCCAGGAATAGTTGATGGTGGTTCAAAATCTGACCATACTTTTCTGCTTTCCTAATTCAATCAGCTTTTTGTTTTTACAAGACCCCCAAAATTACTGACTGTAATGCAGCCAAAAACCATGACAGAGTTGCCACTGTGTTTTAAACATGGTTATAGATAATCAGTGCTCCCATTTCTCCCCTCGTCCTAAGTTTATTGACAATGAACTAAACGGAACTTCATTCTATAAGACCACTGATTTTTAGTCCAGTTCTGCTGAAATTCAGTGTATCTCATTGAAAGCTTCTTGACACTTCTTATTTCATCCTCCACTTGTTTAGTTACCTCATTTTTTTAAGGACACGCTGTGCACCATACCGAGATATGTCTGTTAAGGTTCTCAATTATCCCAGTCATCATAGTCTCAAGAGCTTGTAATGTTCAAATAATTATAAAAAGTGGAGTTTACGCTGAAGCAGAGCGTAAGGTGTTCCAAGTGTTCCATTTCTTTCCAAGCTCCTTACACCATACCGAGATGTGTATGTTTTCATATAATGACTGAATCGCCCTGCTGGTGCAAAAATGTTATCTTTGGAATTTTTTATAGATTTTATGCTACTGTGACACACTACTAGTAAAAAAGTGACTAAAGATAGAATTTTAAAAAGGTCTTTGTTAAGTTTTCTCTTAAACAAAAACTGGTTTAACCGTCTTGAGTTCGGAGCCTTCTTATTCTTGAATCGTTTATCGGCCCCTGTTAACTAATGCTCACCAAACAAACTCTTGAACTATAACGTATAATGTTTTACTAGAGCTGACTAAATCTGTCATTAAATATGATATATTTTAAAGCTACTTTTTCATTTTCTGTTTAGATCATTTTCTACATACTAATAAGCATTGGTACTAGAGTGCAGTTTAGTCAGAAGAGCTCTGAAAAAGCTATGCAGTGTACTTTCCCAAGGCTAAATGTGGTTGCTTGGGACCGTGTTTTATTCTGTATCCTTATGTAATCTGTAGGGACTGAAACAGAGCTAAAAGAAAATATTAGATTTAGTTATGTGGCCAGAAACGCCACCTGAGTATGAATGCTAATGCGACTGTCTGTCTCCTGGATACCGCCTTGTTTGATAGTGCGCACTCCTTATCTAATTTCTTAGCTGATAATGTCAGTTTAACCTTAACGGTTTATTTTAGTGTCCAAAATTGTCTCAAAAACCAATTAATGTGACAGTTTTAGCAGGCAGCAGTTAAATCATTACACATCATTAAGAATTCAAATTTGTGCAAAAGCACAGCTCAGGTCCTTCAATAATTCCAGCTGGAGGCAACACATTATTGTTTTACATAAGTGACACTGACGCCAACAAAAGGAGGCATTGATTTATTACTCCATTTCAATTATTATTTTTCAGGATTGTGTGTGCTTGCGTGAAAGAAGTGGTAAAGCATTTGTTTAGAAAATAGCAATTGACTATTCCGTGCAATTAAATGCGGCGTAAACCAAACAGAATTAATGTGACAGTGTAACAATAAAAACCTAGTTAAATTGGCTCTTTCATGCTGCTGCTGCTGCTGCAGGTAAAACAAATGCCCAGATATTATCTGTTTAGGACAATTTAACTGCAGTAATAATACAGTTGAACACAACCTTTTGTTAAACAGCTAAAAACTAGCATATTGTCAGAGAAGATTTTGGCAGTTGCTTTTGTGATTGAAGTTTCTGAAATTGTAGCGCTTTGACAAGTGTCTCTTAAAGGAACATGGCTACAGGCTAGTAATTGGGTCCTCTGTCAGTTCTTTTTCGTTTTATTACAAAGATTTCTAATCAAAAAAGTGTTTTATTTTTTATTTTTTTCTGCAACACAGATCTTCAAAGTTGAATCTATAGCTCTCTTTGAAGATGATGTCGTGCCAAAAAAATCTTATCTGCTTGTTTGGGATTTGGTTAATGTCATTTTATTGTATTTGAATATTTCATCTGACAACTCAATTACTCCCAAGCAACACTTCCTTTTCTAGCACCCATTAGAATGGACAGCAGGGGCTTTGATTACATCGATGCGTGTCGTCAGGCTTCGGTTAAGCTGTCCGACAGGCAGTACTTCATTGTGTTTGAATTATTATTATTTCTATCTGTTTCCGCACAAACACCAGTCAATAGGATTCTCTTTTTAATAATACTGTGTGTGAAAATCCAACCAAATGCACTTTGTGTGAACTCTTTTAAAACAAAGAGTGGAAGAAATTGCATTCAGCTTTTTTTTGGTTTTTTTGTAACAGATTGAAATATTTAAAATGTCCATTAAAATGGGAGGTGCACTGTGTTTGTTTGTTGCTATTTATGGGAAGCCAAATAGCTTCTGTAATTTATTTGCTGTTCATCCTAACTCATTGTATATTCTATTCAGCGTGCTCACTTTATCTGCCTTGTCTTTTTCCTCCCTCTCTTCCTCTGTACCTTCCTTTTCACTGACAATCATTGTCTTTTTTTCCATCTCTTTTTTTTTTCACTTCTGATCCCTCTTTAAAAATCTTCATCCCTTCACCCTCGTGCATGCTCCCGTGTCTCTTTATCTTCTCGGATCTGTCTCCCGCTCCAGTGGAGGGCCAGTGGTCAGACTGGGGGCCTTGGTCGAAATGCAGCGTGACTTGTGACACAGGGACCGAGCAGAGGCAGAGGCGCTGTAGCCCATCGGTGCACGGCTGGGCTGAATGCAAAGGCCCCCATCAGGAGAGCAGAGAATGCACCAACCCTTCGTGCTCCGGTAACACAAATTAGTATTCACAGTCACATGCTCTCAGATGGCATTATGCAAACACAGAACATGCATTATCTAAAGGCATCCACATGGTTGTTTTTCTGATTCATATTCCACACATGAGTAATTATTGGGTTGGGACCTAATTTGGCTTATGAGTCTGTTTCGACAGGGGCCCCAGAGAACAAAAATACTAGGGTGTTTAATGAGCCTGGGCCCGAGAATGGGCTAGTATTGACTTAATTTCTCACACTAATAAAAAAGCTTTAGACTTGTAAGTTAAATTTACTACTTCATTCATAACTGTCATTTCTTTTTCTTTTTTTTTTCTTTTGCAATGCATTCCGGTACTTCCATCTTCACTGGTGGTGCTCTTCCTCTTGCGCTAGGTGGAGGTAACTGGGGCAGCTGGAACCACTGGAGTCTCTGCAGCAAGACGTGTGACTCTGGATGGCAGCGGCGCATCAGGATGTGCGAGGGCACTGGATTGCAAGGCTACCCCTGTGATGGTTTAGGAGAGGAGGTCCGGTCGTGTAATGAGAAAAAGTGCCCTGGTCAGTAGCTTGAGTGTGCGTTACAGACAGAGGGCTTCAGTATAATCTGTATAACCTTTTCATGCCCTAGTTTTTGTATTTCACATTTTTCCTTTGTTTTTACGATGATTTCGTGGTATTTTTGAAGTTTAAAAGACTGCGTGTGTGTGCCAAAATTGCACTTGCACACTACCTATCGAGCAGAATGGAAGCAATTCCAAGAGATTAACAGCATACCCAAAAGCTACCTTCGCACTTTTAGAGCTCTTCACATCCTTTTCTGTCCTTTGCCTGTCTTCATGTCAGTTCACATACCCGTCCGTCTTCACCTCTTCATTGATTTTGCATTTTTCCCTTGTATTGCCTTCTTTTTATCCTCTGTTTATCTGTGAGTTATTTGCTTTCTCCTTATATCTCTCCTGTTTAACATTTTTTCAAAGCACTAATCTCCCTTACTCGTTGTCTCTCACTTACTTTATTTCCTTCTATGTTTCTCTCCCCGGTGGAGGGCAGGATGTTCAACGGTCCGCTTGGTGCTATTTGTCAGTGTCAGCCATTGCAGGAAACACTGTGGTTTTTAATAAGTACGACTCCTGACTGAAGCTGTGCGTGTGTGTTGGTATATATATATATATATATATATATGTATGCAAGTATATTTTCAGTGCGTGTCACTTGTGTTAGCACTGAGACTTGACGAGTGGAGCCTCCATCATGACCTCTTTGTTTTTAGTAGCTCTAAAGCTTTTTTACACTAGACGAGGATCTTGTCTGTTGGCATTGCAGGGGGAACATCACACATTTTCTCCTTCTTCGCTCTTCGCTCTCCGTCCCTCTTCATCTCTCTGCATCTGCCTCTGCCAACCCTAGTGTGCCCCCTCGGAATATCTTCAGAGCACCCAGCTCCCCCTCCCCCTGCCTGTTTTTTCATCATGGTTATGAAAGAGAGGGAGGGGTGGAAAACAGATGAATAAAAAGAGGGGGTAAGATGAAGAGGGAATGAGATACTGTACTGAGGCAATGACACCGACAGAGAGCTCTGAGAATGTACAAGGGAATAAGATTGGGAGCTGCTGCAGGAGAACATTGATTTGAATCGTGTTTTTTTTTTTGTGCTTTGCTTCTGTCTGTCTCCCTTTTTTTTATTTCTTCTGGTTCGGCGTGTGTGTGCGTGCGAGTGCGTGTTTGTGCGCGTGGTTTTTTTTTTTTTTTTCTGTTCTCCTACTAGGCTTGACTTCATTTCGCTTTTTTTCTATGTGTTTCTCACTTTCTTCTATAGCGCCTCATGAGATATGCAAAGACGAGCATCTCCTCTCGATGTCATGGAAGAGAGCCTCAGCTGGAGAAACTGTCTACAACAAATGTCCAACGAATGCTACTGGTCAGTCACATTGCATGCTTTTAGCTAATAATGCACTCAGCTCAAAGAAGAAGACATTTTGTGAAATTATGTCACAGCAACCAAAACAGTGAAAAAAGTTATTCAGTAAAATGAAATCCAAATATTATAAAACAAACAGGTTAAGATAAATGTTGTATAGAGATGAGGTGGTAAAGATTTCACGTGTCTGTCCTTGTGGCAGCAGAGCACCTCTTCATCAGGTGATGGAGGAATCCAGACAATGTGTTGCTTTAAACCAGATTAAAACAGAACAGTGACAATGTGGATATAATCCAAGAAAAAGCAATTCAGAAACACCTCCTTGCACCAACATGTGTGGGATTACACCACATTTCAATCATAACTGGTGCAATGCCCCCACGTTTCATCTCAGCTCAGAATAACATTCCTGTCCACCTAAAAAGTCCTGAAGTGAGGTACGGTCACGCTGTGGTGTGGGAAGTTTGAGTGTGGCACGTCAAGGGCTCAAATCAGATCGCCTAGGTTGTCCTCATTATTGCCCAATCACCAATGAAACCACTGTCATTTCCTCTGTAGCTTCACCAGGATTACATGGCTCAGTCCAGGCAGTAATACGAGCTGGTTAAGATTTGGGAGCTGTGCAACAGGCTGCCAAGCAGCATCGTGACAAGGGGAAAAAAAAAAAGCATATTGCAATCACAAGTTTCTTTACACAACTCAAGTACCAGAACTGTTACAAAAATGTCCAAGCGAGAAGCTTAAAGAAATCTCCAGTAGGAGCAACAGAGGTTTGTTAGCATCACGAACATGTGGGCATGTTGTTTTTAGCAATGGTAAAGTTGCAGCAGAAGAACAGAGACTGGCTACTTAATGGAAAAAAAATCTCTGTGATAATTAACTTTGGAAGTTTGTGAGCCTCATGTACATACAGTAGCACTTCCTGATTAGGAAAGGCAGAGCTACAGTCAAAGCAATATCTGCTAAAGCTTATACTGTAACACAGGGCTTGCAACTCTCTATGCATGTGCTATGAGACATATACTTGTACCTTCTTTCTCAAGGTTGCTCACTGCCTGGAGAAATGTCATGGAAAAATAAGGAGAAACTTCAAAGTCAGCTTTTTGTGATTTAAAAAAAAAAAGAAAAAAAAGGTTAACTTGTATTTTTAGTCTTAACATCTGGCTTGTTCCAAATTCACCATCGTCACAGGTCTATAAGTCAAAATAGCTCATTCTCTTGATTGACCAGGTTTACACAGACCTGTTTGTGAGGCAGTTGTGTGCATGATGATGCAAAGTAAGGGGATTGGTAAGTCATATTTGATCTTTTTACAAATAAATACAGATGAGTTGTCACAAAACCATTATTAGACTAATAAAAAAGGGCTCATTTACAAAATAATTGTGGCTACAGTCAACCAAAGCACCTTGAACGTCATCAGGACAGTTCTCCTCAACCAGATGTCAGCCTGAGTTCTGCCTGCGATCAGATCTGGCTTCACAGGATGGAGAGGCTAATACTGAGTCAGTTTAAGGCTTTGAATTTCAGCTTTAAGGTCTTCTTTATTGGAGACAAGTCTCTGATCTCCAATGGCATACCAGATATCCAGACTCTTTTCAGGGGTCAGAGCAGCATTTACGTTTTTCTCCTAGAAGTCAGAAATAAAGAACATTCAACATCCCAAATGGATGGATGAGGCTCTGAGATACACCGCTGATAATCCTGGATCTGGTCCTCTCGTTATTGGTAAAGCTTTCTGGAAGACATCTGACGTCTATCTAGTCCAGGATTCATACAGCTCAAACATCTGCTCCTTGACGTGCTCAGGGGGAAACCAATCCTCCATCCACAACTGGAGGAAGTGAATTGTCCTGCGTTATCTGTCATGTTTTTGATAAGGAGAATGTCGATGACGAGTGATGAATCTCCTGTGTTCCTCGTTTTTCTTTTCTGATCAGCTGCTTCTTTGCTTATATTGATGTTCCAGATTTTTCATCAAGCTGCTCTGGAGATGTGTCACAGCTTTGCAGGTGTTACAGAAGCAAGCTTTCTTCTGGTTCTTCAGAGTTACTGCACAAATGAGCACACACAGATTTAGCGGTTGTTGCTGGTCAAGCTACGATGTGTTGCCCAGCTGGTTGAGCCACAGCTAGATGAGCAGAAAGAAAGGATCTTTGTACCAGCTCACTGCTGATGAAACTCTAGGGTTCAGCTCTCTCTGGGTTAAACGATTTGTCAGAATTCATGTTCTAGAAACAATTATCTGCAAACTTTGCAGTTCTTTGAAGGAGGTGCTTTTCAGTTAAATTGAGGTCAGTGTAGGCTTAAAGCAGCATTAAACAATGCAAAACCTAATGAAATGAGGCAGACCTAAAGTGGTTTGTACTTGGAGTGATTCTAAACAGAGGTATTGAACCAGCTGGACCAAAGACCAAAGATTGTACCATCTCAGAAGTTTCTATAGTGTGATGTGATGTTTTGTACGCATGTTCATTCGATGTTTTTCTAGCCACGCTGACATGTCAAAGCACTTGAAACAGTGTACCAATCTTATCCATCAACAGAGCACTAAATACATAAAGTACAAGCCGTATATATGTACACTAATGAAACATCATAAATCACTTCATGCATACAGGTGTCTGTGAATCATGTGAATCAGAATATTATATTAATCCTTGAGGAAATTATGTAAATACAGACTTTAACATGGTTAAGGCAGACTTAAAGCTGAGTGATTTTACAGTGGCTTGCAAAAGTATTCGGCCCCCTTGAACTTTTCCACATTTTGTCACATTACAGCCACAAACATGAATCAATTTTATTGGAATTCCACATGAAAGACCAACACAAAGTGGTGTACACGTGAGAAGTGGAACAAAAATCATACATGATTCCAAACATTTTTTACAAATAAATAACTGCAAAGTGGGGGTGTGCGTAATTATTCAGCCCCCTTTGGTCTGAGTGCAGTCAGTTGCCCACAGATATTGCCTGATGAGTGCTAATGACTAAATAGAGTGCACCTGTGTGTAATCTAATGTCAGTACAAATACAGCTGCTCTGTGACGGCCTCAGAGGTTGTCTAAGTGAATATTGGGAGCAACAACACCATGAAGTCCAAAGAACACACCAGACAGGTCAGGGATAAAGTTATTCAGAAATTTAAAGCAGCCTTAGGCCAAAAAAAGATTTCCCAAGCCTTGAACGTCCCACGGAGCACTGTTCAAGCCATCATCCAGAAATGAAAGGAGTATGGCACAACTGTATACCTACCAAGACAAGGCCGTCCACCTAAACTCACAGGCTGAACAAGGAGAGCGCTGATCAGAAATGCAGCCAAGAGGCCCATGGTGACTCTGGACGAGCTGCAGAGATCGACAGCTCAGGTGGGGGAATCTGTCCATAGGACAACTATTAGTCGTGCACTGCACAAAGTTGGCCTTTATGGAAGAGTGGCAAGAAGAAAGCCATTGTTAAAAGAAAACCATAAGTCCCGTTTGCAGTTTGCCACAAGCCATGTGGGGGACACAGCAAACATGTGGAAGAAGGTGCTCTGGTCAGATGAGACCAAAATGGAACTTTTTTGCCAAAATGCAAAACGCTATGTGTGGCGGAAAACTAACACTGCACATCACTCTGAACACACCATCCCCACTGTCAAATATGGTGGTGGCAGCATCATGCTCTGGGGGTGCTTCTCTTCAGCAGGGACAGGGAAGCTGGTCAGAGTTGATGGGAAGATGGATGGAGCCAAATACAGGGCAATCTTGGAAGAAAACCTCTTGGAGTCTGCAAAAGACTTGAGACTGGGGCGGAGGTTCACCTTCCAGCAGGACGACAACCCTAAACATAAAGCCAGGGCAACAATGGAGTGGTTTAAAACCAAATATATCCATGTGTTAGAATGGCCCAGTCAAAGTCCAGATCTAAATCCAATCGGGAATCTGTGGCAAGATCTGAAAACTGCTGTTCACAAACGCTGTCCATCTAATCTGACTGAGCTGGAGCTGTTTTGCAAAGAAGAATGGGCAAAGATTTCAGTCTCTAGATGTGCAAAGCTGGTAGAGACATTCCCTAAAAGACTGGCAGCTGTAATTGCAGCAAAAGGTGGTTCTACAAAGTATTGACTCAGAGGGCTGAATAATTACGCACACCCCACTTTGCAGTTATTTATTTGTAAAAAATGTTTGGAATCATGTATGATTTTTGTTCCACTTCTCACGTGTACACCACTTTGTATTGGTCTGTCACGTGGAATTCCAATAAAACTGATTCATGTTTGTGGCTGTAATGTGACAAAATGTGGAAAAGTTCAAGGGGGCCGAATACTTTTGCAAGCCACTGCCTTTCTTATTCAATATAAGAGAAAAGAGGACGTTTGAAAGGAGTAATATGTACTATAGTATAACTAAAAAGTTGGATCTTTTTTCATTATTAAATACTAAGTGGGACAGCTGGACTATTTAAAGGACTAGTTCACATAAATAAATGAAAGTTGGCTATATTCCTAAAAATCCGCTGCAGTTGACGCCGATCCCATAAACTCCAGCTGATAGACAGCATAGTAGTTTGGAAGATTATTAACATTAGATGACATGAACGTAACAATGTGTATGTAGCTGAATATGTCCAACAAAAGCCCAAGAGAGGAACAAGTTGTGCTCTTGTGATTTGTTTGGTTAGTTATTCAGTTGCAAACCAGTGAGCTTTTAACTTCAACAGGCCTTTAGTGCAGACAAAGGAGCAGTTGACTGTCAGGTGTCAAGTGTCTGGCAAATTCACTGCAACAGAATGACAATCATATGAAAAATATGGTAAAATAGACAAGATTATAGGCTAATCAGAATAAATTGCTCTGCTTGCATCCCTATGTTTGAAATAAATTTGCTCTAGTGGGTGTACTTATGCCTCAGCAATAATAAATGCCATTGCTCTTTTGAGTTTTGATAGAAAGAGGCAGTCGTAACATTTTTAACACATACGTTATCCAGCAAGTTCCTTTAATTTATACAGCACTCATGTCTCATTTGAATGCAGTCAAACCATATCACTGTTATTTCAGTCTAAACTGAGAGTTGCCCGATTGTTGCCAAAGAGGAGTATAAACTTTGACACGTGCAAGTCGAGTGCAGGTGTGGTTCGAGAGGTCTGCTGCATAAAGACATTTTTCCACATCTTTTTAGGGACGGCAAAACATGTCTGAACGAGTTAGTCCGCTAATGCTGAGCCTTAATTAAATATAATAGTCTTATTTAAGATCAAATTAACATTCTTTAACTTATCTCAGTTACCATGGCAATGACAAAAAAGAGGGCGTAAAGGACTTGTTTATATTTATTTTGCCTTGTGCCTGCCAGCCTAAAATCACCAGAAGGTGTAAATTGCCAAATACTGCTACAAACAAAATATTTTGTAGTTTTTACAATCCTGCATAATATTTCACTTCAGCACATGAATAGAGGTGACCTTGGGTTTTAGCTTTTTCATTAGTAGCAAAATTATGCATTCTGATATTTCCGTATAGCTATTAAAATACATTGAGCAGACGCCCTCTGTATTACTCCTGTCCGTGTGATGAATTGGCCTACTTCTCGGCGTCAGAATACAAATAACATATTTATGTGTTTTGTGGCCATATTGGTTTTTGGAAGTTTGAAAAAGCATACCATATTCAGAGTGTGGTGTAGATAATGTTTGGTGTTTGTTGCATTCTGTATTAACTACGTGCGTCTCTCTCAACTCTTTCTAGGATCTGCTAGTCGTCGTTGTATGCTGGACAATAATGGAGTTGCTTTCTGGGGTCCTCCGAGCTTCGCCAGATGCGTCTCACTTGAATATAGATATTTACATTTATCTGTAAGTAATGTCAAATGATTACAATAAAACAAACAATTGATAAAAAAATAATTATGATGGACAAGAGAAAAAAAAGCTAAAAAGATGTACCAATTTAAGCCAGTTACAGTGCATCCGGAAAGTATTCAAAGCACTTTGTCATGTTACAGCCTTATTCCAGACTGGATTACATTCATTTTTTCACTTCAAAATTCTGCACACTTCCCCATAATGACAAAGTGAAAAAATTCTGCTTGAATTTTTTTGGAAATTCACTAAAACAAAAGTAGCAAAAGTTCAGAAGTATTCACAGACTTTTCCTTACACTCGAAACTGAGTATCCTGTTTCCACTGATCGTCTGTTAAATGTTTCTGCAACTTGACTGGAGTCCATCTGTGGTAAATTCAGTTGATTGGACATGATTTGAAAAGGCCCACACGTGTCTGTATAACGTCCCATAGTTGTACAGTGCATGTCAGTGCATGCTCTGGTCTGATAAACAAAGATTGAAAGTGTCACATCTGGAGAAAACCAGGCACTGCTCATCACCACGTCAATAACATCCCTACAGTGAAGCATGGTGGTGGTGGCATGCTGTGGGGATGTTTTTCAGCACCAGGAACAGAAAGGGTAAATGGACTGGTTCTTATGTAGCGCTTTTCTTCTCTTCTGAGCACTCAAAGGGCTTTATACAACTTTGTGCATTCACCCATTCACACCCATTCGCACAAGCACATTTTTCCTAGGTGCTTTTTAACTGACATTCATACACATTCATACTCCGATGGATGCATGGGAGAGCAATTTGGGGTTAGTATCTTGCCCAAGGATATTTGGCATGCAGACTAGGGGAAGCCAGGAATCGAACCACCAGCAGCAGTAGATGACTGATCAGTAGATGACTGCTCTACCCTCCTGAGCTACAGCCACCTCCAGGTGGCTGTAGCTCAGGAGGGTAGAGGGAAAGCAATCTACAGAGACGTTCAAGAGCACTCTGGACCTCAGATTTGAACGAAGGTTCAAGTTCCAACAGGACAGCACACAGCTAAGATAACAGCCAAAGCCTGGACTTGAACCCAACTGAACATCTCTGAAGAGGTGTGCAGATTCTCCCCATCCAACCTGATGGAACTTGAGAGGTTCTGCAATGAATGGTGTGCCAGGCTTGTAGCACCATACTCTAAAAGACTTAAAGCTGTAATTATTAAGTATTGGGAAAAGGGTACGAATACTTATGTTATATTTTAGTTTGTTATTTCTAATAAATTTGCAAGAATTTCAAGCAAACCTTTTTTCACTTTGGCATTATGGGGTATTGTGTGTAGAATTTTAAGGGACAAAATGAATTTAATGCAATAATGCTGTAATATGACAAAATGTGGAACAAGTGAAGCGCTGTGAATACTTTCCAGATGCACTCGAGTTGCTTCTTCTGCTTAGTGAAACATGTTTTTCAAGTTCTTCTCTATCTGTTCTTCTCTTTTGTTTTTGTTTTTATCTCTAATGTACCTCTCTTTAACTACCCTAAAAAAAGGTTTTCTCAAAATTGCAGAGTGTTTTTACCCAAGACTCGCTGCTATCTCTAATTAGCTTTTCCAGAGCTTTGTGCTCACACTTATCAATTAATGAAGAGAGCTAATGAATGTGTTCATCAGTGAAACTGTTTTCCTGCTCCGTGAACTTCAACCTTTTCCATCTCCTCGATGATGGCGGAAGGAGATGGGGGTCAGGGATCGTGCATGACAGAGCTGATTGCACTGTTAGCTTCTGTTCCAACCTTTCATTAATACCAGGAGTCAGTAATTAATTTTCTGTGATTGCTGTGATGTTCTGTTCCCCCAGCTTCTTTCTCTTCCTCCCTCACTCTCTTTCTCTTTGCCTCACACGCACAGACTATCTTTTTGTATCTCTTTCTCTGAAGTGATGAGATCCAGTTTCTGTCTGAAAGTGCTGCAAGGCTTCGATTTGCTTGCCTATTTTAAGCACAAGCAAACACACACACACACACACACATACACAAAAAAAAGACAAAAATCCAACCATGTACATATATACTCCCGTCTTGAAATATCCCCGTCGGCTCATATCCAAAACATTCCTGTGATTTCTTTGTCAAAAACACAATCTCGGGTGTGCTATTTCTGTTTTTCTGCTACGTAGTTTGAGTAACACCATGTGCAACAGCAAAGGGTTTACCTGTAATCATGAGACAGGATAAAACACTTCTAAAAATCTCCTTTTTTTAATGCATTTTAGTTACGAGAGCATCTCGCGAAGGGTCAGAGGACCCTGGCTGGGGAGGGCATGTCTCAGATCGTACGGAGTCTCCTGGAGCTCTTGCAGAGAAGGAGCTACTACAGTGGCGACCTTCTCTTTTCCACGGAGATCCTGCGAAATGTGACGGACACCTTCAAAAGAGCAACCTACATCCCAGCTCCCGACGACGTGCAGGTAGGAAAAACGTCTCGGCATTCGCCCGGAGCCTTCTAAAGTCACCAACCATGACATAAATACATAAATAAATAAATAAATCTCACACAAACACACACACACAGTCACTTACAACAAAATTTATTCCATCCGCAGCTTCACTTTCTACTGCACAGGGTGTGCATAACAATTAACTACAGCTGCACAGTTGCTATGGCCTCACAGGGCGGATTTTTTTTTTTAGCAGCATTTTTCTTTTCCCAGTGCCTGTAAGCGAGCAAAATGTTCCCGTCTCAGTCGATCATTTCACAGACGTTATTATTTATGACTTACAATATGCCTGTGTACAGCAAATGAATGAACCAGACATGATTGAGAATAAGAGGCAGTATTGCTGCAGTGCTAACCACAGCAAGGTTATCAGTAGTTATTTGATATCCAGGAAATAGCTGCCTGATGGTCTGGCTTCAACAACTGAGCACATCCTTTTTTATTTCTTTTTATCTAGAAATTCTTCCAGATTGTCAGCCACATGTTGGACATTGAAAATTTAGAAAAATGGGAGGACGCTCACCAGGTAAGGCTCTGCATTTATGTGAATGTCTGGTACTTTATGTCCTCGTGTGCGCTTCTGTGCACCTCCTTATCATCACAACTGACTGTCTGCATCACCAAGTGTCATAAATAGATCTTTTTGTAAATGTTTATGTGTGGTGATGGAAAATGGGTTTGATTCTACCTATTATTAATGTTTCTTTGAGTTTTAAAAATGCACAATATCCTGTGCGTCTTTGTGCAAGCTTTGTATGGGACCCAATGTGGTACCCCTGCAGCAAATTGTGTTTGCTTGCCATCTGGATATAATAATTTTAAGAAAAAAAGCCAAATATAATATTATAAACCATGTGATTAGGATTTACAGCCCAGGAACACATTCGGTAGTTGAGGTAATGCAGTGAGTAAAAAGGTATCAGTGGTTGAGACGTGTCTCATAGAAGATGGTTGGCTGTGGGTTATAATTGCACTTATGACATCCTTCCGTTCATCTTTCTATCATCGTGCTGTCCACAGATCGCTCCCGGTGCTGCTTTGCTGATGAGGATATTGGAAGATTTCATTCACCTCATTGGAGAGGCCCAGAAGCCTTTTCAGAGTTTTCTAGTGGTTACCAACAACCTCAGTAAGGCCCACTCATTGCTGTCAGATCACACGGCTTCACAGGAGCAGATGAAAGATTTTTTGTACACAAACATCCGGACGACTTACAGTACTGCACAAAAGTCTTGAGCGGCTTAACATATATAGTTGATGAATCAACCAGAGGTCCAGATGTATCTCTCAGGTCCTGTGTCAGGTCTTTGCTGGATTTTCTTTTCTTATTTTTGAAGGACATGACTTTCAGATACTGGTAATTTTTTCTGTAGATAGTTTTTACCCCTGATTTTGACATTCATACCATAGGTGCATCTACTAAAACTCTCAGATGAGTTTGGATCCCAGTGACCTCAAGGTGAATTTCAGACGTGAACTTTTCTGACAATCACCTATGATTGTTAGAAAAGTTTCCAAAAGTTTCTAAAAATTCCAATAATTCAGAATTTAACTACATATGACCAGCACATCAACTTTCAAAGATATTTATATATATTTTGTGAAATTGCTTTTATAGTTTTTTAGATTTATACTAGAGGAGTATCTACTGGGAAGCTGAGGGGTAGCATTGGTGGCTGCCAGTATTTTTAGGCCAGTCAGTTCTTCTTTTGTAGTCCACTTACCCAGTTAGGACACTTGGCACTTCATCCTGAGAAATGGCAAGCATTTGGTAGATAGGTTTTTGGGAATCACCTTGCTGGTTGTAAAAGTACTATTTTATTAAAGTCAAACTGTATTATTGCTGCCATTTTTCATAGATTCGGCTACAGAAATTGGAACAAATGATGAGCTGCTGGTAGCAAAGTGCCTAAAGAATTTAAAATGGGTTCTCTTTTATGTGTAGACACAACTCTGGTTCATTTCTTGAGTTAGATACTCTTTTTATTTTTGAATGATGGTCAGTGTTAAGTGGTTTAACAGACAAAAAATAAGTGTTCCTCTATATATGCTCAGGTAAAAGGACCGAGCTGAAAATGAGTATTTCAAGAAATTCTTGCTCTGTAGAAGCAAAATGGCTCAAGACATCTGCACAGTAATGTATTTCATCACAGTTAGAATTCAGTTGGGAGGGTTTTATTTGTACTATGCATGATCGATGATTTAGATTTTTTTGTATCCAAGTATTGATTTCAATCTGTAAACACATGACCAGCACGTCAATTTTTAACAGTGTATTTTTTTGTGAAGTTTTCTTTATTGTTTTTGTCTGATTTTTGTCTTTTAACCAGCACTCTTTGTTTATTTTCCCAGTGTCATGCCTAAGTGAGTTTTCATGTGGGTTTTGTTTTCATTTGTCGTTTGTCCAGTGGTAACCATTCAGAGAGAACCAGTGTCAGCAGTTTCCAGCGATATCAACTTCCCCATGAAGGGCCGGAGGGGCATGAAGGACTGGGCCCGAACAGCGGAAGATAAGCTCTACATCCCGAAAGAGGTTTTCACCATCCCACCTGAAGGTAAGAAAAAAAGGAAATGTGGTTTGTCTACTGACCAGGGTTGATCTAATCTTTTAGGTTGCCAGTTTCAGCTCATAAACACGAGATCATATGTATTTCTTTGTTTGGCTTTTTTCTATAAAAAAGATGGGAAACACAAGGTTAGGAAGGCTTTCATAGTCTATTCTTAACTATAAAGTACATACGTTGTAGTTGTAATTCTTGCTCACTCTCTTAAATCTTTGATATATGAAAAGAACCAACTCATGGTTTCATAATCTAAGGTCAGATCAGCTTGGCAAGTAGAGGTTCCCCCATGTGAATTCTCATACTCAGAGATGTTTCTCACTGAAGCAGAAGGTTTCTCAGGGGCGTTAAAGGGTAGTGCTGAGAAGGATTTGGACTGTAAAGAGGCCCTAGAGGGCTTCTCAAGAAGATGCCAGTCTTTCATCTGTGAAGAAGTGTGTTGAGTCTCATACAATTTTCAAAATCCATTCACTTTGAGCAGCGCAAGAATGTTGACTGCGTTTAGTCGAGGCTACATTTTTTTTTCGTGCAGTTTCAAGCAAACACAAATGGCGAGAGTTAAAAAAGGAGGAGAAACTACATAGATGATCCCAGAATGGGATGGAAGCTAAATTTGTAAAGGAGAAAGAAAAATGATGTTAAATAGTAATGGTTTGAAGTAGAAATGAGAAATACAGAGGCAGATGCTATCCTCTACGAACAAAGGCAAAGGTCGCTTCCCACAGGAAATTACACTGGCAGACTTTCAGTCAGGCATCCCCGTCCCCTACCTAAATTAAAGTTCAGAGAGACTGCAGGCCAAGAGAGCAGAGCTTCCTCTGACCTCTGACTTGCACTGATGGCACAAACTCCCTTTGATTGGCGCTCAAGATATCCTGTATACTAACCTCAGGGCACGTCACCTCTGATGCTTTATTGTGCACCATGTATTGTGCTAATTCTAAACCACCTAGCATCCAGCCTTCTACTAGCCTATTAAGCGCATTTTTATGGAACAGTGAATTCAGATATCTCAACGGTTGAACAGCAGGTTTTAAGCTGGATCGGTTTAACGCCATTGCTTTTCAAAGTTTCCGCCTTGCTTGCTCTCCATGTTGTGTTTTTCGAACTTACTTTCCTTACTTTATGCCATTTTTCCTCCAATCCTGTTCTTTTTTCTTGTCCATTATCCTTATTGTTTGTCGTGTTGAATGTTTTGTCTCTTGCAGGGCTTATTGTGCCATAAAAGTGACCAGCTGCATTACAGTTACGCTGTGATATTCAGGACATGCAATTGGCATTTTAGCATACACTATTTGGTAAATTGTTTCATCCAAACCGCATATAGCTTTATGAGTTAGGACATTATTAGTACTCTTTGCCCTGTGGGAACTCTGCCACTTCCCATTGGCAGTTCATGAGTTGAGGTCCTCAGTTGATTGCTATCGGTTTGTTTGGTTCATTTACCCTGTAACGAGAGCCTATCTCAGATGGACAGCTTAAACATGGTCATAAAGCCCTATTGGCACCGTTGTGTCTGTAAGTGCGCACGCCAGCGCACGCACGCAGAGCCAATAGATAGGTTCATGAATCGCTTCAGTGGGCAGAGGCTGGGACTGTTCTTCACTGATTTTCGAGGTGACAAACTTCCACTCTCCGTCTCTCTCTCTCCACTGTCTCTTTTTCTCTTGCCATCGTACGAACAGGCAGCGCACTCTGTCTCGCAGCCATGTACACACATCGATCCAAACATACAAGTCAGCAATGGCTTCATATTTCAAATACACCATTGGTGGTTCATGCTCATGGTTATGAGTTGTTAACTTTTAACTCAACAGCCGCCTCCTTTGCTGTTTTGCTTCTCATGATTCTCCCTTTCAGTGTGTGAGATGGAGCTGGAAATTCGGTGATTCATTGAGCATCAATTGGGGCTGACATCTTCAGAAACACACTTCCACACTCTCTTAAAGACTGTGATATGTTAGGAAATGTTTAGTTTATTTAAAAAAGTATACCTGTATTTCTCATAAATGCAGGCATCTTTACTCTTTACTGCGAACTGTACTCGCACCACCTCTTTTGTAGATATAATAACAAGTGGTCACACACACGAATTATATCGGTGTATGTGGTTTGAATTAAAGCAAATACTTGCCTGTAACTGCCATTGCGCTAACTGGATTAGGGATTTACAGGCATGCTCAATGAACTCATTGCTGTAGCGAGTGGTCCCATGGATTATTATGAACACAAGTCATACTTTAAATATCTAGATTAGAGTAAAAAGACAAGGGGCTAAATCACAAACACAGACAGAGAGGTCAGGACTGTTCATAGAGATGGTGGTGTCATAGGAAACTGGTGGTCTTTTTGCGGTCTTTTTCCTTAGTTGACAGAAACTTGGAGTGGGAATTAGTAATTATACACTTGGGAATACAGTTGAATAGATGATTCCAGTGTTCAATCTGCAGGAAATTATTTTGCAGACTTGTAAAAATTTGCATCCAGAGAACATGTCATTGTTCCAGCTGAAAATTGACAGGAATAGGCCTATGGTGGCTTGGCAAGAAAAAGTAGTTAAAAGATGTAAAAAGGTATGAAAGGTGCTATAATTTGTGATGCCAACCAATAATAAACACTAGCTCTGCTCATTTTCCTTGGCCAACTGTTTGCCAGAATTAGAGTGGTAACCATTCTAGGCAGCTGCTTCCTGTGGGTATTTTTGGGACTTTGAACCAAGGTAGCTCATCACTGCATTGCACAATTGCCAGAAAAGCCTTTTTCCACAAAGGTTCAGTGTGGTTCTTTCTGGAAATACTTTATCCAGGCAGTGTCCTTATTACCTAAACCATACACAGTTTCCAGTAGGCAGAAAACATGCCACCTATAATTAAAAGCTGGAAATACACCAGATCAGTGCAAATCAGTGCCATGGGAATTCATGCAGACTTATTAGTAGTGAGCTGCTGAGGCAAAGACCATCAGCTGCATTGGATATTCACAATCGCATATACACGTGTCTTGAAAAGTTGGGTCAGTTTAGAAGTTTCCAAAATTTAAAGCAATTGAGCAACTTAGAAGTTAAATAGAAGGCAGTTAGTGGTAATATTGGCATCACTGAACCAAAGTAGCCTGAGCCTGATCAATATGTTTATTTAAGCAGGAGACCACACTTGTTGTGGTGTGCAAAACAGAAAAGTACTGAAAATTAAGGAAGAAAGAAAAAAACAACTGACAAGGAGCTTTCTGTCTTCGATTAAATTGCTAAGTTATGGCTTAGAATCAACTGCAAGAATATATTTTCCTGATAAATGACATATTAAAGTTCACAGCTGGTGACTGGTGGTTTGCCATTTTCCTGGATTACAGCTGACCACCAATCATTTAGATGTTTAGCAAGGGCAGAGTGACAAAAAGTCTGTTCATGGGAAATTAGAGTTTTGTGATTGAGTGCTTTTGTGGTATTAATCATCCTCAAGCGTAGGAGTGCCACCCCCTCACATAGATTTACCATTTACCCATAATACATTGACTTTCTCATTTGCATGCCTTGGCAGACACTGTCCAATTAGGATCCATCAAACTTGCAGGCTTTCTCATGCTGACTTTGATCTGTTTTTTTTGCCTCCTCGCAAGTCTCACAATTGCGTTTTTTTCCACAGTTGAGATCTTTTTGTCTCTTCCTCTTTCTCTTCTCGTCTGTCTTTGCATAGCTATCTCTCTTCCCAAGTATTACCTCTTAGGCAGCAGGCAGACAGATTTTGGATGAGTCACCCAGTGTGTCTGATACCATCAGCCCTCTCTGTCTCCTCCCCCCCCCCTCTCTCAGCCTAAAAGGGCAAAGGAGGGAGTGGCATCTCTCAGCATGAACTCTTTCCCTCATACTTTCCCCCTTCTGCTTCCTTCTGCCTCCTCTCACTTGAGACAAAGTGACATTTACAGAGGGACACTACATCTCCTTGGGAGCTCCTGCTCTTTTTGGCAAAAGAACACTCAATAGAGCGATGGAAGGCAAGGGGGTGTAAAAGAGGACTATTGAAAAGAGTGAAAAAGTTGAAAAGTGCATGGGAGAATAGCAACAACAACAGAGATGGATAAGAGGGGTGTGTGCTGAGGTGGAGGAGAAGAGGAAGAAAGGGGATTTGGAACTAACATGAAGCGAGAGGGACAAGGACAGTGTCTGAAGTTGTCTGACACACTGACTTTTCTTTACTCATGTTTCGTGCATGTTGGTAAAAGGCTTGCTTTTAGGAATGAGGTTTTGATACTTCAGCAGTTCTAGATACACAGTAATGCTGAGCTACTATAACTGCTCAAAGGAAACAAAGTGACACAGTGTCTCCACCCACACAAAGTGTGAAACCAGCGTCTTGCACCTGACTTATGTTTTCAGCTGAGAAGCATAATTACTCTGGATATGGAATGTGTAGCTGCCAGAAACTTTGGGAAGGCGCTGCAATATTCTCACCTTTCTTATTTTGATGTAGCCACCAGAGCATGTTAGTGTCATTTAAGGAGTACATTTAAATTAGGCTGAAATGTTGATGGTTGATGAGACAGGTAAATCTAATTATTTAGTTGACCAGTGCAACTTAGCTCAAACTTAATTTATGTTAAATAGTAAAACTACAGACTTTATGGAAAATCATCAGGCTTATCCTTAAAGAAAAGAGGGTTATTAGTTTTAAGCTATGCTGTCCACATCCTTCATTTCTCCACTATCTTCTATTGTCTATTATCAATGCACCAGAGGTGCTGCACTGTTAAATCAATCACATTATACATACTACTACTCACCGGTTACGTGGAAGGGCAAACACAGACCTGTCTGAAGGAGTTTATGAATGAAACAGATGAATAATGAATGCAATCCAGGTTTTGATGAAATGTCAGGAGATCAAGTTATGTTTGTTTCTTACAGCTGCATGCATATAGGTCATGCATATTTAAACAGTGGTAAACATTAGGAGCGTTCATAGCGACTAATTTTCTGGGCGTTTAAACAAGAGAACAAACCTGCAGCAGCGTAGTGTAAAAGAAAACATTTCAAACTGCGCACACTTTAAATGCGCAATGTTAAATATTAGCCAAGCATATATTATATCTGTATTTTAGGAGATACATGAAACTGTTAATTACGTTCTTGATTAATTCAAGCGTGTTTTAAATGTTGCTGAAATTTGCAACACTGTGCGTTGTATGACATTGCAAATTCATAGGTTTTTTTTATTATATTTTGCAGAGTTATCTAACCTTAGCAGTGCTAGTAGCAGTAGCATTGGTTTCTTCCTTGGTAGGCTCAATACCCCAGTGCAGAATATGGTTACACATGACTTCAGTTACTGATTTATATTTCAGTTTATCCCAACAAAGCCAACATACGGCCATTTTTAAAATTAGTTTTTACATCAAAGTACTGCAGAAGCTGGTTAGCTCTACAGGTTAGAACTGCTCTCTTTACTTTCCCTGTCACTAGTCTACAACTTCTATTCTCAGAAATCGCGAGAGAGTGGCCAGTGGTGTCCTAACAACTTTGGCCTGTACATACTGTTACTTGTATTTCTGACACTGATTAGCAAGGGCAGCAATAAATCATACAGAGCATTTACGCACCACAGCCCAAAGTTGCGTCTTGAACTTGTCACAAGTTTCCATGTCATTTTCATTGTGCTCCTAGCATCAGTGTATAGCCATTGATGAGTTTTAGCAGATTCTAGTCTAGAGCTGTTTGACTTTTTTTTTTGGGGGGGGGGTTGAAATAAAATGTTAGATATGAAATATTTTCCATTTGCCTCAAGCTGTTTTTGTTGTTGTGAAAATTTCATTGCATTGTAGTTTTCAGCAACAAGAGCCTTTGAACAAGATAACAAGGGGGATATGGGATAAACCGGCCGATGGGCTGAAAGATTTGGAGTTTATTTTGAAGGTATTAAAACGTACTGATTTTCTTTTCTTTCAGAGCAAGAAGCCGAAACAGAATCTACAATGTACTATGTCATTGGAGCCATCTTGTACAGGACACTTGCCATCATTTTACCTCCAGCGACGTGAGTACTTAATTATTCTTTATTGTTATTGAGGATTTAAAACCACATTTCATTCTTATCTTTTCGCTGTCCTTTCTTTTACCTTTCTGTAACTCATTTTTTTCTTGCGCTTTGTCTGACTTTTTAATCTCTCTCGTGGTCTCTTCATTCTTACAACAGTCTCTCCTTATTTCTGTGCATTTTCTATTTTTTCCTTCCCTTCTTTCGAACTTCCAGTTCTCCATATGTCTTTTCTTCCCTTTTACAACTCTGCTGCTTCTCTTGTGTCCTTGCGCCTGCTTACCACACTTATCAAAAAGCACACTTCCCTAGATGTTTCCCCCTTCCTTTGAGTTGTCAGTATATTTTTGGAAGTGTACACTGAGCTTGGATTGGGTGTGGGCCTAATGGGTCCCAAAACTTGCATAGAACATGCAGTAATAAAAGTTAGAAGAAATCAGGAGGTTGTGAAAAAGGCCATTGTGATATGGTGTTTGTGCTGGCCCCGGGCCCTTTTATTCAGGTCACTGCTCTTGGTTGTGGATTAGCTGGATCTGTTAAAACCCTTTTCACTCTGTAGCCATGCTGAATGTTAATGGGTGCAGTATTCTGTTTTTAGTCAGGCGCTCTCTTTCTTCTCTCTTTTAGATTTCCTCACCTCCTACTAGTTTGCTTTTGTTATTTGTTGGTATTTGTATGTATTATTTTTGGTCTTTCTCCAAAGTCATAGAGCCCATTCAGCTCCATCTTAAATGTACACCAACACTTGTCTAAAAAACAAAAAAAGATAAAAATAAAAAAAACGAATGTCTTTACAGTCCGCCTGCAGTGATCAACTCCAAAATCCTGACCGTGACAATACGACCGGAACCACAACCCAGTGAGCCCATGGTGGTGGTGGAGCTGTCACCGCTATTAAATGTAAGTATATAAAAGGCTGTTTTCTTTTCTCTGGCAACTATTCAAAACCGCTAAGCTTCTGCTTCGGACCACTGAGAAAAAGTTAGATTGTCTTGTAAGCAGTTTTAAGGGATGAAAGAATGCATCACATCATGTTTTTTATTTTCATCATCTAAACTTTCCCAAATGAAAAAAATAAACCCAAAACATTTAAAATAAATGAAGTAAATGAAGTTTTTTCTAGTGCAAGGGTTTGAATTTTTCTGCTTGTAGTAAGTATTTTCCAAGAAAATAAATTTGTTTAAGGCTTTAACCCTTTAGAGCCGATCGGAGCGGGAACGCTCTGTTATGCATAACTATTTTTAAATCCCAGTAGCACTGCAACCACGTAAGCTAGCGCAAAAAATTTTTTTGCATATGAAACCGGAGGAGTTGTACTTACATCTGATGCCATCAGCTTGTCCTAGGTCACGGTTTCCTTCCACATAAAGCTTTGCAAAAACTTCATAAAAAGCGCTTGCAGGAACAAAAACATAATATTCCAGAAACACGCTTTACCGATCTGATCAGCTGTTCAAAACACTTCCTACGTTGGAATAGACGTCAGCGCGAACTTTTGCATTTCCGCCATTACCTGCCCGAAACCGGAAGTGACGTCATTTTCGCGGAAATGTAGTCTTTTTTGCGATCAGGGCCTCAGGGCCTATACTGCTCTTTTTAAAAGTTATCTTTGACTTTATGACTTTCTGTGTCGTTTCTGGGATGCTTAGGACTCATATTGCACTGCTGGAAATAGTTTATTTTGATGCATATGCTGCTTTTTTGCAAATTTGCAGTATAATATTTATTTTCGTTTTTCCTGCAGTGTATAAAAATTGGTGTATTTCAAAAATAAAACTATGAAGACACTCAAAATAATTTTCCTGTGGTGGGAAACTATTTTGTGCAACTTTTTTGTATTTACAGTTTTGAGGGATAAGACTCTTAAATTTCTCTAACTACAAATATATGTCAAAAAATCAAAAACGATTTTCAATTTTTTTGTAGTTTATTGCACTTTTTTGCAATTTATGTAATTACTATGCACTTAATGAATACATATTATTAAAATCTGGGCTATAATGGTTGTATTGATGTATAGCAACTTGAAATGCTCCCAAAAATGGCTCCACAGCATGTAAAAATATAATATAAGCTCTGGCGGACTTGGTTCTATGGTAGGTCTTAAAGGGTTAAGCAACTCCTCTTCTCCCAGCCGACCCATGTTTTCTAAGTTCAGATGAAGCTCAAAGTGCTGCATGCTATAAAGCGCCATAGCGCTCGGTGAATTGCCTGAATAAACGCAGACCTTTTTGACTTCCCTGTATCGCGCTGTCTCCTGGTAGCTGTTCAGTTTATATTACATTGGAGTGCGTTATTATAACGACTCATGGGGTGTCTTCAGCGGAAAAGGACTAAGTGCTAGTTTAATGAGAGGCATGCTTCACGACCTCGATGTGATGTGGGTTTCTTTGGGCATTCTGCTGTGTAAAGGTGGACATAGTTTTGAAGATAATGTTAAATATTTAACAGCTCCCTCCTGACAACACACACACACGCAACCTCCTTCAGCTATCTTAGTGAGGACCTTCATTGACATAATGCTTTCCCTAGCCCCTTACTCTAACCCTAACCATTAAAAATGAATGCCTAACCCTAATCCTTACCCTAAACCTAACCATAACCTAATTATAACCCTGACACTAAAACCACATTTTGAGCCTCAAAAATGCCTTTAAATGCCTTCAAATTTGTGAGGACCGGGTTGTGTGTCCTCACAAGTGACTGTTGGTTCTCACAAGTATAGTAGAATGCAGATTTTGGTCCTCACAAAGATAGCTAGACAGGAACACACACACACACACACACACACACACACACACACACACACACACTATATATATATTGACGAAGACATGCTAAAATGAAAGTGGAATCAGTTTCTTGCTGTGTTGACCAGGACTTGAGGGTCAAAAGTATTGCAAAGTTTCATTTAGAAAGACTTAGTATTCATTCGCTATTCTCTGTGAGTTCATCTCCCTGCTGTAAACCACTGATTCATTACACAATTATGGCAGTTTCTTTATATGCCTCTATCTTTTATCTTCCTATTATTCTGCTTTTTAACGCTTTTGGCAAAGCAAAGGTATTGCAGGTTGCACATCCTCTTTCTAGCAGATGATGTCTTAATGCTGATCCTTGCATGCTGCTTTGTACTATAAACCAGAGGCTCCCGCTGAGGACGGACACTTATCTGGCACACAGCCCAGGGCTGACACATATAGTAGATCACATGCACACCCTAAACCAGTGGATGAGATGCCATTGTTACTATTTTAAACAATATATCCTATGTATATCAAATTATTCTAAACATTGGGGTGGGAATTGTAAATGGAATTTTTTTAAAGGAAGAGTGATGACAATTAATGCAGCAGATGCATCTAGTCCCTTGATATGCCATGCATCAGAAATGCTCTGCCCTATATTACTCATTAATCAACTGAATAGTCTCAAGTTAAATTAAAGCAGCAACAGTATGGCCCTTGCACCTCAGTGAACATCCAGGTGTGCTGAAGGTGAGACGTTTTACGCAGTAACATGAATGAATTAAGCCTGGGATGCTATTTGGGTGTTGTATAAATTTACCGCTGATCACCTGTGAACACTAGGTGGCGATAAAGAGTGTCCACCAACTAAAAGTCTTGCTGCTGCACGTAATTTGATAAACCACTAATGAAAGTTTCATGTAGATGAAGTGATGATGATTATCACCTAATGCTTACTTCATGTTGCTACTAGTACTTCAATAAAGCGATTGTAGGTGGCGCTGTAGAATCATGTTGAACCGCCCATGTTTAAGACCCAAAAATACATAAATTTTCACCAGACCTGACACATGTGCAAAATTTCATGAAGGCGGAAGTGCAGCTTATCCTTGCTGACACAGGGCTGGACAGTTCGTCATTCCATCTTATGGCTAAAGGAGAAGCATGATGGTTTTACAGTGGCCTTGCACACAGACTACAGGCAACTTTGCAGATGTTGTCTATAAGTTGTTGTTGGTTATAAGAGGCAGTGTCACAAACAATCGGTCTGTGTGGTACTCTTGTTTGTGCTGTTATTGGTCCTTGCCAGCCACAGAGAAGAGCGGGTTATAACATACAAAAAAGCTGAAGCAAAACTGTATGTATAAAAAAAATGACAAGAGTATGGAAAGGCTTGGAAAAATCTGGAATAGCAACAGCACATTGCCATTCACTGCTCC
Organism: Aulonocara stuartgranti; assembly: GCF_965226115.1. Taxonomy (NCBI): domain Eukaryota; kingdom Metazoa; phylum Chordata; class Actinopteri; order Cichliformes; family Cichlidae; genus Aulonocara; species Aulonocara stuartgranti. The sequence continues at coordinate 14,546,261 of NC_138957.1, read as the reverse complement.
AGACAAATAGCTACATTGGGCTGCACAACCTAGTTAGAGGTGCCTTTACTTGGGAGATTTTCTATAGAAAGCACTGTAGTATCTAGCCATCCCAAGGAATGTACCTATCTCCCTTCTGGAGGTAGGTACAGGAAAGGTCGACAATGGCAGAAACCTTAGCCTCAACAGGATGAATCTGGTCATAAAGGTTCCTTCAAAAGTTAGGTGACAGTGGCCTTGCCAAACTCACATGTTGCCAAGTTTAGTGTCAGAGAAGCTTCTGCTTCAAAAAAAAATGATTCATTGTTGCAATGTGCTATGCCCAATGGGGAAAATAAATAACCACATCAACTAGATAAATATTGCAGTTTGAAACATTACCCAGGACGGTGGTCATTAGCCTTTGAAAGGTCACAGGTGCATTTTTCATCTCAAAAGACCATCACAGTACACTGCAAAAAGTGATCAGGCGTAACAAATGCTGAGACTTCAAAAGCTATTTCAGCAAGCAGGATTTGGCAGTAACCTGTAAGGAGGTCTAACTTACTGACATCTTTTGCTGAGCTGATGCTGTCTATACAGTCCTCAGCGTGAGGTATCAGAAAAAAAACAGACACTAGCTGTGTCCCAAAACGTAGGCCGAATCCTTTGGAGGACCCGGCCTGCGCGGTCTACGTGGGCCAGGTCCTTCGAAGACCGAAAAGGCCGGAAGTGCGAGGTTGTGAAATGCGACAGTCTAGCCTTCAGATTTGCGTCACCGCTGTCTCGGTGGAGTTTAATAAACTCGGCCGTCTGCTCTTTGCTATCTAAAATATAACAGGACACTGGCGTAAATTCTTGACCGTCTCACAGTTTGTTTGACGTTTATTCAGCTGTGTGAAAATCCCAGAGAAACCCACCCGAGGGATTAATAAAGTTTTGTTTAATCTAATCTACTCTAATAACTTTGATCTACGCCAAACCGATTTACTGCAGAACAAATAAAACATCGAAAAAAGCCAAACAATTACATTTTTAAGTCATCCGAGTGACTTATATATTATCTTTAACCTGAGAAAACGATGAAGCCGGGAGTCCGCTGCTCTTGCCGGGTCGAGTGACCATTGAACCCCCCCGGCTAGCTATCGAGCGGGTGGGTAACAGACGTCTCCGAAAATGTCGGAGCACTTTTGCAAATATGCAATGTCTTAATAAACCAAGCAGATATTTGAAGTTTACATGGCTACTTTCTCGCCTGAAAGTATGTTAAAAGTTTATTTTGTGACCCAGAAAGATTAATAAGAGTAATATTAAAACTTAATAGCGGCCGCCATTGTTGGGAATTGGAATTGGCTGGGCCGTGCTATGAATTCTGGGATATGGTGGGCCACACCTGACCGATCCTTCAAATTCGGGGAAATGAAGGACGCATTTGTTGGCTGCATTTGAAAGAGTCGACGAATTTGGACAGCCTTCGTCGCCTAGCTGTGACGTAATCGGCCTTCAAATGCGGCCTCCGAAGGATGCAGCCTACGTTTTAGGACACAGCTACTGTCTGCGTTCACTTGTGAGGAAGCGTTGAGTGCCATCTGAGTTTGCCGTGCACAGACAGGGAGAACTCAGCGGACTAGAATTAGGTTTGCTTATGCTGTGTTCCAGCGAGTACTTTACTCCGTTCTTCGTCATCTCTTTCAATTCAAATGTTATTTAATTTAAAATTTAATTTGAAGTGCGCCGCTATGACAGCAAATCACCTTTGCTACACATATGTTATTCCTCCCAAGAAGGTTCTTTCTGAAACTTAAGTCAAACGGATCAGTTGTCATGCTCACAGCTGTTAACAGACCCAAAAACCAAACAGTCTCCAAAACCAAACTTCCACCATCTAGTGCTGGTATGAGAAGTCCTCGACATGTGCTCCCAACTATGTTACATTCCCAAAATGGTTTACAGGTAACATAATACTAGATGGGGGAACATGAGGAGTTTGTTTGGGTTGGTTTAAACAATTTATTGCCAAAATGTTAACAATGAAGCATAAGGCGAGTACACCAAACAAAAAAAGCTCAAACTTAAAATAAAACTCCATCAACAAATTACCTTAGTTAAAAGAAAGGTTCCAAATCTATACATCAACTACATATCAACCAAAGAAAAATAGGAGAAAAAGGTGTACGTCAAAAGAAAATGGCAGCTCTCCCTTACAAGTTTCTTCTGGCGACTGCAAGAGAAGGCAGAACAGCTAAGGATAAATCTTTTAGGTTTAGCAAGAAAAAAACAAGAAAGGCAGAAACTTAGGAAAGCTAACCAAAACAGGTAAGGCTTCACTCAAAAACAAATGCTGCTCTAACAACCAAAAAGATTGGTCAGCTTTTATCAACTTTGAAGAGGCTGCAGGATTCCGACTTCAGCCAAGGACATGAAAAACAAGATCATCAAGAGTCAGTAGTAGGGAAGGGTGGAAGTCAGGACCTGGAAGCAGCACAGTAAATATTTCCTCATCCTAAGCTTTATATTTTTTAAAAGGAATATAATACCTGTTTTTGGAAATATTTGGAAGAAATTCACAGAAGCACAGGGAGTACATAGAAAAAGAACAAGCAGGAAAATCCCGACTGAAGTTTAAGTGAGGAACCCTTCTGTGAGGTGAGAGTGCTAACCACAGCACCACTCTGCCTTCATTTAAACTGTAACCGGGTTTTAATCATAGCCACACAATTCTGTAATTGCTACTTGAAATTAATTGGGCTTTTAGCAGCTCCTGAATACAAAATACAATAGAGAATAGTAGTCTTCTAGTACTAAAATAGGCTATATTTTTGATAGAACTTCATTACAGGGAGTGCAGAATTATTAGGCAAGTTGTGTTTTTGAGGAATAATGTTATTATTGAACAACAACCATGTTCTCAATGAACCCAAAAAACTTAATATCAAAGCTGAATGTTTTTGGAAGTAGTTTTTAGTTTGTTTTTAGTTTTAGCTATTTTAGGGGGATATCTGTGTGTGCAGGTGACTATTACTGTGCATAATTATTAGGCAACTTAACAAAAAACAAATATATACCCATTTCAATTATTTATTTTTACCAGTGAAACCAATATAACATCTCCACATTCACAAATATACATTTCTGACATTCAAAAACAAAACAAAAACAAATCAGTGACCAATATAGCCACCTTTCTTTGCAAGGACACTCAAAAGCCTGCCATCCATGGATTCTGTCAGTGTTTTGATCTGTTCACCATCAACATTGCGTGCAGCAGCAACCACAGCCTCCCAGACACTGTTCAGAGAGGTGTACTGTTTTCCCTCCTTGTAAATCTCACATTTGATGATGGACCACAGGTTCTCAATGGGGTTCAGATCAGGTGAACAAGGTGGCCATGTCATTAGTTTTTCTTCTTTTATACCCTTTCTTGCCAGCCACGCTGTGGAGTACTTGGACGCGTGTGATGGAGCATTGTCCTGCATGAAAATCATGTTTTTCTTGAAGGATGCAGACTTCTTCCTGTACCACTGCTTGAAGAAGGTGTCTTCCAGAAACTGGCAGTAGGACTGGGAGTTGAGCTTGACTCCATCCTCAACCCGAAAAGGCCCCACAAGCTCATCTTTGATGATACCAGCCCAAACCAGTACTCCACCTCCACCTTGCTGGCGTCTGAGTCGGACTGGAGCTCTCTGCCCTTTACCAATCCAGCCACGGGCCCATCCATCTGGCCCATCAAGACTCACTCTCATTTCATCAGTCCATAAAACCTTAGAAAAACCAGTCTTGAGATATTTCTTGGCCCAGTCTTGACGTTTCAGCTTGTGTGTCTTGTTCAGTGGTGGTCGTCTTTCATCCTTTCTTACCTTGGCCATGTCTCTGAGTATTGCACACCTTGTGCTTTTGGGCACTCCAGTCATGTTGCAGCTCTGAAATATGGCCAAACTGGTGGCAAGTGGCATCTTGGCAGCTGCACGCTTGACTTTTCTCAGTTCATGAGCAGTTATTTTGCGCCTTGGTTTTTCCACACGCTTCTTGCGACCCTGTTGACTATTTTGAATGAAACGCTTGATTGTTCGATGATCACGCTTCAGAAGCTTTGCAGTTTTGAGACTGCTGCATCCCTCTGCAAGATATCTCACTGTTTTTGACTTTTCTGAGCCTGTCAACCCATTTTGCCAAAGGAAAGGACGTTGCCTAATAATTATGCACACCTGATATAGGGTGTTGATGTCATTAGACCACACCCCTTCTCATTACAGAGATGCACATCACCTTATGTGCTTAATTGGTAGTAGGCTTTCGAGCCTATACAGCTTGGAGTAAGACAACATGCATGAAGAGGATGATGTGGACAAAATACTCATTTGCCCAATAATTCTGCACTCCCTGTAAAGGTAACAACTCCTGAGTAGGAGCGCCTGTAAAGGTTACATTTAGACAGAGTCGGCTAACAAGCAGCCAGTGATCTAGATGTTAACTCTTGAGAATAATAACTTCAAATGTCCACCAAAGAAAAAAATAGTTCCAGTTTTTCCATATAATATTAATACAGCATTAATAATGCTTTTTCTTTAAAAGGGCAGAATACAGTGTCTTCTGTAGTTGTGTCGACTTTGGCCAATGTAGAAACATCCAGCTGCTACAGCAGTGGCCTGGCAACAGCTGCCTCAGGCTTCACTCTCATAGGGGAATGTTAGGGTCTCTGTGCTGGGTCATGTCTTCTCTGAGAGGACATCTGCTCCAGTCAGACTCCCTGTGTATCTCCCCGGTGTCCTAATGTGTGTGTGCGTGGGTATGTGTGTCTTTAATGGTAGGTAGAAAGCAGGAGGCCAGAAAGTCCTGTGTCCCTGCTGTAGACCATATGCCAAGTGTTACACCACAACCCCTCCTTCAACCATCCTTAATGTAGCCTTTTAAATTATGAAAGAAAGTTCTGGTTAGCTTGAGCCATAAGCTTTCCTGGTAATTTCAATGTAATCTAGGTCATTTTCATCAGTCAAAAAGCCTCATCCTGGTTTTCTCCATTTCATACTCTAAACCTATGATCTTAAAGTGAAGGGCTTTTAAGACCAGAGCAGTCATGTTTTGTTACATTAGCTCATTTCATCATATTAGCTTAGCCCATTCACAGCCAGTATTCATTATTGCATGTATTGCTGAATGCGTTAAAGGAAACTGCTGTTCCTTTAAAGAGAGGAAAAAAAGACAGAGTATTTAAGGTAGGTACCAGCTATCACTGTCCACAAATGCCACTGTTAGAATTGCAGAGGCACGTTTCTCCCTTTGATAACCATCAGCTGAGCAGACGCTGTCATTATGCAAAGTATGAGCACTAAAAAAAGAGGCAGACACTGCAGGAGTGCACAGGTGTCAATCCCGCTGTAGCGAATGGTCCAATAGGACACTCGTTGATTGATAGCTGAATGCTAACAGAGCTCAGCACGCTAATGCACGCCACGGGACATCTATAGTCGGTGGTGGCTGTCTGTGTGTGAGGCTGAACAAAGCACTGTCATCCATCAATCCGTGTCACCCAGTCTCTGATCCCGAGTATATAAATGTTGCATCATCCTGTCCTTTCAAGTCCAGTCATGCAGAGATCCCTGGATGCACTGATTCATTGGAGATCAGTAATGAACTGTTCAGAGAAGGAAGGATGACCTTGCCTGTAGAGGAATAAATCCTTACAATTCAGGCTACAATGTGTATGTCTTACTTCCCTTCTTTTTTGTCAATTTCAAATATAGTTAATTATCAGAAAGCATTTTAACTTGAGAAGTAATTTCTTCAGATTTTCCTGAGGCTTCAGTTAAGATCACATTATCCTTTTTATAATCTACACAGCACTCTGGCTGTCGGCTTACTGCTATAATCCCCTTTGCCATAAGGGGGAGCTCAAAGGCAAAGTGCCTAATGCAGGATTCAGGAAGGGCCAACATAATGGTAGATTTTCCTCTGCGTTGGCCCAGTGGAATACCAGCATTTCAGTTGTGGATACTAAAATTGAAGCTGAACTCTTTTTTGTTACCCCACAGAACCAAGAAAATGTTTCTAATAGTTGGTTCTTAAATAGTTGCTGATTTTGTCAGGTCCAAAGCGCCATTTTAAGTGTTTTCAGTCACTTGATTGAAGCAAAAATGTCTCAAATAACCATTTGATTCAGACAAAACCAAGTCACAGTCCACTCGTTACCAAGCACACAGGTTGAAAGGACATAGAGGCTCCATTTAAAAAGTGATCGATGCAGAGATCACTGAAGATCTCTGGTGGAACAAGTTGCTATGAGCTGGTTAAAGATATTGATCCCATGATTGATTCTCTGATTGAGTCATGACAAGTCTTTCTTTGCCACCACATGCCACTGAGCGAACTTTAGCTTCAATGACTAAATGGATTAAGGGTAAGCTGAGAGAAAATCACCAGCATCCAGTTACTTTGACTTTGCTTTTTTAAAAAGAAAAAAATGGTACATTAGTGAAACTTTGCACACTCTTAAAGGGCCAAATGTTTAATTAATAACATTTTACTTCATAGCTTTTTACACTTAACTGACTACTTTTTGCTGTGGTTGCACTTAAGTGAAGAATGTTAATGTTTTTACCCCACCCACAGGATGTTTACGACCCTAGTTATTGTCCATGAAATGGCTTTTCCTTTGTCATCCCTAAAACTCTCAATTTATAGCTCATGCACCTTTTTTTCTCTTCGGCTGCAGCAGCAGAAGCAGCTGTTTGCTGCGTTGTCCTCTGACAATGACTCTTTTTCCATCTCTCCCTCCTGTCGTCTATCTCAATCCTTCTCTTTCATTGTCTGTTTACTTCTTACTGTCATCCATGCAGCATCACTCTTTCTCCTCTGGCAATGAGCTATTCTGTGTTCTCTCTCTGCTGCCTTCTCTCTCACTCATCCTCTTGAGTGGCAATAACAGCTTATCTTCTCCTCTCCCCCCCTCCCCCTCACCCTGTATCTTGCAGGGTACATCAGATCCTCAGTGCGTTGTCTGGGACTATGGAAACCCGTAAGTTACTCACAGTGACTCTGACACTCGTGTAAATGTTTGTGTGTACAGTGCAGAAATACATGTCTGTCAGTCAAAAAAAAAAAAATCCAAATGATTGTGTGTGCGTGCGTGTGTGTGTGTGCGTGTGTGTGTGTGCGTGCGTGTGTGTGTGTGTGTGTGTGCGTGTGCGTGCGTGCGTGTGTGTGTGTGTGTGTGTGTGTGCGTGTGTGTGTGTGTCAATGTTTATCTCGCATGTGTGTTCATGCCCAGTCAGATTCATTTTATTAATGATCTGATAACATTGTAATGAAGTTCTCAGAGTTTCTCTTTATTAAATTAGTCAGTGGGAACAAACAGCGTTATTTCACTGCTGCTAACAGTTCAACTGCAGGCTAACTCAGAACTCCTCTGTGGGTGCAGCTTTTTCTCTATTGCAGTTCTCTTGTGTAGCGTTTACCTTGTTGGCAGTTTAATTTGCATTTCTTTACTTCTTAACAGACATACTATCTAAGTACATCACAAACGGTTTTCTTTTTTTCTTTGCTCTGTATTGTGGGCCAGCTGGTGAACTAAAAAATATAAACCAGGACAATTGATCATCCTGCATTCACCATTAACCCACATATTGATCGGATAGTCTGTCAATACCAAAGTTATAAGAAACAAAGTTAAAACCATTCTTTGGTTTCAGTTCATGGCCTAGTTACACTTTAAGTATAAACGCAAAAATTAAGGAATTTTGTTTTTGGCCAATTATTTCTTTCTTGTAACAGTCTTGCTTGAGAATAGGAAAGCCTTCATTTTCCCTTAAATGATGCCGTGTTTTGTGAGGGGGTTGAGCAACAGAGTCGATTACGTGGGTTGCACAGTGAAAAACTTACCAAATCTTTTCTTCCAATGCCAAACAGCTTATTCTGCTATTGACTATTGTTTGATGCCATTTATTGGATTGGATGGTTGAAGTCTGAAGAAACAAGGCATATTGTAAATCTGTAAATGTATTCATTTTTAAAAATGGGGGTTTAGCAGCATGTGGACCCGAACAGTATTTGTTAGTCAGCCAACACACCACAATGACTGACTTGCAACAAATGCTGGTTGAAGAACCAGGTGGTTAGGTGAGCGGTCTACCAACCTACCAGGGTCAGTGAATCAAATCTGGGCTCTTAGAGGCACTGTGTTGAATGAAGGATTTGCCTGATTTGTCCCATTATTTGCGTGATGTGTGTTTTGAATGTTAGATAAAAGTGCTCAGGTGTAGATAAAGAAACACTTTATGAATGTGTAAGTGTTATTGGATGAAAGAAAGCAAGCGCTTTGAGTACCCAAATTACCGTATTTTCACGACCATAAGGCGCACTGTGCTAAAAGGCGCAGTCTCAGTTATGTGTGCCCTTACTGTATTTAACACACACATAAGGCGCACTGGACCATAGGGCGCATACAAGTACCGTATGCGTATTTAAAAATAAAGCGGGAGCAAACGTGAATTCGGTACCTTACTCACATTTCTATTGCCGGTAATCGTCATCATCAACAACACACAAGCATACAAGTGTGCATATTTAAAAATAAAGCAGGAGCAAAACTGAGTTTGGTACTCACATTTTTATTACCAATAATCGTCATCATCAACAACACACAAGCATACAAGTGTGCGTATTTAAAAATAAAGCAGGAGCAAAACAAAGTTTGGTACTCACATTTTTATCATCAATTAAACCCATCGAAGTCCTCATCCTCTGTGTCTGAATTGAACAGCTGCGCTAAATCTCCATCAAACATGCCAGGTTCACTGTCTTCACCGTCAGAGTCACTTTCCGTGCCGTGCGGCTCCTCGGAAACGATGCCGGCTTTTGCGAAAGCTTGAACAACAGTGCCAGCAGACATGTTAGCCCAAGCATCTACAATCCATTGGCAAATTGTGGCGTAACTCGCCCGGCGCTGCCTTCCACTCTTAGTGAAACTGTGGTCTCCACCGGTCATCCATCGCTCCCAGGCCGCTCGCAGCCTTACTTTGAACGGGCGGTTCACACCGATGTCCAGCGGTTGGAGTTCCTTTGTCAGGCCTCCCGGAATGACAGCAAGCTCACAGTTCATTTGCTTCACAAGTTTTTTCACATCGGCTGTGAGATGGGCACGCATAGAGTCACAGATCAACAGCGATGGTGATGCGTGGAAAAAACCACCTGGTCTCCTTACATACACCTCCCTCAGCCACTCTTTCATCATTTCCTCATCCATCCAGCCCTTTTCATTTGCCTTAATGATGATTTCTGCTGGAAACTTCTCTTTAGGCAAAGTCTTTCGCTTAAAAATCACCATAGGCGGCAGTTTCTGTCCATTAGCATGGCAGCCAAGCACAACAGTAAAAGAAGACTTTTCATACCCCGTTGTGCGTATCGCTACCGTGCTGGTCCCCTTCTTCTCCACAGTGTGACTCAAAAGTGAGCGGGACCTCGTCCATGTTTGTGATGTGGCTGGGCTGGATGTTTTTGTCGCAGATGTGTTTGCTGCAGTAGGAGCGGAAGATGGCCAGCTTTTCCTTATAATCCGCTGGAAGTTGCTGCGCTATCGTAGTCCTGGTCCGGATGGAAAAATGGCACAGTTTCATAAAACGAAAGCACCAAGACGGACCTCCTTGGAAATGTTCAATGTTCATCTCTTCAGCTAGTGAAACTGCTTTTAGCCGAATGGTGACCGTCGAAACGCTTCTCCCGCTCGCTCTTTGCTCGATGATCCACCGCTCGAGTCTTTCCTCCAACTCGGGCCACCTCGCCTTATGTCCGCGGAAACTCAGCTGCGTTTTCTTGACCTGCCGGAGCTTGTTTTCCAGCTTCCTCCATTTGCGAACCATCGATTCGTTTATCTTAAATTCTCTCGCCGCTGCTCGATTTCCATGTTCCTCTGCGTAGCTGATGGCCTTCAGTTTAAACTGTGCTTCGTAAGCGTGTCTCTTTGCCATTTTCAGGGTTGTTAAAACAACGATGTCCTGCATAATGCACATACCTGTTCTTTTATACAGGTATGTGCGATTGTCCCGGTATATACGATCAACGCCCACACTTCACCCTTTAACGTTCTCATGGTGTTCTCTACTACGTCCTCCTTACAACACATAGGGCGCACTGCGCTATAGGGCGCGCCGCACTTTTTGAAGAAAATCTAAGACTTTTAAGTGCGCCTTATGGTCGTGAAAATACGGTAAGTAGAAAGGTGCTATATAAGTACCAGTGCCTTTAATGTAGTGAGTGTGGGTAATCAACTGTATGAAAGATGGGAGATGTTGTTAGATCCTGGATATCAATTTCACATTTGAGCAATGCCCGTGAATTTTCTTTTACTGATTTTTTTTTGTTCTGGCTGTGAATCTGGCTGTAGTTCATTTAAAAATGCTAGAGCTGTATTGTAGCTTAACAAATAACTAAAAGCTAATGATCATCTGTTGTGCCTCAAAGGAGACCCCTAATGATGTGCAGAAAATTAAAGGTAGCCATTAAGTGTGGTAACTCTAAATTGGTCACACACTGAAGCATGTATTAAAAGCATTAAAAGTGTGCACGCTGTCGACAGTCCCCAAAGCATCAAAAACATGTCATTAATGGAAGAAAATTCCAGTACCAATGTTGCCACATTCATTCTCTCCCAGTTCAGCAATGTTGGACCTTGGAATCTTTAAACCAAACGAATTAAGATATTTAAAGTTTTGCACTTGTTGATATTTGTGTTAACAAATTTTACATCCCAAATTCTTAACCTGTGTATGTTTTAGACTGGAATTTGGCATAATAGTCTGCTTTGGTAGGAGTTCTTGTTAACCTTGACCAGCACTAAATTTCAAAAAATCAAGTAATTTAGTTTAGATTGTTGAGTGCATCAACAAAGTCACTATTTGTGAAGGAATTTCATAATTTCACATTTCAAGTAGGTTCTAGTTTGATTCTGAATGTAAATTGGTCATGTGAATTCCTGTATATACAAATGACAACAGATTGCAAATGCCAATTCATTGAGTAGAATATAACTGGTCTATCTTCTTATCCATCTATTTTATTGTTTTGTTTCACCACCATCTTGACCAAAGTCATTTTGAAGATGGCAATCGACTGCAAGTGATCGCAAACCTGGTTCCTGTCTTCACAGCAGCTTTTTCAAAAGCAATGAGATTGCAATCATATGTCACGCTGTAGTCTCCACCCATGCTTTCTTTTAGCTTGACTGTAAGATTAGCTGCAATTCTGACAGACCAGAGGAGCTAAATACAAGTTCACAAAAGCTCATGGCCCAGCTACCATCCTCTGCACAACTGCAGTCTGCAAGCTGATTCACAACCCACTTGCACCCCCGATCCTAATCTCATGTTGTATCGTACAATTTGGTTTAGTTCAATTGTATTTATGTAGCACCAGATCACAATAAAAGTTGCTTCATGGCACTTTGTCTCGTAAGTTAAGACTCTACATTAACAGGGAGAAAACACCAACAACAATCCCCCTATGACACCGGGGTGACAGTGGAAAGGAAAAAATCCCTTTTAACAGTAAGAAACCTCCGGCAGATCCGCTCAGGGAGGGGCAGCCATCTGCAACCATGCAACCGGTTGGGGGTGAGGAGAGGAAGCCTTTACTTAGTGTAATATCTGTTGTCTCTGTTGTCATTGCCGTGTTAAGTGCTCGGGATTGTGCTGCTCTTCTTGCCATCTTTGACTTTTCATGAGTGTATTTGGAAGATCAAGAAGGTGCCACAACAAAGTCATTTTGCCAAATAATAAATTAGTATAGACTTAAATATCAATAATCTTTTTGCTAAAGTGGTCCTGCCTGAACTGCCATTAACCCAACAGCTTCAGTATAAACATGACATACTTCTTCCTTTTGTAGCTTTTAACCTTGACCCATGGCCTTCATCATCATATAAAATTTAAGTGTTGAATTATTATTACACTTCTGGGATTTCTCATGACAACAGATTAAACTCTGGGCATGAAAAACCCCAGCACAAGTGAGTGAATGTGACCCGAGTACAGACTGACAGTGATGTCATTTTTATTGTCAATAAAAATACAATCATGATGATATCGCTTTTCTTCAAAATGTATTTGCTAATCCAGTTGGGCTGTATGAGAATATAAATAATTTTTGGAAACATATTTGACATATGATGATTCACAGCAACCGATAACTTAAGAATTGAATTTGTCAGAGGGCCATCACTGAAGACTTCCTGTCTAATGTGACAACAAGACGGATGACAGAAAATTCAGGTCAGCTCAAATTCTCCCTGGAGATCCCATTAGTTTACCCAGTTCTAGAAGAGTACTCTCTGGTGACCAAAGCACACAATGGGAGTGCAGGTTTGCAGGGACAGGATAAGACGTTGTAACTTAAACTACCCCTTCTCCATTAAGGCAGGAGAGGGACAATGCTTGGCAAAGTCAATCAACTAGCTGGCAGATTACAGCTGCAATCAAATTAAATTTGCAGACATGACGAGGGCAGAGAGCCAAGCAGAATATAAAGTGGCGAGATGGCAGTGATGTCAACCAATCAAAAAAGTGCTTGCACCAGAAGGAATGCACTCTTTTGTTTTGTTTTTTTTTGGTTTTAGGCTTTACTAATGTGCTTGTAGAAATCTAAAGATGTGTACAGACAAACATACGGACCTCGGTTGATTTGACATATTTATATCGGCATGCCACAGATACAGTGTTTAGTTACATTTAGCATGCTTTTTGGCTGCTTTCGATATCCTGTACCGAGAAAACATAATCAACGAAAAAAATTATGTTTCACTCGCAAGTACCGAACCAAGGTAGGAGCATAACGGAGTATCTGCATTTTTAATGCTTATGTCAGCCAGCTACTCTCAAAAATTGTCGAGGACAGGTTGTTGTTGAAATAGTTGCTTACACATTAAACCCATGTACACACTTGAAATTTTCAGTATAAACAGCCTATAAACAAGTGCTCATAACATCATCTTTGGGTGCACAGAGGCGTCTATGGAAATGTGTGAGGCAGTGTAATGAAGGCAGGTGGTACATTTCAGCCAGAGGAAGTCAAAAATGAATTTCTAAATTTTAATCTGATGATCACCTGTACAATTTATGTGCACAAACATCTGTAAATTGCTCAGAGAGCAAGCAGGCAGGCAGACAGACACCAGTACCGTATCAGTCTTACTATATTTGTTTCCCTATGCCGGACGCCAGATCCTGACAAAAGATTGGCATTAGTGTACAGTTGATATGGGTGGAGAATTTGCAGGATAATGCCTCTCTCAGGAACTAGCCACAAGCTTTTGAGGGTTGAGCAGGAGGCAGGCGAGATGTGGAGAAGGTATAGATAGTAGCGTGGAAGCAAGGCAGACATGACAGCAGCTGAACCAGACAGAGGCAGAAAGGGGAGATGGAAGAAAAAGCTTTGCCACTCCATGACCTGTATATGGAGACTATATTTAGTGCACCCAAATGCATCCACATTTGAAACACAGATTATGTTCTCTCTGTATCTTTTACCCCCCTCTTTTGTTAAAATACTCACATTGATGATCAGAATCAGAATCAGAATACTTTATTGATCCCTGGGGGAAATTATTTTTTGTTACAGTGCTCCATTTTAAACCAACATTAAGACAAGACAGACAATACGCTAACTAAGAATAGTACAATATATACATATATATACATACATACATACATAAGTCACTCATAAATAAATAGTTGGAAAAGAAACATGTGTAGTTGTAGCAGCAAACAGTGTGTTAAGTGGATGCGTTGTACAGGGAGATGGCCACAGGCAGGAATGATTTCCTGTGTCGTTCAGTGGTGCTTTTCGGTAATCTCAGTCTCTCACTGAACGAGCTCCTGTGACTGACCAACATGTCATGGAGTGGGTGGGAGGTTTTATCCAACATTGTCTTTATCTTGGACAGCATCCGCCTCTCCGACACCACCTTGAGGGAGTCCAGCTCCATCCCCACAACATTGCTGGCCTTACGGATCAGTTTATTAAGTCTGTTGGCATCTGCGACCCTCAGCCTGCTCCCCCAGCATGCAACAGCATAGAGGATCGCACTGGCTACAACAGACTCATAGAAAATCCTCAGCATTTTCTGGCAGATGTTGAAGGACCTCAGTCGCCTCAAAAAATAGAGACGACTCTGGCCCTTCCTGTAAAGTGCTGTGGTGTTTTTAGCCCAGTCCAGTTTATTGTCAATGTGTACTCCAAGGTATTTATAGTCCTCCACAATGTCAACACTGACCCCCTGGATTGAAACAGGGGTCAAGTGTTTCCTGGTCTTCCTGAAGTCCACGATCAGTTCCTTGGTCTTTGCCACGTTGAGCTGCAGATGATTCTGCTCACACCACGTGACAAAGGAGTCGACCACAGCCCGGTACTCTGTCTCATCATCCCTGCTGATGCATCCAACCACCGCAGAGTCATCAGAAAACTTCTGAAGATGGCAGGTCTCTGTGCAGTGGCTGAAGTCTGTGGTGTAGAGGGTGAAGAGGAAGGGGGAGAGGACAGTCCCCTGTGGTGCCCCTGTGTTGCTGATCACCTTGTCAGACACACACTGTGGGAGACGTACATATTGTGGTCTTCCTGTCAGGTAATCAACAATCCAGGACACCAGAGAAGCATCCACCTGCATCGCTGCTAACTTATCACCCAGGAGGGTCGGCCTGATGGTGTTGAAAGCACTGGAAAAGTCAAAAAACATGACCCTCACAGTGCTCGCCGGCTGGTCCAGATGGGTGTAGACACGATTGAGCAGGTAGATGATGGCGTCCTCTGTTCCGAGACGAGGCTGATAAGCGAACTGAAGGGGATCCAGATGTGGTCTTACTATGGGTCGCAGCTGGTCCAGGATGAGCCTTTCCAGGGTCTTCATGATGTGGGAGGTCAATGCCACGGGCCTGTAATCCTGGGGGCCACTGGGACGAGGCGTCTTTGGTACAGGGACGAGGCATGATGTCTTCCACATCACCGGGACCCTCTGCAGACTCAGACTCAGCATAAACAGTTTATGAAAGACTCCACACAGCTGGGGGGCACAGGTCTTGAGGACAAGGGGACTCACTCCGTCTGGTCCAGCAGACTTGCCTGAGTGAAGTCTCCTCATTTGCATCTCAACCTGGTATTGAGTGAAGGTGATGGGTGGGGGAGGGGTGTCAGGAATCTCACAGGAGGCAACATGTGAAGAGATGATGTACACTTACTTGGAGATTAGGCATCACACTGAGGCTCAAATCTGCAAAGCCTATTGTCATCCCCATCACAACTGTGTGTGCGCGCATGTTTTTTCTGCAGTGGTGTTCTATTTAGAAATCTGCCAGCCATTTCAGCGGAAGCTCTCTCCCATTTGCGCTCTCGCTCTCTCTCTCAGCTGGCTAAGTTGGCCGACAGTGTGTGGCACTCACAGTTCATCTCAGTATTTATGTGCGAGTGTTTATTTATTTATTTAGCCCCTAACAGGCCCATATGTCGGTACCATCTGCCCACCCAAATCGTTGAGCTCGCCATCCCTCCCAGTCTTCCCCCGTGTGCCTGTCCCCTCAAACAAGTCTCAACCTGTTTTCATTTTCCTCGCTGCCTTGAATGGAAGCTGCTACATTTAATCCTCATAAAAGTTTTACACGCTTCAAAACTAGAAGCTCAGGCAAGCAAACAGCAGCTATTACGAGAGAACGCATTGCGTGAACATGTATGGTGGTATTGTACACAAGGCCCTGAGATAAAAATAGAAATAATAACTAAGTCAGTCTTGGTCATCCAACCTCCTCTTGCTTATTTTCTGCCCTGTTTCTCTCTTCTGCTGGGATACGATAGCAGGTGTCCAGCTGGTCTTTGCTGTGGTTCCTGACCTTGCTGCTAGCTTCTCTGGGATTTGACCCTCACTAAGGGGGGGGTCAGTCAGATATCCCACTGAAGTACTAACACAGCGACTTCCGCACACTCACTCTGCTGTAAAGTCGCTTTATGGGTTGCTGTGATTTTGTTAGATATTTGAAAGATGTGCCAGCATCCGTAAGATATACATTACATCGGCGGTCCCAAACCTTTTTTGCACCACGGACCGGTTTATGACCGACAATATTTTCACGGACCGGCCTTTAAGGTGTCGTGGATAAATACAACAAAATTAAACTATTACCGGTACCGAAAAAAAGAAAATTTATTCATAACACACGTGAAAAGACCAAGAAAAGCCGAGTAAACGATAAAAACGATAACAAAATAACGCTGAAAACCGATAAAAACCCTGAAAACTATACATTTCACACCTGAGCCTCAACTCTCGCGGCCCGGTACCAAACGACTCACAGACCGGTACCGGTCCGAGGCCCGGGGGTTGGGACCGCTGCATTACATCACTAAGACATTTAGTTTTTTCTTTATCACTCATGTGTTACTATTCCAATAGAAGCAATCTCCTGCCATGGAAGTGACAAAGCAGAAATAGTTTGGCTCACAGAGATTTCAAAACATGCATAAGAATGAAACCCAGCAGTGGGAGATAAATGTAATATACACTTTAGATGGATGGATGGCAGTAAGCTTATGAAAGGCTGAAGGTCATTTAATCCTTTCGCTAATCCCCACGGTCTTCAGCTTGATCGGGGAACAGTGGTTAAAGACCCAAGCAACCCACTCTACCCCTCTGCCACCCATCGCAGCCATAGAGTAATAAAACCCGATGTGCAGTGCAAGTAGCTCTAACATCAACAATCTGACACGGTAGATTGGGGCTTGCTTTGGGCTCAGACTGATCTGGCGCCACTATCGGCTTTGGCATTGGCAGGTTCCAACCTTAAATGACTTAAAAAGTCAAAGACATATTCTGCACACTGCCAAAAAAACCAGCGGGGCACAAATGTGGCCAAAGTGTAATCGCATTTACTTTACAGAAAAGCATAGAGGCAAGTAGCAATGAGCCAAGTGGATGACACTTTTAATTCTCATATTGGGAAGCTTTGGGCTCTGTCATGTGGCCCCTATTAGTCGCTTGTGAATCAAAGAGCGGAGTAAATGAAGGAATTGATTTAAAAATATGCAGAGTATTGTCTGTCCTTCTTGGATATAACGCTTGCTTGAAAGTCTAAGTATGTATCACACTGAGTTGTGCATTGTCCTTTTTACTCACAAACTCACAGTAAAGAGATTTCAAACTCTTTTTTTGTATTATTCCTTGAAAAAATCCTAAATACTGCCTACATGACCCTTTATTTACATTTCCTACATGGACAGTGTTTTTCTCTCAAGTTATTTAAAGAGATGTATGAGTTACAGCATTGCAGCTTAAGCACACATGCTGTTTATTTCATTTTGGCCAGAAACTCTTTCTCTAGTGCAGCCTAGCTTTAGCTTAGTGCATTTTGGGATACGTAGTACACCCTCCTTGTAGTAGGTTAGGTTAAATACTGTTATCTCAGAGATGGTAAATTAAATATAAATATATTGAGCGATTTGTTTGCGAAAGGCAAAAATATGCTATTATACAGTGTGCATCAGATAATACAGTGGAAATGATAAGTACATTATACACCCACTTCATTGTGTTTTGTTTCAGTTTTTATTAAAGTCGTTTTTAGATTTCTCAGGAGTCATAGCTAACAATAAGTTACTTATCTGTTTTTTTCTTTTTAAATCTAGCTCTCCAACAAAAGACTTGCAACATTTTTACTTGTGCATCGTGGGTTTTTTTTCCACTATTGTTGCAGACTAAGATTAAACAGAAATGCAAACACACACACACACACACACAGAAGCAGCAGAGCCACCAGGAGGAGGGGTGGATGGCTGATACGGCTTGCTCCACTTTTCCATCTGACAGAGCAAAAGGGATCAAGACTGTGTCAAATAGCGAGTCAGCACGGGAAGAGGGAGTCGGCCAGGCTTATGCGCGCTCTGTCTCCATTGACTGTTAAAGGCATGGACAGGCTCTCAGTTAGTTTCTCCAACTATCACAACTGTCCCCAGGGAGCGTGTTAATGTGGGATTTTCAATTCTCAGTGCAAAAAGCTGGGGTGACTAGTTAAGGACAGTTGGTTTTAGGTTACTTTTTGATGCCTGTAAGTAGATTTTTTTAGGAGGGGGGTTAAGTTCAAGTCTAAGTAGTTGTGTGTACAGCTGTAGCTATGGTTTGTTTTTGCTGCTGAACATCATGGATACTTGTGGGTAGCTCATAGGTAAGGAAGATTCTGCTTTCTTATTTGGGTGAAGAAGTTATATAAGGAAGAAC
The DNA here is from genome assembly GCF_965226115.1 of Aulonocara stuartgranti. Classification (NCBI taxonomy): domain Eukaryota; kingdom Metazoa; phylum Chordata; class Actinopteri; order Cichliformes; family Cichlidae; genus Aulonocara; species Aulonocara stuartgranti. The sequence goes on along the minus strand of NC_138957.1, from coordinate 14,528,065 downwards.
TTGTTTATTCTACATTCAGTATTTTTTCTTCCTTCGTGTATTACTGATTGGTTGATGTTGTTGATTTCTTCATCATGTGACAAGTGAAATGGAGCTTTAGCACTGGGGCTGTTTGTCTTGGGAATGTTTTAGAGGAAGATGTTGTTGGTATTGATAGCGATTAGAAGGCTTGACTTGGACTGTGTGCTGGAATACTTTGCCTTGGCTGCTGGACCCGTAGAGCGTGAGGATTGGTAGGTAAGTAACATCTCCATCAGCTTAATACCTTATTATTTTTGAGCCTTGTTATGGATGTTGTGTTAAGTTTTTCTGCCAATTATGCACTGCGAACATGCTCTTACAAGGTTCTGACCTTCAGCCAAGTGCAGTATTTGCCTTATGTCTATCTTACTAACTTCCACATTATCCTCTTTACTGTTATGTCGCTGGAAGTAGGCTGAGAGGGCACTGTGTTAGTCTATTATGAGACTAAGAGTTAGCACAATGCTTAGAATCTTCCTCAGGTCTTTTTCAAGGAACCACATTCTTCATACATGCAGTGGTGGGAAGAAATGTGTGCCCCCTTCTTGATTTACAATTTTTTTGTATGTTTGTCATACTTAAATGTTTAAGGGCATCAAAAAAATAAAATATTAGACAGAGATAACACAAACAAATGTAGTTTCTAAATGAAGGTGTTTTTATTGTTTTTATTATTAAATGGGGGGAAAATCCAAACCTACAGTGCTCTGTGTGAAAAAGTGATTGCCCCGTAAACCTAATAACTGGTTGGGCCACACTTAGCAACAACAACTGGAATCAAGCATTTGAAGTAACTGGCATTGAGTTTTTTTTAGCACTGTGGAGGAATTTTGGTCCACTCCTCTTTGCAGAATTGCTGTAATTCAGCCACATTGGAGGGTGTTTGGGCAGCTGCCTTTTTAAGGTCATGCCACAGCATCTCAATCGGATTCAGGTCAGAACTTTGATTTGGCCACTCCAAAGTCTTCATTTTATTTTTCTTAAGCCTTTCAGAGGTCTACGTGCTGGTGTTTTTTGGATCACTGTCCTCCTGCAGAACCCAAATGTGCTTCAACTTGAGCTCATGAACTGACATTCATGGCTGGACATTCTCCTTTAGCAAGTTTTGGTAGACAGCAGAATTCATGGTGCAAGTCTTCCAGGTCCTAAGGCAGCAAAACAGCCACAGAAACCACACTACCACCACCATGTTTTACTGTTGGTATGATGGTTCATTTCTGAAATGCTGTGCCAGATTTAATGGTACATACATCTTCCAAAAGGTTAAACTTTCTCTTGTGAGTCCACAAAATGCCCAAAGGTCTTGGGGGTCATAAAGATGTCTTTTTTGGCAAATGTGAGACAAGCCTTTGTGTTCTTTCTGGTTAGCAGTGGTCTTCTCCTTGAACTCCACCATGCAGATCATTTTTGTCCAGACTGATAGATGCCTCTGACTTGATTTCTCTGGTGTTTCTTTAGATTGTGGCATAATGTGTTGCTTTTTGAGATCTTTTAGACTCTTTCACTCTGTCAGAAAGGTTAAATGATTTCTTGTTTTGACAGTGAGTGTCTTTAGTAAAAACTGAACTCTGAGTTACTTCATGATTTAACAAGAGGGACAATTACTTTTTCACACAGGGACAGGTAGGTTTGTATAACTCAGTTTTTAAATGATTAAATCATCATTTAAAAACTGAGTTTTGTATTTACTCTATTTGTTTGATGATCTGAAACATGTAATTGTGACAAATATGCAAAACACTAACAAATCAGGAGGGGGGTAAACACTTTTTCACACCACTGTATGCGGCATATTTGTGGTAACGCAGAGTGGAGGCAGGCAGAATGGCAGACCATTTATGGCTGTAGCTAAAATCTGTATGGCTAGCTTTCCTGTGTGCTCAGTAGCTTGCACACCAGGAAGGAAGATAATCCCGAGAAAGAAGCTTATAAATTAGCTTAAGGGCAGAGAGAAGCAGCTTTGGATAGTAGAGGTCACTGACAAAGCATTCTCCCTACACAAGAATCGGGGAGGAATTAGGAAAGGGCATAAAACATCAGACACGACAAGGATAATGAATAGTGAGCACGAACTGCGCATCGGTCTTTAATAACGACCTATTTCAATTTTCACTCGGCTGGAGGAGGAATAATGACGTTGTAAGCTGCCTTTGTACGTTTCTATAAAAAATATTTTGTAATATTCAAAGTCTGGCCTTGATATGGCTACTTTATCTTTTATGCCTGGATGACTGTCCTAGTTGGAAGAACACCTTGAGGAATTTCTTGGAATTTGGCACGAATGTTCACTCGGACTCAAGGCTAAGCTAATTAGATTCTGTTAGTTAAAGGTCAAGTTTTTGGCTTTAACTCAAGAATTCATAAGTGAATAATGGCTGTTAAATAAATAAATAAATGATCTAGCCTTTGTTTAACACCATAACTTAGGAACAAATAAGCAGCATTCGATCATAAGTCACATTTACACTAAACTTTGTTAGGCCCCTTGGCAGTGTGATCTTCTGTGCTTCAGAGGTGAAGATATATGTGAAACAACTACATTTAAAATCTGCTCATTAGCAGCAACATCCAATTTTGTGCACTGCCACAGCTTTGTGTTGTGTTAGAATTGGCTTTCCTGCCCAGGCATTGATTGATTGATTGATAATACTTTATTCATCCCGAGGAAAATTGGGTTAAGGGTGCCAGCCTTGCCATCGCCATCTTACCCTTCCAACCATACTAGTGGTGCAACGGATCAAAAATCTCACAGTTTGGATCGGATCACGGTTTTAAGTCACGGATCAGATCAATTTTCGGATCTGCAGAAAAGAAAAAAAGACAAAATTTTAACATTTACTTATTAACTTTTTAAGTATTTTTTGCCTATTAAAAACATTCAACTCAAGACTCATTCCACGCAAATTAAGGTGCAATATAGGGCAGTACAGGGCTTTTTATCTACCACTCCGCTGTGATATAATGAGCGGTCACGGTCACGTAGCTTTCCGTTGACCTGAAGGTCCACCCGTTTGTAGTTGGGCAATATAAGATGCCTGGGACAGTTCAGCCATAACTTTAAACTTTTCCTGCTCATACATGCCTCGGTACAATCTTGTCACTGAAGTGGACGCGCAATGGGATATCATAGCGTGGCTCAAGCAATTTCATCATAGTTTAAACCCCTTGTTCGGATTACGGATCAACCGTGATCCGTTGCACCACTAATACATACATTACACAAGCATCACATGGGGAAGACAGGTCAGAGAGGTATAACAATGGAAAATGCACGTGAACACATGCAAGAAATCTGACATCTAATATTGTAGAGATACATATAGCAGTAGCAGAATGAGTACAATAAAGCGTAAAAATAATATCTTTATTGTCATTTCTTTTAGGCAAAGAAATTCAATGAAACTGCATCAGTGCAAATATCTCATATAGGTTTAAAATATGGCAGCTAAAAAGAAAATCTTACTATATATTATATTTAAGAACTCTAAAGTCTCTAAAAGTAACCATACAAAATTCTAAAAGGGAAAGTTTTTCATCTCATACATACGAGATGCTTCACATTTTGTAGGCATTCATGCATGATTGATTTTCTTTCTTTCTTTTTTGAATGCACAGTTCCAGCAGCATTTAGCAGAGTTAAGGATTTGGATGAAAACTATTTCTTAATCTGTCTGTCCTTCTTTTTAATGTCCTGAAACATCTGCTTGAGGGCAGCACTTCAAACAGAAAGTGTCCGGGGCAGAATGGATCTTTCAGGATGCTCTGGGCTTTTCTGAGGCAGCGGGAATTGTAAAGATATTCCAGGGAGGGGAGAGGGTATCCGATCAGCTTCTGGGCAGTGATGATGAGCCTCTGAAGCATTTGCTTCTCTGCCGCTGTGCAGCTGGTGAACTGCACACAGATGTAGTATGTGAGTATGCTCTCTATGGAGAAGCCATAGAAATCTTTGGGTGAGGCGGTTCTTCCTGAGGATCCTCAGGAAGTAAACCGCGCCCAGAAACTGGAAGTCCGGTCATGTTAGGTCAAATCAATTTTATTTCTTTGTCGGTATATCACAGATCAAAAAAAGTTGCTATAATTGGCTTCACAGTGTGTGCATCAAAAGATATCGTCCATCTTTAGATCCATGACCCAAATGAAGAACGTCTTTATATGATTTAGGAGTTTGAGCTCTTTGTTCATTCTTCACATTTAAAGTATTTGTCTATTTGAGCTGAGTAACTTGAGGCACATGTATTATAATCAAAAAAATGATACAATAAGAAGTCTTTTAAAAAGTACTTCCTTCTGATCGTCATACACAAACTACATCAGTTTATATGTGTGAGTCGACGCGGTGGGTCTGAGGAGGAGAAGAAAGGTTGAGACAGTTTTCTGTCACTGATTTTTTGGGGGGTTTTAAGCAGTGGCAGGCAGCATCCAGGTAAAGAAAAGAGAGTGTGTAGCTATGGCAACGTTTATCACTGACTGCTGGGAAATCATTTAAATCCATCTCGGGTTTAGTTTGTATGCTCATGTTTATACAATAGGAGCCTTCAATTCCTAAAATTGCAGAATGTCATTTTCTTCAGAATGATAAAATCAAACGCAGATTAAAGTAATACCACAGTTAAAAGCTGTACAAAGACAGAGCTGTGACTTTTCAGTTCAGAGAGAGAAATCAGCTCAGCCCTGTGATACTGTGATATGCATTTCATTGCCAATACTGTGTGTGTTTTTGATTAAACATGTGCAGTACTACCTTTCTTCAATAGTAGCTAGTGCATTTTGAGAGGCTACATACATCATTCAGTACAGTCATGTGCTCTGTGTAAGAAATGGTTTCACAACTCCAGCCCTGAAAATCAGACTACTGTTTGGTTTCTGGGTTGGAGCTAGAAACACAGCTTTTGTTACCAGTGATGATGCTCAACATAAAATTACGTCAATTTGACACAATAGCTGAGGTTTGTTCTTCATGCTAGTTTGAGGTCCATAGTAGATAGTGAACTCTTGATTTGAGCCCTCAATTGGCTCATTGACCCAATCACACACACATTAGTACCGTGGTTTTATCTGTACCTAAGCACTTTTTTCTACCATTGACACACAAGCTAATGATTGCATCAAAGGCAACTCAGGGTTTACTATCATGCCCAAGGAGGAGTTAGGGTCAATCTACTGATCTTCTGATTGTTAGATGACCTGGTCTACCACCTGAGCAAAGCCATAATGAAATCAAAGAGACCCAACTGCAACTGGTCACAGTGGTATTTTGAAAAATGCAGTGTAAGCAGTAGAGAGGTTCCTCGTGACTTTAAAAGGAGATTGGAAAAATAGAACTATGATGATCTCTTGCTTGCAGGCAAGTGTCAAAAGCATCAGAATACTCCAAGATGAGGAATGAAATGCTACAGCCTACTTTTTATATCGTTTCCTAATGCTTAAGCTTTACAAGGATCTGTGTTGGCACTCTTGTTGGCAATACCAGACTGGGTTATTTTGGGTATCAGATCAGAAAGGAAGCAAGTGTCATTGTGCATCACTAATGTAATCTGCAGCTGACTGGTGAGTGGAGGCAACCGCAAGGCACAAACCTTTATGTCCTGCACTGACCCTGCCACAAAAGCGATGCGTGCATCAGAAGAGACGCGTAAATTATGTTTTTCTTTGAGTCATTTCACCAAACACAGCCTTCAAATCAATAAATGTCTCGTGTACATTCAAAAACATAATCTGTACAGCCTTGCATGTAAACATCACGACAAGCTTCCCATAATCTTATAGCATGTTCTTCTGGTTATAAGACCAGTCTTTACATCGGCCGGTGGAACAGAGGAACGCTTAAAATCAGTTCAAATCTGGATTTGCATGCAGACACACACAAGCATGGGCTTATATTCTGGCAGATATGTTTGCTGCAGTATACCACAACAAATGTGTACTACTCAATCCTTCACAGTAGGTGGTATGTAGCGTTGAGGAAGCAGAGATGATTTGAGTCATGTGAAGATTTGTGTCAGTGCTTTCGAGCTATATAGTAAGAGGCGAGGATTTACTCCCCGCCTGGTAAATGTGCTGTCTGGCTCCCTGGTAGCCACAGAAGTAATGTCTATCAGAAAAGATAATCTCTTCTACACATTTGTTTTCCTGTTTTCACCACTGGATTCAACCTTGGTTCCGACTAGATCCCTAGCAGTATATACCATGCAGTATTATATTCAGATAAACAGCGCAGTTTAAAAAGTTTTGTTAAAAGAAAACTTTACGGTACTATTGCTGTTGATCTTATTCTTTGGTTGTTTAAAAAATAAATACAACATTTTAATCAGTCAGAAAAAAATCCATAATGAAACAACACATTAAAAAAGAAAGAGAAAACCCCTAACCCGCCCAATTATGAATGAAAGATGTAATCACAAGTAGGTTATAGAATACACATGCATGTTACCTTATTTAGCTCCACGTGCTTTCAGTAACTCAAATTTAATGCCATTGTGCTGAATTGTTTTATTATTTTTTCTGCTTTGTTCCTGTGTTTTCGAAAAGTTTCCTGTAATTCTCATTACTGTTGTAGTACATGTTGTTGTAGCAGTAATAGTAGGTTACAGCAGCATGACACGCTATAGCAGATATTGACTCAACAATAACTAAAAAAGATTCTAAATATGGCCCCACAAATATCTAAACAATATAAATACTATAACATAACACTTGATATTGTATTTTTATCTGAAGAGTTCCCTCAAACATGTTGGCCAAACAAATACTATTTAGTGCATCTTACACACAATGACACGGACATACAATAACATAAATTGCATTTGCAAATTACATTTGAAGAATAAAAATTAAGCAGTAAATAAAAAAAACTTTAGTTTCACATTTAAACAGCTGGAGCATCAGGAAATTCAGTGAGAGGAAGGAGTAACATTTAAAAATGTCTTGACCAGATTAAAATCCAACCCGTCGGATTTAACATGGCAACGGAAAGCTGTGACACCAGGATGACCCTTGTGTTCTCTTATAAAGTACAAGCAGATAATCACAATGTGATTAAACATTTTGAATCCATGACATGTCGCCACTGCCCGCAGAGTTTAGTAATCTTGCTTAGTATGTTGTCTCTTTGGAATCAGGGTGCACCTCATACAGGGCAACAATAAAAACAGATGGCTTCTGTTTTTCCTCACGTACGCCACAAGTGTGAAAGCAAGAAAAATGTATTTATGTAACACATTTCACAGACAGGAGTCACAAATGCAGAAATAAGAGCAGTACAAAAATGTCAGGAAACCTCACAAAAAAAACCTAAAAGAACAAGGTAAAAATACACAGTGCATAAAAGCAGATCCAGTGCAAACATATTACCCAAACAGCCATCTCAACAAATATTTGTTAGCTTTTGAAAGATGATATCGTGCACATATCTCATCCTTGATACTGTAGCAGCTAAATTCAATACTTTAATTAACTACAACCTTTTCTCTGTTTGTTTTACTACTGTGGATTGTCATATCTTTTGCAGCGTTACATGCAGTGCTCACACTTCACTTTGTAATACGAATAAGAAAGCTGTGTGTGCGATGTTGGTTGGGAACCGATCAGAATGCAACCAGTTGGCAATCAGCTGAGTCAAGTTCCTTGTTGTGAAGAGCAGTGCAGATGTCTTGTGGTCATCGACACAGACTTTTTGTCAGTCTGTCTGAGAGATCTTATTTCATCTATTTAGAAAAGTTTCATGCACTCACCAGGCTACTTCTTGATATCTCTAACATGGTTTCTGTCTTATTTTCTACTCTAGTGTAACTGAGCAGTTAGTTTGACTGTAATATGTCAGTTAAGCACATTATTTATATGTGTAAATGCTAATACAAAATAAGGAAAAACATACTATATGAAAAGTGCAGTGTAGTTTACACTAATACAGTGTAAACTATATTAGTAGTAGTTAAAATAACCTGAGATTATCAAAACAAAATGCACTATGTACAGTCTTCTTCTGTACATAGTACAGATCAGTATATAGTATAGATACTGATGGAAAAAATATTACTATATAAATTCACAAGTGAGCAATAAGTACATACTTCAGTTGTTATCATAAGTTTTTATCATTGCGATATGATACCACTGATTCACATGTACGCTGATGAATCTGAACACAGTGGTATATCTGAATCATTTCCTTCTTGAGGTCATTTACTTCCATAATACTCACAATTCTTTGATAGTACAGCAAACCCTCCCCTTCACACTGGTCCTTCTGCCTATGACTCATTAGCTCTCTGTTTCCACTGTCTATCACCAGCTCTCCCTCTGCCATAGACAATGACTTTACTCTCTCTTCTCTTCAAAAAGCTTTACAGCACTGGGTTACACACTGTCTGTGGCAATTTGCTCACTGTCTTCACAATTTCATGCAGTGGACATTATACCTGGTCCTGCAGTCGTCTAAAGACTTTATAGCAATTTGACTTCAGAGAATTCTTTTCTGTAATGAGGACAAAACTTTCTGTGATTCTCGTGCTACTGATTTCCATCTATGCGTGAAATAATTCTGTCATTCCCCAATGCTTTATTCACCTCTTTGCGCTTTATTGCTGTTTGCCTATTCCGCTTCCACATTTTTATTGTTTTCCTCCTTTGCTTCGCTGCATTTCTGACCATTGAAGAACACAGGAAAAGGTTTTTTGCAAACATTTGACAACACCAAAATGAGTCCCGGGAAGCCGAGCAATGAACTTAAAATGGACTAAACTATTTTTTGCATTCATCTCCTAAATCGTTTTGACAGCATTTGCCAGCAGCTGAAATTAACTGATAATGTTAATCCTTATTAAATCACTGACAGCTGTGTAGAACAACATTTTCTCGTGTAAAACTGGTTTAAATGCTTAGCTATGACTATATATTGAATGGTACCAACTGATTCAGATAAGTGGATTAAAGCGGCTAAAATTGCTTACATCTACTGTAAAAGCGCAGCCTGTCTATAAAGACCCAATGTGCATTTTGTTCTGTACCTTTAGCACGCTGGTGGTTGAAGAGACATATTTGGGATATTTGGGTCTCTTATGAATAAAAGCTGAAGGTGAAATGTTAAAGCATGACCTACAGTTATTTAAACATACCAGTACATGTAGTTTTTTTTCCGTGGAAACAAAGATAAGCTCTTGACCTTAAAAGTTAGCAGAAACAGCTTCTTGTAGGTGTTTTCATAGTAAAGGCATATCTCTAATGCCAAATGTATGCTACCTCTTGTCTTAAATGATATAAATAAACACACCATTGAATGGAAGTGCTCTTGCATCAGTCTGCATTTGGGCTGTATTTGCTGGTGTATCTAACCCTGGACAAACTTTTCCATGAAGTGGAATCATGTATTTCAAATAACCTGGAGATTTCATTTAGAAACCTTTGTCCTAGTCTTAGGCATTCAAATCATGTTTTTTTTCTCAGACCTTGAGAGATCTCATTAGAGCTTGACACCACACAGTTTGAAAGAGAATACTAGATCCAAGATGTCGGAGGTTTAAAAAGGACTGGTTCCCCCTATCTTATCTAGAAAAACAGTTTTTAGTTTTATGGATTCAGAGAAGTTCTAAAAATTATGGCAAAATGTCAGTTTTAGGTTTTGTTTATCAGCTTTTCAACAAAGTTTGGTTCATTGGGAAAAAGTCCATGTCCTGTATTTTTTTTTTTTAATATGACTATAAAGGTGCTGGCAATACATCACTACACTTTCATACAGCTGAAATCCCTTCATCAAGCCATTCAGTTTTAGTCATTCAAAGCATGTTTAACCTTTGTTTGCTGCTTAACAGGGGGCAATTGGCTTTCATAGCACTGCCCTTTCAGGCAAGATTTGGTGCCAATTTATTCTCAGTAGACATAAAAGGTCAATTTACGCTGTTGTTCGGAAAGTATTTTTCCTATTTTTTTCTTAACAGCCACAAAAACATTCTACCAGCAATTAGGAAGCAAAATGGGAAGCATTTTAATAGGTTTCTGCCACTGGCAGGTCAACATTTTTGCTTATCTGGTAACAACAGTGCTACTAATCAACATCTTGTGCAGACATACACATTTTTGAGAGAAATGTCCGAGCTCAGTGATATAATTCATATTTGTAAGCATTTCTGACAGGATTAAGAGTAATTCCATTGGTGATCTCTTAACCTTGCAATCTGACACTATCACAGGTCAAAATTTCAGTTTGTCCAATACAGTAAATCACCTTCAAAATGATAAGATCCCTATCAGCTGCAGTTCTGATTCTTATGTAACCCTTTAAGGCAGCTAAAGATAAAGTGCACATGTTAAATGTTAGGATACTAATGGTTATATTTATTGCAATGCAAAGCAGCGCAGTGCCTTGCAGCAGCAGCCCTCAATGAGCACATTGTCGAGTTACAAACTCTTGTTTAATGTGTGTGTAAACTGTGTAATCCCCACTGAGCATGGAGGGTTATCACCAACTCTAGCATTCATTTAATAAATCTTTGTCAAGACCAAAGAGCAGATGTGTCGGTTACAGCAATTCTAGAAAGCAGGTTGATTTTATGTATATTTACACATCTTGTAGTTTTTTCTTATAATGCCAGGTGGAGCTCTTTGCAGTATACATTTGGATTCCATAGCCTATCTACCAACTGTACTAATATAGAGACCTGTTTGTACATCTGGTACCTGTTTTCCATGATAAAAAGAGCTGTCAGCAGTTCCTGGTCCATTCAAAGGCTATAACAAAAGTATCACAAAAGCTGCGTCCTTTTAATCTTTTCTCACCCTCTGATCCTAACTGATAATCTAACACTGTTATGAGCCCAGTGGGAGTCACAGCAGTGTTGTGAAGCCGTAGCTGTAGTGGATCTACAATGCCAGCATTCAGGGTTTGTGCCAACTTTGTGTGCGACATAAAACTAAATAAAAGTCAAAGCTGACTTTCTGCTGAAAGGCACAAAAAACCAACAGTGGAGTATAGCTATGGTAGATGAAGGTTAGCAGTCAATTAAGCTTGAAACTCAGCAGACAAAACAAAGAGGTCACAGATAATGTGTATTTGTGTGCCTGTGTGTGTTTGTGTGTGTGTGTGTGCGTGTGTGTGGTGTTATCTTTAGCGATCCCTCCCTGCTGTGTGCTGTCAGATAGTTTCTCATTACGCCAACTTCCTCTCTGCTGAGACTAGTGTAGAATACCGTGTGTGTCTGTGTGTGTGTCTTTATTTATTGCATGCAGTCTGAATGTTTGGAGCAGTAAATTAAAGGCTTTCATGTCCATGTATAAATTAACCATTAAAAACATGTAACACTTCACGTCCCTGTACTTATGTGAGCAAAGCCGTTTGGAAGTACTTAACTGGACATCATTTGGGAGGTCATATATAAGCTAACCAGCACATATGACTATGAAAAAAATGTCGATTTGTGTGTTAGCATACTTTCCCAACACGTAGTGCAACCTTTTAGAGTTCAAAAATATAGTTCCTCAACAAATTATATCTGTAAAAGTGGTCAGCTAGTCATTGTTGTGGGATGTATAACCATGGTAATTAGTGAAATGTCAGAAATGGGTTGCAGATGGACGTTTGCCTATTAAGAAATGTTTTTCCGTTGTTTTCTTGCAAATATCAGGATTCCAATGCAAGATAAAATAAACCAAATATATTTTAATAAACTTACAAAGACTGTGACCAAAGGACACTGCAGGGAAAAGCAGGATAAAGCCAACAAAAAAAATGATAATAATAATAAAAGGACAAACCAAAACTCAGGGGAATATGTAAGAATGAGGCAGGACACAACATGGCAAACAGCAGGATAAACAGAAAGTCAGACAAAGAGCAGAGGCAAAAATATATATTTGCTCAGGGGTGTGACGAGACACCAGTGGGAGGCTGTTTAGGGCAGGACAGCTCGGAGAGTAGCTGGCCCGTGCTTGTAGACAAATCCAACACTTTCATAGTGAACAAAGCCGTCACAAGGAGTATCTTCAATTTTTTTCCTGACTGGTTGAGAAGCACACGTTTTCCACTGACAAACAGGTGGTTGCTAGGGGGTTACTGTAGGTCTGTGTGATTGGAGCTTTAGCGATCATTTTCTCTTCAGCAAGCACTAGCAACCAGCCAGGGAATGCTCATTTTTACTTCATGACCAATTAGACCATCTAGGCCTCTGTGACTGGGCCTTATTCAGCTACAGTGGTCGGTAAAATAAATGACGTATACACAAGCCAAAGAAGCAAAAATACCACACACATATTTCCTCATCCTTGCCATTCTTTTGCTCTCTCGCCTTGTCTTTTTTTAATCTTCCTCTATCTGTCGCTCTCTCAAACACACAAAAACACACAAAGCCCTGCACCATGTTGATACCTGTCAAGCTGTCTCTAAGCTTCACTGCTGTAACTCTTTTTCTGATCCTTAGTCTTTGAAGTGTCATAGTGCAGATGATGATCATCAGGGGATTGTACTCACATCTTATTAGTGACATTTTGATTTGAGTGTCAGTGTATGTGTGTGTGCATGTGTCTGGTTTATGATCCTGTTTGCAGTCCTTCATGTTCAGACATACTTTTGAGGGTTAATGTTGATACACTCTTGTCATTTACAGTCAAACTGATCATATATAAGTGGCCTGTCAGAGCAGAAATAGTCTTGAGTGGTATTTTTTACTGATCTGCAGTTAACGTGATGTAAGTGGCAAGCAGAGCATGTAACTTTTTAACTGTCTGTTTGCTTTTTTTTTGATGGACGGGTGTAAAAGCAACAGTAAAGTTTTCTTAACTTGAACCAGAAACCATTCAGCGTGTTTGTTTATTTCATTCATTTATGCTCTCAAATCCAGAGTTTTGTGCAACAGAGCTGTGTTAAGCGGGCATCACAGAGGAGTATCGTTGAATTCCTCTTTGAAAGCTATCCTTCTGTTATTTCCCCAAAGGTTGGATAAAAAGCTAAGATACCATAAAGACAAAACTAATCAAAACAGCTTGTTAATTTTATTGAATTGAAGCTGTCAGCCAAGCTTCCTCTCATTTAAATTTTTAATTGTTAAAGATATACAGATTTTACAGTCAAAGCATTTCCCAAGTGCTGTTAAAGAGAGCAAGGGCTTTTCCAAACATCTTAGCTTTTTGATACTTTGCACATAGACAAAAAAAGTATGTCACAAAAACATAAAACTACAAGGGTCAAAATCAGTCCCTGTGAGGCCTAATAGTCAGTTGTGTATCCTTTTTGCTGGATAACAGCCTGCAGACATTTGCTCTCTCATGCTCCTCCAGATGTGATGGCCTTCAGTTCAGCCCACAGATTTGTCAGGGCTTTGCCTAAGCCAGTCAGTAACATTCTCTTTGGCCTTCTGGAGGTAGTTCATCAAGGTTGTTGTCGTGTTGGAAGACAAAGCAACAACTCAGACTCAGGTTTGCTGCCGACTACTGGAGGTTTACTTTCAGAATCTTCACATTTCCGATTCCTTCCACCTTGACCAGATTCCCACTTCAAGACGCACTGAAGCGTCCCCACAACATAATACTGCCACCACCGTGTTTCACTGTAGAGATGCTGTTCTGTTTTGGGTTTTACACCTCTTCCCTCTTTCTCCAGCACAGGCAGTAGTTTAGTCTAGTTTATTCTCATCTGAACAAAGGATGTGCTTCCAGTTTGCATGATCCTTCTTCCGCTTGTACTCGGCATCCTTCACTCTGGCTTGAAGTGGCGTTTTTCCTGGTCTGAGACTTCAAAGTCCAGTCCTGTTCACGGTCCTACTGATGGTCTTTTTTGAGACCGCAGTTCCCAGCTTGACTAAGTCATTTCCTCGTGTCTTGGTAGTTCTGTTGTTTTTGGACACATCTCACTAGTTTTCTTTTCAGAGTCTGTGATTTGTTTCCTACCTCTGCCCGGCTTGTTCTGCACTGTGTGGCTCTCTTTCAACTTCTTGATGATACTTCTCACTACAGTTCTTGAAACACTCTGATAACTTTGTTTATCCGTCTCCTGCTTTGTGAGCATCAACAATTGTTTTTATTAAGTCTATACTGATTAATTTAGTTTTTTCTCAAGTGGCAGCTCAAACCCTTGCTTAAGTTTTTGTACTATGTGGAAAAAGTTTTAACTTCATTTAACTTGATTTTACAAGCTTAGAGCATTACAAAGATAACGCACATTATTGCAGCAGTGGTTTGTGCTACGGCTCAATAAAAGGTCAGTTTTTCAGGGGGATGATAACATTGACCCATCGACAATAATTCTGTTATTGTCTGCAAGTAGAAATAATGTTATATTAAAAAACATGGGGAAATGTTTATAAAACTTTAGGTTTCACAAGGGGATAATAATTTCATTCTAAACTATAGATTTCTGCATATTTAATAACTTTCAAATATATAGGCTGTATATATAAATCCTAATAAATAGATGTCCTGAAACAGCCAACGCTTTATTAAATTTTCTCTCCATCCACTGCTGAGGGTACTCAATGCCATTAGTTTGGAATGAGGTAATTAAGTTCTTCACTAAAGCAGAAGAGAAAGAACAGCATATACCTCTCCAGTTGTGTTTTATCTTTCCTCCCACTCCATAAATGTGTATAGAACAAAATGAGCAGCACAAAGTTTGTGTTGTTTGCTAACTAACAAAATGATTTTCAAAAAATGGACATTTTAAATTGGTTTCTAAATTGGTGGAAATGTATTTGTTACCGTGATAAAGATATCAAGTACAGAGTGTTTTCTTTCACAAAGATGAGTCGCTAGGTACATTTTCATCACCCAAAATCCCTGCTGGGAAGCATTTGTTCTCACATAGATCCCCTTCTTCCCCTGCTAAAGATCCTTGTTTTGAAACCGGCAACTATTACCACAGTAACAGGAGTTGTCTTTAGCTTCAAATAATTGATTTTTTTTTTTCTTTTTCAAGCAGGCCACTGCTGCTTGAAATCAAACCGAGTCTCTTGTGGTCAGATTGTTGTGCCTACATGCTATAACAAAAGGCTGTACTTTGGAAAGTACAGTTTGTCAGATATCTGTGCAAAAGGTTTTTGAGGCTTTGGTTAAAGAAAAAAAAATCCTATACACCTACTCCATATATTTGCATGCTACATTGAATATAGCCTGCGAAGTATTTTACTATAACCTAAAATATTCATGACAAAACATGAAAGTTTAGCAAACGTTCATGCTGTTTCAAATCTTGAGGTGACATTTCTAAAAGTTTTATACTCACTTAATCTGCTTTATCGCGACTATTTGCCTGCGGCCTGATCGGACTGGATTAACAATGAAACTGAACCCACTCTAACTGTCATCAGCTCTGATGTTTCTACTTTAAATCCTGGACGTTGCCACACCCGCTTCAAAACACAGAGAAAGGAACAGAGGAGAAAAAGAAACAAAAATATTTCTCACTGACACATTACTTGCTCCTTCTTTTGCCGTAACTCATGAAGCTGGCCTTCTTGACCCCATTAGAACATCTCTATGGCTTTCACCTGTCTCTGGCAACTGAAATAAAAGTATATCCAGGGTTAATCGTAAGGTTAATGTGCAGTGTGAACTCTCAGGGTAATTAGTTCACTTCTTATTGATTGACCTCAACACTCAACCTTCCGTTGGGAGCTTTTATAGAAAAGTAAAAGGGTGGGAAGGAGGGAGGCAACGGGTGGCCAAAAAAGACGGTAAAGATCCCAAGCAATAAAGCGTTCAAGGTTCTATTGTACGAGATTCTGGCCGCTTGCTTCCTTTGCAGTAATGTGTTAGGTGTCAAAGCAATTGACCATTTAGTTCCACATAAGCCCCATACACCATTTAGGCCTCACTGGTTTTTGTTAACTTTTCGCCGATGCAATCCTTTTCATTTTCCCCCCAAACTCTAAGGGCATTCTTCCATGTAAAGGGAGATGGGATAGATAAAAGGGAAAAAGAAAAAAAAAGGATGAACAAAGACGTGAAAGAAAGTGTTTAGGTTGCTGAACACGGAGAAGGACAAGTGGGGTGATGCTGTAAAGGAGTAAAAGAGCATGGCGGTGCCCGAGTGCCGATCGCTGAATGTTAAACGTATATGCTGTGAATGGCTGAGCTCGGGGAGCTCGACGGGGAGGAACGAGTCCGTTAAAACTTTCTGTCCCCTTTTCACAAGTTGTTGGGCTTTTTTTTTTTTCACCCCCTGTATCCATGTGTAGTCATGTGACAGTTTTATTTTTATGTGTCTCACAGTCACTGTCTATGTCCCATGTGCCACCTCCCCACACCCTCTCTACCAACCCCCCACCCTTCTCTCCACCTCCAGGGAAGCTGGCGCAGAAAACTGGGGCACAGAAGGCTGCCAAACGCTCGCGTCAACCGCTGTCCATACCAAATGCCTGTGCAGCAGAATATCCACCTACGCCGTGTTAGCGCAGCAAGCTAAAGACCCGGTGAGTCACCTATGGAAAGCCTGATGTACTCTGTGGGACTTTGGGGTGTTAACGAGGCAACTACTACCAGGAGGAGAGGGTGCGCAGGTCAGTGAGCTGATTTTCTGTACGCAGACTCCAGCCACTATCCCCGTCAGACATATCACCGAGAACTACGTCTCTTAAGTCATTTATTGAGTTAACAGAAGGATATGGATGGCTGAGGCTGGCATGACTAGCAGAGCTTTATGTGAGATGTCTTACTTCATAACAATGAGAGCAGCCTGAGTGGGGCTGTCAGTTTTATAACTGTGACACAGTACTGTATAAATGGCTATTTTGATCACTGTGTGTTTGTCTAATTATATGTTGACTGGCTGTCATTCTTCCCATTATGCAAGTTTGGGGTTTATTTTTGTTTGTTTGTTTTTGAGCTTAAACTTGATGAAGGTCGGACTCTTTCAGTCCCGTGTGATGTGAGAGAGGCGAGGCAACGGGAGGAAGGAAGAGATTTTATTGTGTCTCTGTGTGACTTTTTTTTTTTTTTTTGCCTGGAGCACATAACGTGTTCCTCTATAAATAGTTCACGTGGCTCACAGTGTGTGTTTGACGTGACAAAAGCGGGCTTTTTAGCAGTTAATGGTAATGCACATTCTGATTCACTGACCTGTTCTCCTGCTTTAATGGTCATCTAAATACCCGATCACCTTCCTCGTAGATCCACCCAAAGGACCCTAATTCTCTCACTGTGTAACACCTCACACTATCACCCCATTTATTTTACACCTTACCTCTAATTCATTATTTTTACCCATTTTCTTGCTTCCCTTATTCCTTTTAGCTGTTTTTTTTTTACCTGCGAATCTCTTGTAAGACCCCCCCCCCCTTGTCACTTCTTTTTTACCCCTGTTCACCTTGTTAACATTTCCAGTTTTCATTCTCACTTTATGCTGCAGCTCTGACCCCTACACTGTGGTCACAAAATGCTCCCCCTTGGCTTTGGCTCTTAATTTGCCTCTCTGATTACTTGTACTCAAAGCCCACGACAAGACCGGTTGCTTAAAATATTCAAAGGAGCAAAAGGAGATGAGGTTTGGGTACATTTTTGTCACACATTAAAATCTCTTTTGTGATTCTCTCTTTTAATAGTTAGTTCTCTAGTAAGCGCTGGAGAATAACTGTGTGTGTCACAGAAATGGAAAGTGATTGTAAGGAACAGAGGATTTGGAGGGTGGAGGAAATGTTCAACCAAACAGAAAAGGTAGTCTGGTCTCGGCTCGCAGGCAGCTTAGGGAGAGAGAGAGGGCCAGAGAGATGGAAAGTGGATGTTTTCTGCACTCACCTGTAATGCATTAACAACCAGCATTGCAGAGATAAAGAGCCGTGCACTTATGTGGCCCTGTTCGGCATAATGCATTGCTTCTGTATTGTGCTCACCGATGCCTTGCATTTACCCTTTGCTTTTTTTCTTTTTTTATAAAATGCATTTCTATCAGCTCATTGTTTAGCTGCCAGCCCATCTGCTTTACTGTTTACAGCAATGGCAGGTCAGTGTTTCCCACAAAAAAGCTCTGAAAAATCCGTACTGTACTTAGCATAGCTTTTGTCAGCAGAAGAACATCAAACATTGGGAACAAAAAAAAAAATTGGAATTCATCAGTACCCCTATCTGGTCGCACCAAAAAGAAACAAATACAGTTAAAAGAGTATGAATATTGGAGGTACGTTTCTTATACATCCCCCTGGCTAATGTTACACCCCTTTTTTATAGCAAATATTACCGCATACCAAATGTGCCTCTGATGCCATTGCTCTAAAGAAAAATTAAGTTAGAGGCAGAATATTGTAGTGAGTTGCAGCATATTATAAATGCTTCAGTCTCAAGGAAAAAGAAGGGAGGAAATAAAGGGTTTCATGGTTGCCGCACTCATTGAAAACTGAGAAATGAGAACATCTAATTGAGTTTATTTAAGCTGAATGCATTTTTAGTCTTCTTAACAGCATAGTTAAAAGAATCCCACTGTTGGGTAGCATCTAGTTGCCAGTGCATACACGGCATTGAAAAACTCCTGTCACAGTCACATTCACTTCTGTTTCTTGTTATCCCCAACCTTGGATGAAGCCGTGCAAGTGACAGCTGCCTTGAACGTTTCCTGAGACGGATAAAGTCATTTAATCCAACGCAAACATGGATAAGCCAAGTTGACAGTAGTGACACTGACTGGCGTCGCAACTTTTAGATGACCTCCCTGTTTTAAAGGAAGGACTCAGTAAATTGCGTAAACCTGAGATAATCAGCTGGTTTGTAAGCCTCAAGATTTCCGTGTCCTGCTTTAGGATTTATTAGTATTATTATTCCCTTCTGTTCTATTTCTCCCTTCTATTAACTGTAAAGAGGGTCAAAATAAGGGGATGGCCTTCAGGTAAGGAACTGCAGTTATTCATTATTTTTGTACCTCAGAGCTTGAATTACTTCACAGGGGTCTGGAAGCCATTTCAGACCCCAGGGAAACATTAACTCCCCGTAATATGGAAAACACAATAGCTTTGACCCATAAGCCGAACGGGTCATTCCGGCCACTGTTTCTGGTTCCTGCGACTCCTCTTCCAGCCGTACAGTATTGACTTTTCCCTCGCCACACAGCAAGCAGGTCGACCGAGTTGACTGATAGAGGGCCAGGAGAGGGGGGAAACAAACAAAAAAAACCATTGACTTTTTTTTTACATTTGTGACATCTGTGAAGAGTGTGGTAGTCATTAGTGATTCATCAGTCAGCCCCCAGTGCTGCCATTTAGACCCAGTGCACAGGACCAGAAGGTGTGTGGGTTAGTGTTTTTGTGTCAATGGCTCTCAGTCAGGAGCTGTTGCTGCTGGTGCTGAGTGCACTTTGTTGCTTTAGGGTGCTCCAGAGTTAGCTTTTTACTCCAGTGGAGATTGGGTTGTGTAAAAAGAAGAGAGAGAGGCAAATTGAATTTGGCAATAAATAAAAAAAAGCAAGAAAGAAAGCAAGAAAGCAAGAAAGCAAGAAAGAAAGAAAGAAAGAAAGAAAGAGCCACATTCAGACATGCGAACACACTGATATATGGTGGTATGCACTTAAAAACACTTAACATGCACAAGCCTGCATGCATGCATGTAAGTCTGGGCGAATGAAAACGCGCACACAGATGCTCAACACACACACACACAGACAAAGATGCACTCATATGCTCTGTCCAGGCTGTGTGGCTGTTGGAGCAGTGCTGAGTATCAGCAGCCCAGCTCTGACAGCTTATCCTGGGTTACAGCGCGAGGGACAAGGGGGGCTGAGGATTAACCTCCATGTTTAATAGAAAAGGGAGGCAGCGGGAGTGGGGGTTGGGGGGTAGGTGGAGGGATTTAGAAGCAGTGGTGCCATTACAGGCCGTTTACAGTGGAGTGAGGGATAGCCAGTTAATCCTGTTTACTTTCTATAGCCTCTGAGATTTCCGTGTGTGTATGTGTGTGTCCTGCGTGTTTGAGTGTCTATAGAGACCTTTCGCTATCAGACACGAGACAGAGGTTTTGTTTTTTGTTTTTTTTTTACTTTAGCGACACAGACAAGCGAGAAAGAGAGAGGGAGAGGAGGAGGATTTGATTGAGTTAGGTCATGAAGGAATACTAAAAGACCAAGCCACTTAATTCTTAAGATGACTCCAGTGGGAACACACAAACCCCACGGATACGTCTGGACTCTTTGCCTGCGCAGAGCTCACGGAGATCACGGGATTTGGAGCTGAGGGAGGTACTGGCTTTATAAAAGTCAGTTTAACGTTTTGCACCTCCAGTCAATAATGTGACTTCCACGTTTTTTTCCCCTTCGCATTTGTCAGCCCATAAAGCCGGTGCTCAAGTTGTGTTGACATTAAAGCTAATAGCAGCTTTCAGGTGCCTCTCCGAACTTGCATTCAAATACACTGAGCTTGCCTAAGCAGGCATCCAGAAATATGAATGGACACGAGAGGTCAGCGGTTCACAACAGCACCTGAGACTTTGGTTTAGTCAGCACAGATGAGCGCACAAGCAAACACACTCGACTTGAGCGAGGAGGAGAAACAGAAAGAGGGATTTTCTCATTTTCTTTAACTTATTTATGAACCAATTACTGAATCAAAGTAAGTCGCTCCAAATAACAATATCCGAACTGATGTCTTTCTGCTGTAAAGGATTTCTCAGAGCTTCTTCTACCTGCCACGCTAACTGCATTTGGCCCAATCATTCTTATGAAATGATTGGCTTTGCCTGAGATAAATCGAGTCTTTTTCGTCTGTTATCATCAGTGCTCGAGGCACCTAATCAGAATGGAAACATTTCAGAACAGGGCCTATTATTTAGACTAATAATGGCCACCGTGCTTGATTTGACTGTGGAAAAGACGATAGGGATGACTGAAGTGCTTCAAGGTGGCGACTCATATTTTAACTTATTATAATTTAACTGGCAGCAGTGTTTGGAGAGAAAACAAGGCCTGACCTAGACCAAGCGAGACTGCAAGGTTATGGTATGCAAATATGTCGCACTTGTCAGATGTAATTAAAGGATGAGGGGGCGCTAAAATTTATGAGGGACTCGGCATAGAATTGCATTAAAATCTTTTAGTCCTTTGTCACATTAATGAAGGGTTAGCCAAGTGACAGCGATGACACAGGAAATTATGAATAAACAGGTGTAATGATTTAGTTGCGTGTTTGTCTAAAGATGCATAATGCCTGAGCGTGGGCAGGGCAAAGACTTGTTAATTAGATATTCAAAACTGAGTGGAAAGTGTGTGTTTTTCTTAATATAATTAGAGGGTCAGAATGTGTTGGAGGCGTTGGTTTTGACTGAATTTTTTAAATGTGAAATACAAATTTGGTCCACAAGATCCCTTGAGGAAAAAATGTGTCTTGGTGCAACTGGCTTTTTGTTTGCCCGTTGTCTTGAAGGCCTTTCATTTTCTTGCTCGCGTTCTGCATTTTGCATCAACAAACATCACAAACCTTGAACATTATGCGAAAACGGCAACACGTAAGGAAAAGGCTTCGCTTTGTGACACGGCGTCAGCACTCCAAGCTCAAGCAGGCTTTTGGTTTCTCTCGAGGCAACTGAAGTCAGAGTCAGTTAAGTTGAAACCTCGAGGGTTTGCAAAAAAAAAAAAAAAAAAGACTCAATTTGAAGTATTTTGCAGTGAGTATGTAACTAGTGCTATGGCAGCAAAACAGGCAACTGAGCAGCAGGGTTGCTAGATTAGCAAAAGAGTTTTACCTTCGATGTAGTGGCACAGTGTGCCTGGGTGTACTGTTGAGTTTGTATGTACCTGTGTGGGAATAAAAGGGGCAAGTGACTGCCTTGAATTGAAAATGTCATTTTTTCCCCACTTTTCACAAGGGGCCTAGTATTTTCAGACCCTACATGGGAGGACTCTGAGAAACACTGCAAAAATATCAATGCTGTAAGTGGTAATGAATACTCAATATGTTCTCATTAACAAATAATAAATGTGCACATATTGATTATTGATTTTGCAGCAGTACATCCACTATAGGGGGAATGAATGGATAGCTTAAGCCTGTTTCCTGCCATCACTCAATAGGTTTTCCTTCCCAAAATTAAACATTTAAAATTCAAAGTCAGGCGATAATTAACTGTTGCTAGAACAAATTTAACCATCTTGTATTATATTACATGTAATATAAGCAGAACTATTATAGTGATGTCACCTGCCAGACACACCAGTAGTAATTAATTTCCATGTTAGCTAAGACTAGTAAGATGTGTAGTGAAGGAAATTTATAGATGGGGACCAAACACTAATGTGTTCAGTGTCACTGAATATGAAATATAGCTTTTGTCGCCCTTTGTAGATCAGGGTCTGGCTGCTGTACTGGGGTCAGCTTGCACTCAGCTTCATCATCTCTCCAGGCTCTTGGCTAGTTTTGTGTCAGCACGTTTGTCTGTGTAGATGGTAGGGCTGTTTGATACTGCAGATTTTGGTATTGATCCGATACAGGGCCAGAATAAAGGCAGCTTTTGTAGAGGCAAGCATTGTGTCATGATTTGCAAATTCTGAACACATTTCACTAGCCGCTAAATCACTGTGATTTCTGCTCTCCACTACAATTAGTTAAGAGGACAAAAGCTTTTCATGTCTTCTGAAGATGTGAATGTGCCTGTCTCTAAAGTACTTGGCTCAACCTCTGTTCTTTAAATGTGCTATATGCTAAAAATAAAATAAAATTGACAGTCAACACAAAAAGGTTCAGTGATTTTTCATTATGCATGTTTGAAGGATATTTCTTTATTTCTAAGAAGAAAACATGTTTTGTTTAACACACGTCAGTGGGCTGCATACTGAACTTAGAGGACAGAAACAAAGTATTGATCCCACTGCGCTAGTATTGATCTGATACCAATATCAGTGGTGGTATCAATGCTATCATTATTCAGATCAGTCTGCTCAGCTCTAGCAGGTGCTTGCAAAGATGTTCTTTTTCTTTCCATCTGCCCAGCGTCTAGATTGTATCTGAAAACTGTAACATAATCACTGTGTTTACTGCAGTACTGAAAAGCTTAATATGATCATGCTACTTTGGAATTCAGCACTAGAAACACACATACAGATAAGTGAAGATTTTGTAATAAATACTGGATAAATTCTCCCGTTTGGTGGTGCCCTTTATTGTTCATATAGTTATTAATTTTGTGCACTTTAAGCACATCACCAACCAGCTGCAGTATTTGTACAGTGATAACTTAACATAAGGATACATATTAAACAGAAGTTGTCTAATCAGTCATAGGAAGACTACTTTTGCCAGCTAAGTTCAATATTCACATTTTTCTTCCAGTGGGAAAGTTGTAAGAGCAGTTAATGGAAAACGGGCCTTTTGGTGCAGGTGGACATGGAAAGCCACTAGTGAGGAGCAGGTCTGAATGTAGGGGGGAGGGAAAAAAATAGGGGAAGAATGAGAGCCAAAGAGAGGGAGATGAAGTGAGGGAGTGGGTGGTAGCAGGATAGGTAGGAGGGGGTGGGGAGGAGGAGTGAGAGGAGATAAGTAGGTTAAACTTCCTGAGCTCAAAATAGCTATCTTCTCCATCACATGGTAGCCAATCTGCCCAGGGGAGCCTGGCCATATACAGCAGAGCCTCAGCGCACTCGCTCTTTCTAATCTGCACTCCGTTTTATTCTCTCCTCCGACTGCATCAAAATATCACTATATCTATCTGGGGCAGGGCATCTGTGTGAGCCAGTAGCCTCGGGCCCGATGTGTTACGTTGAGTGTTTTTGAGCGTGTCTGTTTGTGTGGGCGTTTCCTCTTTTCATTTCCCCTTATTGTAGCATCCTTCCATATTATGAAATAAACCCTTAATCTCATCACACACCTAACCGCCACCAATTTAGACAATTCTGTTAGACAAATTGACACGATGACGAGTTCAGGGACAGTTTGAGGGGTTTAGATAGAGCACACTTAGAAATGAGAGAATCGTTTATTTGACTAGTTTTCTAGCAGAGGCTAATTTAAGACGGATTCAAAAACTGAGAGGGAAAAAAGGTGATCCTGCAGCCTTTTTTTAAGTGCCTGTGCCTGTGTGCGTGCATGCGCTTGTCTGCTTGTCATTCCCCATGCATCGCCCTGCGTTTGATCTGTCAGACCTCAAAAAACACAAGTGCCTGTGTATCCTTTGACCTTCCATTCTTCGTAGTATCAAACACAGTCAGTCTCTCTTGTCTCTCGCTCTCCTTCTAGGCCCTTCCCTTTTTCCTAGAACAGATGCTTGTCATATGCCCTCTTTGTCTTTTTTTTTTCGTAGATCTCGCCTTCGCTATGAGGCAGTTTTGATTATGTTTCACCTCCATTCCCTTCCCAGTGTGTTTGTGTGTGTGCCGTATTGGTATTCCAACCTATTCCGCTTTCCTCTGGAGAAATTGGCTTCCTTTGATGGGCCAGGGGAAAAACCACTAAAAGACAAGCTTTGACTTTCTTGCTTTTTCAGTCTCCCTATCTATTTCGCTCACCTCCTACTCTTTGCTTTTGCTTACTTGTCCTTAGCTCTTCCTACTCCATCTCCCTCTCTAAATTTCTCTCTTACTCGTTCTTTTCATGTTGGTTTCTCCTCTCCTTTCTGATGGGAATAAAGAAGTCTTCGTCTTATGCTTCCGTCTATTCAGATCAAGTCGAATACACACACAGGCACACGCAGCTTAAACACTTACCTTCAATTACTTAGCCCATCTGCCTGGATGTGCCTATGTGTTCAAGTATGTGCTTTATTTGCAGTAAAAGACACCTTGTGCCACGGGTACGTACAGTGATAAATCTCTGGGATGAAAGGGAAGGATAGTCGCTGCGGGGGGTAAATTGAGGTAAATTGTGTGATTGAGAACTTAAAAGCGGGCCAAACATCAAGCCCATTTGGGACGCGGCGGGGTGCATGCTTTCCACGCGGCTTCATTTGTCTGTTCCTCATGCTTTCAAAGGCACACCTCAGGAGCAGAGGTATGCTGTACATCATGACCTAAATCACTTAATTATGCGCTGTGGTCTCGTACTTTTACCCTCGCGCATAAGAAGTCATCAAATGAGTGTATAATTGGTACACAGCAAGTGTAAAGTGAGTGTTTGTCAAAGCTAGCTCTGTGTCTTGGCAGCATTGGTCAGTCATCACAGAAACAGTTCGTTCTAGTGGTATGAAGGAGAGTCATATTTTAATCTGCAGTCATTTGCACTTGGTGGAATAGCTCTGTTCTGGTACCTCACTACCTTTTAACTCGCATACGTAATATACAGAGCAGGCATCGGTAACAACAGGTTGATTAATTAAGTTAGAGCTTTAAAGGCAGAGCTGAGGCAGAGGTGGGTTGTAAAGCAGCTTGCAGATGTGCTGAAACTGTGGACAGGCTAAAGCAGCTTAAACACAGCAACAAGCCTCAGAGAGAGTGGATTTGTAGAAAGGAAAAAGCAGAGTCATCAACACTTGTGGGATAGTATACATATACAGTTGGGGTGTCCAACATAAGGCCGGGGGGGGGGGGGGGGCAGAATTGGCCTGACAAAGACTCCAATATGGCCCACTGGAAGGCTTTGGGAAATGTGAAGGAATGCATATAGATTCCTATTGATAAAGATTAATTCATACCATTCATATTACAACAAATAGTTAAGTAATAGATAATCAGATAACTAACTTATTAAATAACAAGTAACTATTATATCTGATATAGAATTTTTTTTCTACTATAGGGTAGAGATGGACCGATCCGATATTACGTATCGGTATCGGTCCGATACTGACCTAAATTACTGGATCGGATATCGGAGAAAAATAAAAAATGTAATCCGATCCATTAAATATCACGAAAGCACCTCACAAAACTTGCAACACGCCGTAACTCACCTCAGAACATTAGCACGTCGGAGCAGTATGCATCACGTGATAGAGCGGCTGTGGCATGCAGGACCTGTCGGTGGTCTGGATAGCATTTGGAGCTTCGCTAGCAACCCGGCATTTCATCTCCGACAAAGTTATCCCGAGAGAAGTAAAGCAAGTGTGTAAGTCCATCTCTGAATGTTTGTAAAGCATTCCTGCGTTAAGCTTAACAAACGATATATGGAGCGACTGCCTCCTCTTGCTGCTACTTCAATCATGAAACTGCTTAACGATCAGCTGATCGGCTTTTCTGTCGCTAGTCCGTGTCTCTAGTTTGCTTTTGGCCCACTTTGCACCAGAAAGAGGAAACCAGCGGCTGAACAACAGCAGCACGTTTAAGCTTGATCAGCTGTTGTTAGAATTTATTTAATATTACTTTCTACTCGAGGATCTTTTTCTATGTAGCTGACGCTGGTAACTGTGCAGGGGCGGATCTAGCAAAGTTTAGCCAGGGGGGCCGATAGGGCATTAACTGGGAAAAGGGGGCACAAAGACATATTTTTCTTTCTTATTCTCATTTAAAATGTCTAGCTTTTAATAAATAATTATCTGACACCCAAAGTTTTAATTTGATGTAAAATGAATAGAAGTCAATTACTGTATATAGTAACTATTAAGTCTAATATATATACCCTAGTAAGCTATAGTACTTTTTCCTTTGGGAAGGTACCATCTGTGCAGTCTGCAATTTTGTTGAAGAAAGATGTTGAATCTATTTAATATTTCTTGAAAAATAATTGATTTCTGTGCATTTTTTTTCACACTGCATCAAATTAAGGTTGATTACGTCGATTAAGCATCATGAGGTGGTGCGTGAGGGGTGGTTCCCTATTTTTTATTTATTTATTTTTGTTGTTGCTGGGAGTTGGAACCCTATTAGTTAGGTTGCTTAGTATTTATGCTAAGTACTCTTTAAAATACCAGAATAGGGAGGATGTGGTAGGTTTAAGTTTATTAGATTGATCAGTATTGCTGAACTATGAAATTTTTTTTTTTGCATACAGGTATAACAGAATAGCTTTAGTGTAGTTGTTGTTTTAAACTTGAGTATGAACTTATACAAAATGCAGCAAGATATTTAAAAAACAGTTTTGTTGATTAAAAAACACTATATCGGATTCATATCGGTATCGGCAGATATCCAAATTTATGATATCGGTATCGGTATCGGACATAAAAAAGTGGTATCGTGCCATCTCTACTATAGGGAAAAAAGAACATTATTATAATTACAGGACAATCTGGACAATGAGCTAACAGAAGCGTTTCTGTAATTTTACACATTTATCAATGTTGAAAATTGAGACACAGTTGAAATTGCATGTCTTTTTTTTGTAATAAAACATGCCAGTTATTGAATGTTTAATTAAATGTCTTTGCACTAATAGAAAAGGGAGTTTAGTGTTTACTTTGACATCCCTGCATTAAGTGATATTTAAGGAGAGTGGCTCAGCTTTTTGTAGCCTGCTTAAACTAACGCTAAGCCTCATTAAACTGATGATGTAAATTTAATGCAAGGATTAGTTGGTCCTGCAAAAGATGCTGTAGGTGAGCTTTATTTTTTAATTTTGTTTCAGTTAATTATTTCCTCAGTGGCTCCTGATTATCATATCGTTGGTGGATATTTAAAGCAGAAAAGCAGCAACAATTACGTTATCTGGTGTTTAATGATGGCCACAGAGCTCGCTTTCATAGACATGTTAGCATTATCAAATGTCGATGTCACAGTTGATGCAGCTTCAGTGGCATAAGCGCCATCATCATTAATCAGTCAGTTTGGGAATGTTTCCTAGCAACTGGAACAAAACCTCGATAGCAAGACCAGCACGTTCAAGTTCAAACAGATATATACTGAGATGTGCTTTGTTGAAAAGAGCGAAATACTCAGGCTTCTTTTGATGCAGGTACATGTCTCTTGTAATGCCTTGCAACTGCACTGAAGTATCCGTCTCTCTCCCTCTCCTGTTTCTGTTCTTTCCTCCCGCTATTAGGACATGGGTCCTACCAGCATGCCCTCTGTGCCCCTTATGGTGGGGTGCGGCATCTCCTGCACCGCTCTGCTCATCCTGCTGCTAATATATGCTGCCTTCTGGAGGTGAGAGCTCACAAACACACTGAGAGACACATTTGATAGAGTAATGGCAGTGTCAGTATTCATACATCAACTGTGCTCACAGTGGTCATTTTCTCACTAGCAAAGTCTCTTTTGTGTCTGTCATTTGCTTTGCCAAAAACTCCAACGAGGCCTAATAAGGAACAAATGGTTCAACTACGGTGGGGGGGAGGTGGTGATTAGTTTGTATTTTGATTACACGCAGCAGATGGCAAACTCAAGCTAATGTCTCTGCAATGTCCAGAAAGTCACTGTTCAGTCCATCAGTCTGTCATTAATGCTTACCGCACACGCCTGTCATTTCTCCCTCTTTCCCGTCTCTCGTTACTCTGCTTTTAGGTATATCCGGTCGGAGAGATCGATCATCTTGGTGAATTTTTGCCTCTCCATCCTGGCCTCCAATTTATTAATTCTGGTCGGACAATCACAAACGCTTAGCAAGGTAATGACTTTCTGCTCTTTGAGTTACACGTGAATTTTCACAGGAATTCTTGTCCATGTGCTTGTGATTCCAATAATAGTGCTTGTGACTAAGCCTCCATTGCCTAGAAACAAAACTGCCAAAAACCACCAGGGTTCAGAAGTAGACAAAGTTCATACAGTGGAGTTCTCAAAGCAGGCATTCTAAGTCTTCTGACTAAGCAAGGCTGAACTGTGTGGTGGTCAGCATCGATCAACCACACAGCAGTGCCAGGTTGAACTCGTGTTCTTCCACTCAGTATTTTTGACTTTGTACTTTCTATTTTGCGGAGGTTTCATATTCCCCTGCCAAACCCTAAAAGATGATTCGTGACGTCTCTTCTTAAGAACTTTTTGTTTGTTTGTTTGTTTAAATAGCACCTCTCCGTGTGTTGTAATCCCTTGTCTCTCTCGATTACTTTCTTTATTCACTAGGGCCTCTGTACTGTGACTGCTGCCTTCCTGCATTTCTTCTTCTTGGCATCTTTCTGCTGGGTGCTGACTGAGGCGTGGCAGTCCTACCTGGCAGTCATTGGCAAAATGAGGTCACGACTCATTCGCAAGCGGTTTCTGTGCCTCGGCTGGGGTGAGTCCACACAGTATCACACGTTTTAAAATAGTGTGCAGTGCTGTAACGGTCCTAAAGCTCAGTCACCTCAAAGTGGATGAAAAAAATTAATATATAATTAATAATAGAGCCTACCTGAATGTTCAGCAATATGCTAAGCTAGTGTAGCTGTCACAGTAGTTGCCATAGATATGCAAGTCTGTCGCATTTTCTTTGTACCATCATCTTTTGGTTCCTGGCATGCACTGTACCAGACTGCAGTGATTCTCACACACAGACACAGCCCGTGTCACTGATCTGTGGTAATAAAACCGACTCAGTTTCCTCCATAATTACAGTTTCATTCCCAAACTCTGCCTGTTTGAACAGAGAAGCTAAAGGGGCCACATTCTTTGCTGATCTGACATTATTACAGCTACCTTTTCACTCAGACAGGGAGTACAAGCTGCTTTCACTGACAGAAAAATATATTTCGGGGGGGCTTTAAGGTTGGTTTTTTGCTGATAGGAGAAAGCGGGAGAAGAATATGAGTTAAAATGTGATAATAAATGTACCTGAAATCTGGGCTAAGATTGTAATAGCCCTTTGCATGCATCACCCCTGAAATTATTCCTGTTGAGTTTTCTCGCGTGATATTGCTCAACATTTGTCTGCCATATTGGTTGCAAGGGGGGGAAAATGCATATATCCTGGATGTCATTGGTTCCCCCTGGGTAAAATTGGTATAAAAAAAGATGCTACACCAAAATCCTTTTTTTTTTTTTTTTTTGGTTCCTAGTAGATTTCCACAAGTGCCTATAGTGACAGGTGTGTTGCTAGGGATAAATGGGGGTCACTGACCAGTGTGTAGACCTGTGTGACTGGGGCATTAACAATTATTTTCCCAGCAACTGCCATCAACCTCCAGCAACCACAATTTTTTCCCTAACAACAGGTGGTTGCCAGATGGTCACTGACCAGCATCTAAGCTTGTGTGATTAGGGCACTGTGCACTTCATTCTACTTTTTTATTGTGATTCTCACATGTCCAGAAGACAAGTTAATATCACGTTTGACGATCACGTGTCTGCAAAACCTCAAAAGATAAGATTCTCATTTCCAGCACACGGAGCATGCTTTGTTTTGTTTTTTTCAAAACGCTGCTCTGCTAATCTGCATCTTTGATTCATTCTGTCGTTTTGTTGCTGTTTCTTGTCTGTTTAATTGCAACTGCAGATACATTTAGCCGGTGAAGCTCGCTTCTCTTCATCGCAGTCTTTCTCGCTTCTTAAATAATAGTTCAAGTTGTCAAAACAATATGTGAAATCATTCACAACATGTTGTTATTTGCGCACAGCAGAAAAAAACATTTCTCATTCATTGTTAGCGCTTGCGATTGTTTTATCACATCTCGCCAAATCAAAGCCCAATTGTCTACAATTTGAACAATTACTGCTTTCTGTGTCTTTGTGATCAAAATAGATAATGCGCTTTCATAGCTGAACAGTTTCCCTTTTCTTTTTTTTCCCCCTCTTTCTAAAGTATGTTGGAATTATTTCAGTGTATAAACTGTCATACACTCCATGCTGAAAAGTCTCTAAAATTATGTAAATCTGCCAAGCAAAGTCACACGTTTTTGGCAAACTCATTTAAAGAATCTTTGTAGTTGCAGCAACTTTTGAACGTGGAGGATCCTGATCAGTTAAACATGTTACAAGGTCAACCGTGTGCCGGAAGAAGACGACGATTACCAAATGCTCCATCGTGTTTGCTGGAGATAAAGGAATCTTCAAACTTGGCTGCTTTGATGCAAAGTTGTTGTCAGTTATACTCAGAAAAATACTAGTCTGGCTCACGAGGCTTTCAGTGTCAGTAAAACTTGTCGTAGAAACCTGTTTGGAACTCAGCAGCTAAGGGGAGTCTGTCTGTCTTTCTGACAGAACATCTAAACATTTCGACCACCTTGGTTTTTCACAGCATCAGAGGAACTGTTTATTTTGACGGCTGTTTCGGTGATTTGTTCATTGACATTTTTTGTTTTCATCAAGGTTTTGTGTGAGAAACAGCCTTTTGCAACTGTGTTGAATTGTATTTCTGCATTTATGGGCTGCATTGGGAAGGGCATCTTCCGTCCTTAGAACTTTACCACCTGATATAAAGAACAATGTACCAAAGCACTTTGGAAACACAGTAACAGCTACTTGTTAATAATGACCAGCTGAGTCTTTAACTTACTAGAGATTCAATGCATTTAATGACCCCCAAAAGTGTTTTTTTTTAAGCCGACCAACTAGAAAGACACTGGATTGGAAGTCTTTGAATCAAAGCAACAACCGTCCATCTTCATTTAATGTTAAAGTTATCAAAAAGTCACTTTTTTGTTCATGAGTCTAACACTGCATGACTGTACACGCGAAGCACGTTTGATCACACTGAGTGCACAAACACAGTGACTTCATTAATTCTCTCCTGACTCCCCTCCATAAGCATTAATATGTATTGCTATGCGCTTGTTTGTCGTTGCCATGATTTTCCTGGAAATCTGAACACTTTGACAGGCGCGTTTGTGAATTCCAGTGAAGAAAGCACGGCGTTTGTTTCAAAATGCAGAATGCATGAATTATCACATCCAATATAATGGTGGCATTCTCTACACTTAGCTGATAATAAAGGTGTCTGCCGTTTCTTTTACCGAAAACATCCGCTATCCTCGGATGCCAGAGGATTGTCAGCTTGGCAAATGAAGACCCTTTCATGAATTGGATTCTGATTGAGGCACTCTTGTGTGACATGCATTGGTGATGGAGAGCAGCAGGACAGGCTTATTTTACATGAAAATGTAACAGTTTATTATGCCATAGTGTTGAAATTGTTGGCTGTATTATGCTTAACAATCTTCATTTGCTCCGTTCTAATTTAAATCCCATTTTTCTTCACCGTATGCTGTTATTTGCTGCTTCATTTCCCAAAAGGCATTCATTACAGCTTTCTACTGTAATTTTATCTAACTCAGCCAAAGCCCCATGTGTAAGCTGTCTCATGCATACACATTCTCAGAGGGTGTCACTCTTTACAGGTAAACTCTCTCCTCTCCGCCTGTGAGTCTATGTCACTTTTTTTTTCCCCCATTAGTGCCGCATGTCACTCTATTATGCTGTGACCTAGACGACCTGATAACTCAACAGGCAGCAGGGATGTTAGATGGGATGTTAATCAAAACATATGATAACATCAGCACAACCCTAGCAAGATGAGCAGTGAGATAGCACAAAAAAAAAAAAAAATCACAACCCCCACACCCATTTCATTTCACTTGATATTGATCCCACAGGTCTAATCTGCCAAGTCACTGATGCCCTAACCTGATACAGAGCGAAATGTATACGCTGTGCAGTTACAGAACGCGAGGAAGGCTCCGGGCGCACGGCGGGGGCGCGTGCCAGCTGTTCAATTATCCGACACACTTGCAGATGCACACAGAAAGCGTGAAACGGTCGAGCATAGTGGAGAGGATCAAACAGCTTATCCTCCTCTCGTCCATTTCCCAATTTTCTTCCCCAAATTATGTGATTGAAATCGGTTGCCATGGCAACGGGAGATTTCGGGGCGGGACCGGATCTGCGTTAGATTAGCAGCAGACCGTGTAAGCCTGAAGTGTAGGTGCGCGGTTTGCCGTCCTACATAGAGTTAAATGCTAGACTGATGATGTTGACTAATTGAAACTTCGCTGGTTAGTGGATCAGCCTGGCTCTCCACCATCTTATTTGTTAATGTTAATGTGACTTTTTCTAATTGCTTTTCATTTGCAGCCATAATCACAGCTTTGTTAATTACATGAATATTTCAGAGCCAAGCTCATTACAGGGCCCGGCATATTTCCTTCTGTTTCTGGCACGCATTCTGCGACACTTGGTCTCACTCTCTTTCCTTCTCATTTGTGCGTAGACACACACACACACACACACACACACACACACACACACACACACACACACACACACACACACACACACACACACACACATCACTTGATTTAGCTAATTATTGTATGACTTATTGACCACTCCTAGTTATATCTTGCATTTTTACAAACTGCCTCTAAATCTCATATGCTCAAGTACTCCTGGTGCTGCTTGCACACACCCACACTGTGTGCTTTGCGTCGCCTATGACTAAAATAACTTCCATCTATCTAACCCCAGTTTTCATGCTTGTAGCTAGACCTCATGTCAGGAAGTACAGAGCGCTGGGGTTACCTATAGAGCGCCCAGTCACTTTGAATCATACATTCATATTACACTCTATTGCATGGCTGCTTAGCATTTTAATGAAAGGAGCCTTATAGAGTTGTTCATACTGGGAAATCTTATTGGGCTGACATGCTTCATCGTCCCCACTAAGGCTCTCTTTTATCTTTTGTCTCACACTTTTGATCTTTCTCCCCATGTCTGTCTGTAGGTCTTCCAGCCCTTGTTGTAGCAGTGTCAGTGGGTTTCACCAGAGCGAGAGGTTACGGCACAGCCAGCTAGTGAGTATTGCTTCCAGACCTCCTGACTTTGTCTCAGTCTATGTGAATATCATCACTAAATACCAGCTTCAACCATGCATTTGTGTGGGCTAGAGGCAGAGTACCATTCATTGGCCTCATTGCTGATGAATCAAAATATGCAAGTGTTTTTCCCCTTGAGGTGTTCAAACTAAAGTTTATTTCATAGGCGAGTATTTTTATGTATTTAGTTTATTCAGTCAAAGCAGCCGTGTGTGTTATAAACAGCTGAGTGTGTAAACCCCAAATCTATTCTTTTACATCAACATCATCAGTCTTTTCTCCATGTATCCATGTATCTATTCATACAGTTGCTATAGTATATTTCTTTCTTCTGTGCCACAGGAGGACAGTTGCCTATCCCAGCATGCACTATGTTCAATACGCAACACATCTTAGCTGCTTATGTAGTGGGCATGGTATAACATTGACAGTCCTGTTCACTGCAGGGACACATTAACCCCCTGAAAACCAGCTCTGATCGGCAGGTTAAATAAAACATATTTACATATCATGTGTGAAAACCTTAATCGTCAAAAACTAATCAGCTAATCAGCTTTTGATTTTTGTGGTTCTGTTAATATTATTGCAATGGCTCAATATCCAGCAACTCCACCACTGAAAAAAGAATTAAAGATTTAGATTTTCTAAATTTGCTCATAAATTAAGGAAATTATTCCAGCTTAGGGCCAAATGGCTTGTTTCTGTCATTCAAGTGAGAAACTAATAGTTTTAAGGTCTTCAATATAAAATTAATCTCCTTGCTGTCAAGTGTGAGCGCAAAATGACCTTTAAGGCATTTCAATAACCACGTCAAACAGGTGAAGCATGATTTGAATGTTTTGTTCAAGAATATGAAAATGCAAGGCAGCTAGGCTGACCTTTAAGCAAAATGTACACAAAAAAGCTTCATTACGTACCCAGTCAATAAAATGCATCTTAAAAAGGTTCACTTTCCCATATTTTACTTAACGTGAGGGCTTTGTGGAGGTTTTTTTTTTTTTTTTTTGGGGGGGGGGTTCCATCTTAAGCTTTCTCTTTATTGAGCTGTAATTAAGATGACAGAGGGGTTTCCGCGTGCTCTGATGACATTACTGGAGGACACATTTAAGCTCATTAAGTCTCACTAGCTTGCAAAAACCAAATAAAATTTCCAGTTTGAGGATATGTTTTAGGTAATGTACATAATAAATTTGCTCAGCACTGAGGGCATTATTTACAGAAAGAGGCACTTAACCACACATTGAAAGGCTTTATCCCTCACCAAGGAAATTTGGAGTTAATGTGATACTTAATTGAATGTCTACTTGTTTTTGTTAAGTACTTGGCACTCACAGTAAGTGAAATGTGAGACCGGAATCTGGCGACGTGATATTTTACATGCTGTGATTTTTCTGTGTTTACGCACTTTTTTAACACCTCTCCTTTTTTCTTTTTTTCCCTCTACTAGTTGCTGGCTATCGTTGGAAGGCGGTTTGCTTTATGCCTTTGTTGGGCCAGCTGCTGTCATTGTATTGGTGAGTGCGTCACTGCTTCAGTTCAGTTCAGTTTTAGTTATATAGCACCAAATCACAAGAATGGTTGCCTGAAGGCACTTTATACTGTAAGATAAACACCTTACAATAATAGAGAAAAAAACAAACAACCAGACGTTCCCCTGTGAGCAAGCAATTAGCGATGGTGGGAAGGAAAAACTCCCTTTTAAAAGGAGCAGCAGAACCAGGGTCAGGGAGAGGGGCAGCCATCTGTTGTGAGCAGTTGGAGGTGGGACAAAATCCACACTGGAAGAGATTCAGCGTTTAGTAATGGTGTATAAACGGTGGTCTATAAACACATATAGAATTAAAAAGGGTGAATGAAGAAACACTCAGTGCATCATGGGAAGCCAACAGGACCGTGACTAAGGGAGGAGTCAGGTTCCATCTACATGACGAAGTTACTTTCCTCTCAGCCAGCCGGCCTCTCTCTGTAGTCACATGGCACAAATATTCTCCAAATATTTTTGCAAAGTTAGCCTCCCAGCTTGGGGCATTAAAGCAAATGCATGTTGACCTCTGAGGGTTTTCCTCACTCGCGCATGCACATGTAAGCATACACACCCAGGGTGTACACGACACAATGATGAGCTGAGCGCTTTGATCGCTGAGTCTAAAATGTCAGCCCAGAAAAAAATAAAAACATATTCTAGCTGACAAGAGCTGCCGGCAATGCAGCGCAAGAGTGGACCTCCATCGCAGCTCTAGCCCCGAATCTCTCACTGTTATATGCATTTTCAAAGCATAGGGCTCTGTAGCCAATGTTTTAAGCATTATTATGGTCCAGTGGTATTTTCAGATCTAAATATGCAGCTAACTTGTGTTCCACGGAACGTAATAATGTGCGCTTTCTTCATTTTTGCCAGTTGCCATAAAGCAGACGGTTTTATGTTGAAGTAAATATACTTCTGTGTTGTACTACAGCAAAACTGAGTGCACTGATTGTATCTCAGAGGCGTTTTAATCATCTGCTTCTGTGTGCTGCTGTATGTGGCTCAGCTAATTTCTCCTAAATGGATCCCTGGGTAGATATTGCCACCACTAAGCTTAATAACTCTGGATGGGGCATTAAAGTTTGGTAATTGCTGCCACTGGCGTTGCTGTTGTGTGTGTCCGTTTATAGCTTCTTTTCCTCTGTTGTTTGCACATGTACCGTACAGTACACATCAGGAAGGAAACATGGATCAGACAGCACAGGTGTGCAGAGTGATATGCATGATTTTGAAGTAAATCCCTGACAAGCAAACAGCAGTTAGACAGTTTCTGCAAGCTGCAGTTTGAGGCACAAGGGAATACAGGATTATGTGCTGCTGAATATTCATCATTATGTTAATCTAGTGTCTTGCAATGCCACTGTTATTATTTAAAGGTTACATAGTCTGAAACTGAATGCAAAACAGTAATAAATCGCATTCCTTTAATTGAAAATATTAAATAGTGTTTATACACTTGTATAAAAACTCTAAATACTCGCGAGGTTGGTGCTTTATTTAAAAAAATGCAAAATGCATGACTCTAAAAAAGCGTATTTGAATAAGTTATAAGATGAAGAAGTTAAACATTCAAGTTTCGAAAGTTGGAGCAGTTTCATAAAACCCACCAACTTGCTTAAAGTTATTTTTCAGTGCCTAGTATGTCTTGATGCGCTTCCAGCTTTTCTCCTCCGCAATGTCAAAGTACGCTCCACACCCCAGCTGCTACGTGGTACCTGGCCCCCTGGTGTTGTTGCTGGGGCCGCACTCTAACAAACAGCTGTAATGAGAGCAGGGCGTTGGGCAGAGAAACATAGACCTTCCCACAGGACTCTTCTCTAATTAATGAACCTGGCCTTGGGCAAATAGCTGAGCAGGATGGTGCTGACTCACAGAGCCTGGGCCAGACATGACTGGCATGACAATAGTGCTGTCACAGTCTGGCACGTTGTAGGTAGTTGTCAGTAGCACACGCGAGACTGGAAGAGATCAGAGAAAGAGATTTTTTTTTAATGAATCGTAAATGCCACATGTACCATACTGATGATCCACCAAATGCTCTGTCTAGTTTGGTGATGTGCAGTACAGGAGCTCCACCGGGGACTGTGCTGTCTCCATTCCTGTTCACCTTGTACACCTCAGACTCAGTACAACTCCAGGTCATGGCACATACGCAAATACTCTTGACAGTTCTAGTGTTTGGATATATTAGTGATGGGTAGGAGGAGACGTACAGAGCACTAGTAGATGTTTTTGTGGAGTGGTGTGGCAGAAGTCATCTGCTTCTGAATCTGAATGAGACCAGAGAGGTGGCGATCGAGTCCAGAGGGAGGTGGACCGCTACACAGCTTTGTCTGTGATGGCATAGGCTATTAATGTGGAGGAGTACCCAGTACCTGGGCATCCACAGTGACAACAGACTGAACTGGAAGACCAACACAGAAGTTGTATACTAAAGAAATGGGATGAGCGGGCTCTTTTTCCTGAGGAACCTGAGCTCCATCAATGTGTGCAGCAAAATGATGGAGATTTTCCATCACTCAGTTGTGGTGAGCACAGTGTACTTTACTGTGGTCTGCTGGGGGAGCAGCATCGCAGCTGGAGACACCAACAGACTGACTGAACTGATCAGGAAGGCTCTGTGATTGACTGTATCTTTTTAAATCACTACACACTCTATAATACAATATATCTGTCATGCAGTGTCATCTACCAGATAATGACATATTATTATTGTTAAGTCTAATTGTTGAATGTCGCCATTGTGTTTCTTAAATTTGTATAGTCTTAATTTAAGCAGTAGGATCAAAGCCATTCCTTTGATCCTGACCACCTCTCCAGCCACTCTGTGCTGGGGGAGGTTTTATTGTAGATACATCCTAACTTGAAGATCTGTTTGATGTTTGGTAGAGCTTCCTACCCTTTGTATGGTTTCACTGTGTTATCTTTGGTAAACCATACATTGGGTGTGGGGGAAGACTACCCTCTTTATGACCCTTTGACCAACAAACACACACACACACACACACACATTCTCACATAACACACACACACACACACACATTCTCACACACACACACACATTCTCACACACACACACACACACACTCAGTGTATACATTTACATACAGTGCCTTGTCTTTGTAACCAAAGGGGGGTTGCAAGGGGAGGTGTTTTGTAAACTATTGTTTGAAGTTTGTCAATAAAAGGCGGCGAGAGGAGGCCACCAGTGTGGTCATTTCAACGTGCTGGTCACAGACGAGAGGCCTCCCTTGCGCAAGAAATCGAACGTTGTTGCCTTGCTTTTCTTTCATGGGAATAAGTCTTAGATACAGCGGGGTCTGAGTTTAGACCCAACAATTATTATTATTACTATTATTATTATTGTGATTATTATTATATGCAGTGAAAGGAAATATGAGTATTTTCCATTTCATTTCTAAGAAATGGGATTTGAGCAGAAATTAGGCTTCTGCAAAGGATGTGAAAACCAAATATTTAACATGGTACGTGTATGTCAGACTCTAACTGTTCAGCCGCTTAGTGGTTGTAATTTTTGGCAGACATGTTTTCAGCATATGGATTTTTTCCTCTTAGCTAGTAGCAGCTCTTGGCATGAGCTGAAGGAGGTATTCAGGCAGACATTCAGTTTAAGAGCTTGGTAAGAATAGGAATGCATTGTAGGAGCTGTGTAGGTACGCATCAGGGTGTGAAAATCACTTGTCACTTACACCGCTCGCTCCTCCAGCAGACTTCCCAAAGAACCTGATAAACGATCAAACAAAGAATAGGCAGAGAAACCCGTGGCTGATGGAAGAACGCG
The DNA here is from genome assembly GCF_965226115.1 of Aulonocara stuartgranti. Classification (NCBI taxonomy): domain Eukaryota; kingdom Metazoa; phylum Chordata; class Actinopteri; order Cichliformes; family Cichlidae; genus Aulonocara; species Aulonocara stuartgranti. The sequence goes on along the minus strand of NC_138957.1, from coordinate 14,489,249 downwards.
TATGAGTGAATGCTGGCAATCAGGATTATGACGAACATGTCGCTAGCACAGGAAATCTCCCACATGGGCAGGATTTCAAAGTAGAAGGGGTCTACATGTGGCAAGCCTCGGCTCAGAGCCATGTGCAAGTGCGTCTTATTGAATCTGTATCACTGGGTCACCGCTATAACCCAGATGTTTGGCAGGCTTAACAACGGACTCCTCATTAGTAAGAGAAACAAGTATGAGAAGCAGTTTTTTAAAGCTTTCAGAACTGCCATAATTATAGGTTAAGAAAAGTACAGGACCTGCTCATTTAAAAAAAAAAAAAAAAAAAACTTCTGTCCTGTGCTATGTGGATAGAAGGAGTAGGATGAAACCAATGAAAGGAATGTCTGTTACCTTCAGTTCACCAAATTAAAGCTGAATTTGTTCATGTAACTTAATATGTTGATTGTCTAGATTTTGCTAGTTGAAGCATGACATAATTTGACGTAGGAATTAGTAAGTAATAAAACCTTTAGAAAAAAAGCCTATGCTTGGCTTCAATAGTATACATAATACTTTGTATAGTTCATAAATAGATGCTTTTATTCAACCGACCCCAGGGCCAAGTCAGCTCACTCTCCCTGGACAGTATTTACTCTTAGGGGAATAATGTTGTATCTTCTAGATATTAGTTTTAGTATCTTTTGCCTTTTTTAAAAGACTAAGAAGTTTGTAGTGCAGTAAAAATAAGTAAAAGTACAAGCTTTTGTTATTTGCCCTTTTGAAACCCATTTTAAGATACGGACAGACATCATTTTTAGTATGATTATTATTATTTGTATTTCTTATGTAGATAAAGCTCATGTGTAGCATTTATTGTTTAGTAAATCCACTTAAATTTTTAATAATAAACATGTTGGGTTTTTTTTTTATTAAAAGTTCACAAACCACCATCTATTCAAATTGTTATGTATTTAAACTCTTATAGCCGTTACTGCATAGCAAAGATATACAGTGGGGCAAAAAAGTATTTAGTCAGCCACCGATTGTGCAAGTTCCCCCACTTAAAATGATGACAGAGGTCAGTAATTTGCACCAGAGGTACACTTCAACTGTGAGAGACAGAATGTGAAAAAAAAATCCATGAATCCACATGGTAGGATTTGTAAAGAATTTATTCGTAAATCAGGGTGGAAAATAAGTATTTGGTCAATAACAAAAATACAACTCAATACTTTGTAACATAACCTTTGTTGGCAATAATAGAGGTCAAACGTTTACTATAGGTCTTTACCAGGTTTGCACACACAGTAGCTGGTATTTTGGCCCATTCCTCCATGCAGATCTTCTCGAGAGCAGTGATGTTTTGGGGCTGTCGCCGAGCAACACGGACTTTCAACTCCCGCCACAGATTTTCTATGGGGTTGAGGTCTGGAGACTGGCTAGGCCACTCCAGGACTTTCAAATGCTTCTTACGGAGCCACTCCTTTGTTGCCCGGGCGGTGTGTTTTGGATCATTGTCATGTTGGAAGACCCAGCCTCGTTTCATCTTCAAAGTTCTCACTGATGGAAGGAGGTTTTGGCTCAAAATGTCACGATACATGGCCCCATTCATTCTGTCCTTAACACGGATCAGTCGTCCTGTCCCCTTGGCAGAAAAACAGCCCCATAGCATGATGTTTCCACCCCCATGCTTCACAGTAGGTATGGTGTTCTTGGGATGCAACTCAGTATTCTTCTTCCTCCAAACACGACGAGTTGAGTTTATACCAAAAAGTTCTACTTTGGTTTCATCTGACCACATGACATTCTCCCAATCCTCTGCTGTATCATCCATGTGCTCTCTGGCAAACTTCAGACGGACCTGGACATGCACTGGCTTCAGCAGCGGAACACGTCTGGCACTGTGGGATTTGATTCCCTGCCGTTGTAGTGTGTTACTGATGGTGACCTTTGTTACTTTGGTCCCAGCTCTCTGCAGGTCATTCACCAGGTCCCCCCGTGTGGTTCTGGGATCTTTGCTCACCGTTCTCATGATCATTTTGACCCCACGGGATGAGATCTTGCGTGGAGCCCCAGATCGAGGGAGATTATCAGTGGTCTTGTATGTCTTCCATTTTCTGATGATTGCTCCCACAGTTGATTTTTTTTCACACCAAGCTGCTTGCCTATTGTAGATTCACTCTTCCCAGTCTGGTGCAGGTCTACAATACTTTTCCTGGTGTCCTTCGAAAGCTCTTTGGTCTTGGCCATGGCGGAGTTTGGAGTCTGACTGTTTGAGGCTGTGGACAGGTGTCTTTTATACAGATGATGAGTTCAAACAGGTGCCATTCATACAGGTAACGAGTGGGGGACAGAAAAGCTTCTTACAGAAGACGTTACAGGTCTGTGAGAGCCAGAGATTTTCCATGTTTGAGGTGACCAAATACTTATTTTCCACCCTGATTTACGAATAAATTCTTTACAAATCCTACCATGTGGATTCATGGATTTTTTTTTCACATTCTGTCTCTCACAGTTGAAGTGTACCTCTGGTGCAAATTACTGACCTCTGTCATCATTTTAGGTGGGGGAACTTGCACAATCGGTGGCTGACTAAATACTTTTTTGCCCCACTGTAATATAATGGCATAATATTTAGAATCCCCTCATATCATTCTGTATGTTGTCAACATAAACAATAGCAGCAGGAAACATTGCCATAAATAGCTCTGTAACATTATTATAACTTATTATTATCAATCTATTGACCTCAAAGGAGAGGTCAGAGGTCATGTGACATGATATTTAAAATCTTTATATGGCACTTTCTATCCAAATCATAGTTTTATGGCTTTTTGTCAGTTTTCAATCAATAAATCTTTAAGTTGACCTGGAAGACCTTGGTGATGTAAACCAAATTTTAATGGCTTGTTGATGTGACCCCACTCTACATCCCTACAGAGTTTTATCAAAATTCATTCAAAACTTTTTGAGCTATCGAATGTTTACAGAGTGATGACACACATGCAAATGCTATCAAAATCACAAAGTGGTTAGCAGAGATAATACAGATAAAATATACCATTACTAATGGCTTATAAACATTCATTAATTTTATTGACAATTAAAAATCAACTTGGTCTATGCGGCTTTTACAAAGTTGTCTTCAACCTTGTGAAACATTAATAAAAGAAAATACAAAGCCATTTGATCGCCTGTTCTCGACTCTTGTATCACAGCAATGTGTCTCTGTCTCTCAGGTGAATATGCTTATTGGAATCGTGGTGTTTAACAAGCTCATGTCTCGAGACGGCATCTCAGACAAGTCTAAAAAGCAGCGTGCTGGGTAAGTTGCCTGCACTTCACACACATACTTACACATAGACACACACACACGTCCATCCACGCACATTTGCTGCATTAGTTACATTTTCCCTGCTGTCAGACAAAGTTAGGAGCACAAAGTATTCATGGCAATTAACTAGAAATGCTTTCGAGGGTCTGAGCACGTACACCTACCTGTACATCTGTGCCTTCAGTAAAAATGATACAAAAAAAGGAAAAGAAACAGAAAAAATATGATCCAATTTGGCAACAAAATGACAAGACATCTGCTGTGTTTTGTTGCTCTGTGCAATGCATTTTACTTCGCTTTAACATACGCTACCCATCTAGTTTTGTGTGCTTGAAGTGACATCGCCGAATAAAGTGGATGTGAAAATCAATGGCAGATGGAAATCTAATTACATTCAATAAATACCTGGATTATGTGGATTAAACCTTCTATACTATTGAATCCTAACCCACACATACACACAATATACAGGCATATGTCTCTAGCTCCACCGTTGTTTGTATTAAAGTAGTTCGCTGCGCTCATCATCTTTCTCATTCTGAATGGCACTCCCACATCTAAAAATCCATGTTTTAATTTTTACACCTATTGATTCCATCATTTGTTCTCCTTTTTTTCTTTATGCCGTTGCATTTCCTCCAACGTCTATACAGTAGTGCACAAATGGAACTTTTAATTTGTTCGTAGCATCAAGGGTTAACAGTACAGCTCTGCTCTCCAGGGGGTTGATTAGCTTTTGTTACCCGGTGATGCAACCTGAGATTAAACCAGTCGCTGTGTACAAACACACCTACGCGCACACGAAAATACACACGAACAGGTGTATCCTCCTTTGTCGCATGAAAAGTCCTTGGCCTTATCCGAGCAGTAAGCACATTTCATCCCCCGATTCTCAGAAGTGTGTTTACAGAAATAAAATGCTCACACATACACACAGACACACGCACGCACCACAGTTGGTCGTGTTGCTAACAGGACAAGCTGTCATTAGCGTAATGTATTTCCTTATGAAGCCATGGGGATGTGGCTGGCAACAAGGCAATGAGCTGTGCTGGGACGCTAATGTAGCATAGCAACATACTGCCCCATCATTCTCTGCTTGCACGTATATACTCAAATTCAGTATATACACACGCAAGCGTGCGCACATTCACTCTCTCTTTCTGTCTGAGTGGTCGACTGTAAGTAAATAAACAACCAAAGGAGTCAGAAAGCTTCACTTTTGCTTTTGCACAGTGATATAAAAAAAAAAGATAAATTAAAAAAAATTATATATATATATATATATATATATATATATAATATGAAAACACACACATAGACCTGCTTGCACTGGCCGGGGAATATATTTTTGGTACTTGCACCGGTACTTCCTGTCTGCATCACTGTAATCTGTTAATCCACATGATTGCTGTAACATTACAATGTCCGTCTCTCATGTTCCCTCTACTTGCTCTGAATCGATCTTTGTATTCTGACTGTTTTTCATTGCTGCTACTTTTTAAGATCTGGTTTTAATTTTTCCTTTCTTTCTTTTCTCCTTCCCCCTTTTTCCCCTCTCTTTTTTTCTTTTTATTTCTTCTCTTTGTTGTGTCCACTTTCTCTCTTTATGTTTCTTTTTCTTTACTTTTTCCTCTTGGTTATTTTGCAACTGTGACACCGGCACATTCACCTGTTGTCATAACTGGTACTTGTCCTTCCCACACATCCCACACCCTTACCTACCTCCTGTCCTCTTCACCTGGGTGCGTGCGTGTATGTGTTTATGTATGTATGTCTGTACATGTCCTAAAGTGTCCCAGCGGAGGCGCGTAGCCGACTGCTCCTGAAATGCTCCAAGTGTGGCGTGATCTCAAGCACCGCTATGTCCAACTCGACTGCCAGCAGCGCCATGTTAGTCCATCTTCACCTCTCTCTCTCTTTCTCTCCATTGCCCTCACTCTCCTACATCTTTTGTAATCTCTGGCTTTCAGTTATGATGCAGGATCTGGCTAAGTAATGAAAGGAAAAACACCTGCTCTACTATCGCTGCAATTTAATGAGATCATGTTTTCATCCAAAGTGGTATTTCCTCTGGTTGCACTAAGCAAATCTGACCCCTGTCAAGCTATATTTGTGAACCATATTTGGAAGTTTGTTTTAATCATGTTTGTGTTACGAAATGTTCAGAAAGGTTGTTAATGAAGCAAACTATTTGAGTAGTGTACTTGCATAAACGTGGATTTCATATTAACCAGATCAAGTAAATATTCACAGTAACACACGTAATATCACGTACATGTGAGAAAAAGGAAAACCTGGCTCCAAGTTTAGTGATATAAGTTTAGTGGTGTATGTGTTTAATAAGGTGTCATTCTTATTATAATGACAAAAAAGAGATTTCTCTCTGTGAACACATAAGCCCCACCCACCGTCTGCTTTTAATGGGCAGGCCAATCAGAAACAAACAAAAAAAGTTGATTTAAACAGATGAAGAAGAGTTAAAACGGCTTTTTTAAAAAAGTTTGTGAGCTGAGGGGCTGCACAAAGGCCAAGTAAGACAAATAAGATTATTTACAATTCAAATCTCATTGTAACCATTAATAAAACTGATTAAAAAGAAATACATAGACTGCTACTAATAACAATAATACTAAAAATCAAGGCAATAAAATAAAATAAAAAAATCACTTAAAAAATCTTAAATGTCTTGTTAGATGTGTTTTCTTTGCTGAGCTTTGCTAAAAAAAGATTCATAGCAGTTTCTTTTCAAACACTGGATTGTTTCTTCTGTTCTGAGGATTGTTTTAATGGTTTCATAATCAGGAAGACCTGTAAACTTTCACACTCAGGGTTATTTTTCATGTTTTTCAGTTGCCTAGATCCTTGCTAAAGACAAGTCGACTTTATCGTTACATATTGGCTCAGAAAAGAAGTAGAATAGCAAACTTGTATGAATTTCCAAACCATCCAATAGTCAGGGGTGCACATAAGTGGTGCACATTTGCTGTCAAAATAAAAGACCCGCACCAGATAAGAAGTTGTAACGCGCATTTGCGTACATGAGATTTTCTGGAGGAGGACACACATTTGTTTAGAACTCTTAAAGTTTTCGAATAAGCAAGCTCCTTTAAGCTATTACTTTGGTTTTCCTCCACCTCCAAAGAAATGTCAGAAGGAGTTTGAACCGCAAAAGAAGCGCGTATTCTCGGAAAAGTGGTTGCAGGAGGCGAGCTGGCTTCAAACAAATGATGAACGCACAGAGATGTGGTGCAGAATATGCCGTGAAAATCCCACTGTCGCGGATAAAAACAGTCCCTTTTATATGTACGCAAACGCTCGTGGCAACTTCTTATCTGGTGCACGTCTTTTATTTTGACAGCGAATGTGCACCTGCGGACCACTTATGTGCACCCCTGACTATAGTCATTGTTCCTTATACCTAAGTCTCAGACATATACAAGTCATATTGGACTTCAGGTGGTTTACTTACTTGCTTACTTTGACATTTACCTGACAGATTGTCACTAGCTCGACTGTATAAGCTGTCAAGGCAAAGAACACACACCCACACAAGATTGATTTATTAGTGATGGGCAAAAATGCTACTTTAATATGTAAAACGTAGGATCAGCTTTATTAGTCTTATGGAACATTCAATTCATATGAATCATACCTCTTTTTTACTCTTATTTTTATTTCTTGTATGTAAAAATTTCTTGGAGTTTGTTGCTCTGCTGGATTATGACGTTTGGTTACAACCGCAGTCAGCACCACAGGGAGTTCACAGGAGAAGAGCAGATACATCACTATAATTTATTGTTCTTTATTCGCTTTTGCTCGTTTTGCACATCAACGGGGACTTGCGTATTTTTCCATGTAGCTAGACGGAGCTGTCCGTCTTTTTTATTGGACAGTTATAAAACCGTGAATATGTGCTCAGACAGCATGAACATTTTAAATTGGTGTCTATCTTTGTGGTGCTGTTACAGTCAGACATGCACACACATTCTTGTACCTCAGAAACCCGATGTCAGTACTTGTCAGTGACTTGTCTTCCCCCTCCTCGGTGGGCTTCTGCCCATTGTCTTCACAGTCTACCAGCATGGCACTTAGTGTGCATCAACTATGTAATTGTGAGCAACTGCCAGTCCAAAACTATCTACATGATTACACATCATCTTCCATTTATCGGTGGGAATATTAAGTCTGATTCAAATCCCAGTGTGCCAATCAGTTTCAAATTGCCCACTGCTGTGAAACTATGCCTCATCTCCATGTTTACATGAGTGTATGTGTGTGAGAAGTTGAGTTATGTGACTTACCAGATATGACTCATCTGGTTTGGTTTGAGACTGAATCCCTTGTTCATTCCCTCCTTTCCTCCTCCTCTGCCCCGACTTCTGTCTCCTTCTTTCCTCTCTGACAGGGCATCTCTGTGGAGCTCCTGTGTGGTTCTCCCGCTGCTAGCATTAACCTGGATGTCAGCGGTCCTGGCCATAACTGACCGGCGCTCCACACTCTTCCAGGTGATGTGTCTCACAACACCAATGCATGCAAGACACTCATCTGTAGCTTTGAGACACCATGGATAAGCTGCTTTTAAATGGTGGGAGCCCTCTGAAAGTTTAAGAAACACCTGCTGTGTCACAGATATAGATGAAGTATTTGCACATTCACTGCTGTTTGTTCTTGAATAGTCAAACAATAAAGATGCAGTGTTGGAAATAGTTATCTGATCCCCTGCTGAATTTGTGAGTTTGCTCACTTATGAAGAAATAAACAGTTTCTATTTTTATATCAGTAGAGCGATAGAATATCAACCAACAATCCAGAAAAAAACATATCAGATTATGTTATAAATTTATTTTCATGTGACTTGGTGAAATAAGCGTTTGATCCCCTAAACTTAGAATTATGGCTTTCACAGATAGGCTGTGTGCAGATCATATATAATCAATCAGTCAATCAATTATAGATAGTCCTGATCTCCACTTGTTATGTGCATAAAGCACATCGGTCCACTTAATCAGTTTTTTCCATCCCAACCTCTCCACAACCAAAGAGCTATAAAAGGACGTCAGACCAATGGCAAAAAACTTGGTGAGAATGTGGCAACTGCTGGTGGAAATATTCAGAAATGGAAGAAATATAAAATAATCATCATTTGTCCTCGGTCTGGAGCTCCGTACAAGATCATGGCTCATAGTGTGAGGATGATCATGAGATAGGTGGTGGATCAGCCTAAACCTACACGGGAGGAGCTTGTTAATGATCTGAAGGAAGTTTTACCGCAGTCACCAGGAACACTACGGATAACACATTCCCCAATAATGGACTGAAATGTTGCAGGATTACAAGTCCCCCTGCTCATGAAGGCGCATCTTAAGTTTGAAAGAGAAAAGTTGAGCATGACCCAAAGAACACCATCCCCACAATCAAGCACAGAGGTGGAAACATTAAACTTTGGGACTGTATTTCTGCTAAGGGTACAGGAAAACCTCATTGCACTGAGAAACCAGTGGACAGGGCCTCATTCCCTAAGCCAGAACACTGAAGGTGAATCGTGGATCCTCCCTTAGTTATGCTGCAGTAGGTGTAGGCTGCTGGGGGATTCCCATGATGGACTGAGTATTTCTTCTTCAGTCACCTTTCCTACTCATTATGTGTTAATAGACCTCTCTGCAGTGAATCATACGTGTTATTAATCTCTGGCTTTCTTCCAAAGCATGTATTTTATCCTGCCTTCCTTCTCACACCCCAACCAGTCACGGCAGATTGCCTCCCTCCCTGAGCCTAGTTCTGCTGGAGGTTTCTTCCTGTTAAAAGGGAGTTTTTCCTTCCCATTGTTGCCAACATGCTTGCTCATAAGGGGGTCATTTGATTGTTGGGTTTTTCTCTATATATATTATTGTTAGGTCTACCTTACAATATAAAGCACCTTGAGGTGACTGTTGTTGTTGTGATTTGGTGCTGTATAAATAAAATTGAATTGAATTGGATGGGACTTCCAGCATGACAATGACCCAAAACATGTCTCCACAGCAACAAAATAGTGGCTAAAGAAAAAACAAGGTAAGGTCATGGAGCCCAGATCTCAGTCCTATCTGTGGAGGAAGCTGATTCTTCCTCCAAACAACCCAAAGCCAAATTTAAAGGGTTTAGAGTTTCTGTAAAGAGGAATGGACCAAAATCTTCCTGAGATGTGCGCAAACCTGGTGACTAACTACAAATAAATGTCTCTGGTCAAATACATATTTCACTCAAAGAGATGCAAATGAGTTTCATGTTTTTTTCTGGATTTTTAAGCAATATTCTGTCTCTCACTGTTAAAATGAAACAACCATAAAAAATAGAGACTTTTTGTTTTTCCCAGTCTACATGTTCGAGTCTCATATCTTGACAAATTAGCAAATTTGGGGACAAATAATATCATGTATAAATAAAGAACCGGCCAGTGGAAAAATAGGTCAATATGAAAATAATCTTATTTTACTTTAAAACAAGCAATTCCCACTGTCAAGATCACAAGTAAGCAACACAAACAGTGAGTGAGAGTATTGACTGTGATGATTTATTATGAATAATCATGACTACTGACTCATTTTGTTATTATATGAGGGTTTCTCTAATGATTCATTACAACACAAAATAACAATAGAGTGGGTGCCACAGCACCATGTGGTACACTACAGAGAATTCAAGTGCGGATATTATAATATTTTAAATTTTGCACTCTCAGCTAATTTTACTTTTGAAGGAAACAAGTACGATACAGTTAGTTAATATGTGCTTGCATTTATTTCATTCAATGGTTTGTTGAAGTTTAAGCATTTGCACAGTAATATAAAACAACTTAAAATTAAGGGGGATGCCATGGTTTAAAATGTTTTAGAACCACTGCAGTATTAAACAAATGTGCACTAACTAACAGGAGCATCTCATTTATCTCCTCTAGGTTCTCTTTGCCGTCTTTGACTCTGTTCAAGGCTTTGTTATCATCACCGTCCACTGCGCCATGCGCCGAGAGGTGAGTCCAGTCTCTTCCTCCCCCTCCTCCTGTTGAGCATTTGTTGTGTGGATGCCACGCATTTTTTGAATTTATTCTAACTCTGCAGCACACAGTGAACTCGGAGATAGTCGCTGGCTTTGCTGGGATGCCGGGATTCATTTTCTTAAATGTCACGTTAGCTTCTGGGGTCAGTATGAAGTCACGTCAGAACACAAGCGGATCAGACGCGAGAAGGATTAGCACGGTATTCATGTCCTGTGCTGCGGCACTACTTCTTCATAATGCAGTAGGATAGTGCGGCATTGTCCATCTGATCCAAGTCTGCTTTAAGGAGCTTACTATGATGCTGTATGAAATAAGACGATAAGTCCCTAACTAATAGCCCCAAGTGCCTGTTTGCCACAGGCTTTACTGTGTCCCCAGGGATCCCGGATTTTAAACTCATTATGGACATACATGTATTCTTGCCCTTGAGACAGACAATGGCACACATGCCAGTGTGTGTACACTTATTCAATATGGCATCGCTCACAACTGCTCTGGCTACAATTAATGGATTTTACAATGTCATCAGTTTTCCATAACTGTAAATATGTCATCTGTTTCCGATGCATGTACGCGGCGCGCAACGCAACCTCTGTCAAAGAGATCATTATGATATTGAACGAACTGCATACTGTGAGTGAATTTTTAAATGCTCTGAATGCTTAGCTGCATTAAATCAATACCACAAAAGCGGCAGGGATCAGGGTACCGTAAATCCAGGAATTATTTATTGTAAATGTATGAAAATCCTCTTGCAAGAGTGAGCGTAAATCCTTCGTAGCTGCAGAACAACAGACAGAGGGGAGTGCCGCAACGGAGGAAGTAATAGAGGGAGGGTGGGGGGGATCAGGATGTATTACAGTGCAACAAAAACAGAGAGAAGGTAGCATAAAGTGTGATATTATGTAAACGGCAGAAAGGGGAGCGTCTTGTGATGGAGGAACTAAGTTAAAGTTAGGTGGTGAGGAAGGGAACGCACGCAGAGATCTGTGAGAGGAAACTGTGATTTAGAAGCGAAGCAGGGGATGATAGTGGGGGAGGAGGAAATAGAGAGGAATGTGGAAAGAGAGAGAGAGAGAGGTAGGTATCCATAGTAGGGCATTTCTCTTTGAAGTAGAAATGAGGTGCATTGGGTGCCAGTGCACGCACTCACATACACACAAACACTCGCGCACTAACACAGAACAGGCAACAAAGGCCACTGAGGATGAGTATGGATATAAAAGGAAATAATAAACAAAATGAAACAATGGAGGGGATAAACCAGTCCATGCAGACGTGGACGCAGTCCACTCGCGTACATAGACGAGGAGACCGCCCGATGTGCTGCTACTTCCTCAGCAACTAACCAGGATACCTGTAATACAGATCGCGATAGGGGGGGGATTTGTTCTTTGTTACAAGGAGCGGCCCTTTGACAGCGCGCTGGTGTGTGTTTACTTAGATACAGTATGTGGGAGGATAAGGAAAAAACAGCATAGCACAGGAAAGGCCTCGGGTTTAGAACATCTACAGTACATACCGTGCTGTTAATTTTAATTAGTGCTGTGAACAGTAATCACTAGGCTCAAATTTTTCACTTTCAAAGTATTCTATGAGCTTTCTATACCGCTCCTATAACTGTTATATAATCTGCAAGCCGAGTTTCCTCATGAACAATGGGACTTTTTGCATAAGTTGGTATTCACCGTACACTTGCCATTGCGGCGATATAGATGAAGCATGTACGTTGTTTAAGGAGCATGGTCCCCACGCTCCAATGTTTGCCAAACTAACTTAAGGAAAAGTTCCTCCACTAACTTCTTTCCTTTGCATCATCTTTTCCTCTCCCTCATCATCCTCCCCGCCCCTCCTTCCCTCTCTCTGTTTCCACCCTACCCTCTCCCGCATCCCCCTTCCAACCCCCAGGTGCAGGACGCAGTGCGCTGTCGAATGGGGGGATGTAAAGACGACAGCGAAAACTCACCAGACTCCTGCAAGAATGGACAGGTGCAGATCATGGTGAATAGCACTCCATTTCATCCCACATTGCAGTCCATTTGCCTCAGACTAACATTAACCAGGCTGAAGCTTTTCCCCGCGAGCTCCAATTCCAGCAGAGCGAAGCATGATGCCATTATAGACGTGATCAAACTCGCACCTGGCTTTCTCGTTTTCTCCTTAACCATCTTTACCTTAACAGGGGTTCATGCATTAAGCAGTGTCTTTTTTTTATATGTGACATCATCCCAGAAAAATGAAATTTCACTTGAAGCTTGTCTAGTTTCCAGCCTGAAACTAATGTCTGCTGTTTCACCTACAGTCCCCTGCTATTATATCATTTCATTGTCATTTGCTGTTAAAACATATTCTCACTCCCGTCTTTTGACATACGAGCACTGAAAGACACCCGACAAACTGAGTTGGACTAACCTGCGCATTGAAATAAAGCTGTTGTGAAATCGTCCGGTCCTCACCAGGCATCAGTGTGTGACAACTCGGGAGTGGGAGCTTGTTGGTCTATACATCACAGCCTCTAATCATATTTTATCACAACAGACATTTCAGCACTTTTATGTTCTTCTAACTGAAAGTCCTTCATCTTTTTTCTTTTTTCTAAAAGACCGCAGAGCTATAAGCTGTAAGGTTATTGTGTGCGTTCCAGATGTTATTAATAGTGTGATAAATCATAGAGACTTGACCTGCCCCAGCAATGACAGTATAGTAACACCACAACCATGAGAGAATGAGCAGCCCTCATCTCTATTCCCTTTATTTCTCCCTCAGACCTGTTTGCGGTAACGATTATGGGTTTCTGAATGCTCCTCTGAGGTTTTCAAGATTAAACTTTGGAGCCATCGCTCTGCTCAATGAAGCCATCGCGCCACACTCTCACTCTCTGTTTTCCTTTACAGTCTAACTGGAATGTTTAATTTTGGGTAAACTGTATTATCATGGTGTGTGTTGGCTCATCAGTGTGCCAGCGATAGTGCATTAGACAGACAGGTGCTCTTGTTTTTTCTTAACTTTTCTTGTCTAAATACGTGCGACTTTGAGGATGTCTTTTCAGACTGCACATATGCACGGAGAGCGGCTGTGTGAGAGACGCAGCACCCTTGAGAACATTAATTGTGATGGATAATTTGACGAGGTTGCCACCAGTTATAGCTGCATCATAATTACAGTGAACACCATTCTCTCAGGTGCTCTTGGTATATTCACAAATCTCATTAGCATGTTAAACCCTTGACATTTAGAGTCAGCGTAAAGATGTAGAACTGCAGCTACACCCTCTTGTTAAAACGGAATCAAAGCTGTCTCTGGAAATTTATTTGATTAGCTAAATTCTGATTAAAAATCAGCACTGTTCTTTGCAAAGCTGGTTAGATGTCCTCTTTTAACATTTCAACTTTATGTTTTTCATTAATTCTTTTTTTATATATATCATCAGAAATGTGCAAATGTGAGCGCCTGTGGAAAGCAGAGCGGGTCTTTGCGTTACGGCACATCACTGTGCTTATCAGGTTGCCACGCACAGCCGCTCCCACCAGCGTGCCACCAGACATCCCAGCAAGGCTGTTACCACAGTCTGACCCATGGCAACCACAGCCACGGATTGAGCCATGTTAATGAGCATACCCCCATCCTCAACAACAACCATAACCACGCCCATAATCACATCAGCAGCCAACCAGTATGTAACCAAAAAAAACCCATTGTTGGTAGAAATAGTCAAATCCGTAAGTAGAAAAGGTGCAATATGTAAAGCAACATTTATTAATAAATGCTACAGGATTACTTGAGCGTTTTGACAGGTTCTTCCTGAGAGATGGATGAGAAAATGTTAACCACTCAACACTCACTGCTTTGGAGCTTTCTGGAGCTACTGTAAGCAGTCTCTTAACTTAATGGAAAGATGGGAAACAGTGAAAGCCCTACCATTACTGTGCTCTGAAATAGCAAAATAAGCCCAACCCAAGAAAAATACACTTTAGGATTTGTGTGTTAGGGGTGCAACGATATTCGTATCGATATTGAACCGTTCGATACAGTGCTTTCGGTTCGGTACGCATATGTATCGAACAATACAACATTTGTAATTTATTTTATCAATTTTCCTTCTGAAGATGCTGTCTGTGTTGAGCGCTCAGTGAATCTGTGTTCGACTACTCCGCCTAGGCTGCACTGTCGAGCGCAGGTCCACTGAGCGCTCAACACAGACAGCATAGTCAGAAGGAGAAGCGCAGGGCAAGCTAGCGAGACAGAAGTTAAGCTCTCCTTGTAACAGGCAAATTGAACGTCATTCAGATCTGGCGTTTGGAATTATTTTGGTTTTCATGTGACGTATGACCCTGAAGGTAAGCGAGTCATGGACTAAAGTAAAACAGTATGTTGAATGTGCCATGCAATGCTCAATTACATTGGTGTGAACTAGTGTGTTAGCGCAGTTAGCTCGTTAACGTGTTGGCTGTCTAGCCCCATGCACGGAGCGATCGGCGGTAGCTCGTTAACGGAGATTTGCCGTGTTGTGGCGTTAAGGTCATTTCAACGAGATTAACCTGAAAGCACTAGTGGGAACACAACGAATATGACTGCACATTTACGCCGACATCATCCTAGTGCAAAGACAAGTGGAAGCAGACAAAAAAAAGCAAGCATGCTACTAACTTTAGCCGAGTCATTTAGACAGCTGTTAGCACATGATTCTCCTTATGCTGCTGAGAATATAGCCCAGAAGAAGCGGATAGTATAGCTTTTATTTTGGAAAGAGACATTTCTCTGTAATAAACTCTTTTCCAAAGATGAGTGATTCCTCAATCAGATACAGGGCTCGCAATATCGCTAGCCCGACGTCCCGGAGCTAGCGATTTTTTCAGTCGGGCTACCAAAATCTATTTCTGCCCTGCCCGTCGGGCTATTGTAGGAAGGAAAAATATATGTCAATGCTTTTGCATTCTTTCGGAAATGTAGCTGGGTAATTATGTCATTGGCATCGGTGAGCCACTGTCAATATGTGACATATTGAAGTCGCGTTTGAATTTGCGCTTGTTTTTTTGCTTTCACTTTGCAATCGTGCAAACTGTGTATAGAGAGCGACAGCACTGATCTGTGAGTGATGATAATTTGTGCACCAATTCCTCTGACATCGTCTTATTAATCGTTAGCTTACTATGCAAACATGACAAGTGAAATCTCCCGCAGCTTAAACATGTGAGAGGTTGATCGCGCAGAGAATCGCTGAGCTTATGTGAGTGAGCGTGTAAAAGCATTTCAGTTCTGCTGAGCCAAATAAGACAGGTCAGGGTGAAGAAGTGACAGCCAAAGAAAAGCTTACCACAAAACGGAGAAGTTATGACAAATCAGACTATAAGGCAAAAAGAAAGTGCAGCTTTATGGTTTCATGGACAAAAGAATTTCTGTGGCTGCAATATGACGAGCTAAATAACCAGGGCTGCACATAAGTGGTCCGCAGGTGCGCATTCGCTGTCAAAATAAAAAACACGCACAAGGGTTAGGGTTAAATTTAAAAACTGTACTTTTGAGTTAAAATATATATTTATAATTTTAATAAATGACAAATTAAAAAGGCATGAACATTTTTTTTTGTATCGAAAAAATATCGAACCGAACCGAACCGTGAATTTTGTGTATCGTTGCACCCCTAATATATATATATACATACACACACTGTTGGACAGTAAAGAGCCATATTGTACATTCAGAGATACAGTGGTTTGGTACAGTTGCCACTGTACTCTTGATGGGTGTTTTTGTACTTTAGGGAAATCACCCCTGGTGACATTTTTGAAATGTTACAGAAGTAGATATTTCTAGATTTAGACATTTCTGTACCTATGCTTGGAAATGTACTCAGATTTGTAACCTGTCTTGTCCTATTACAAGATCGTATATGATCGTATATGTCATATTTTGACATTTTAAAAAGGTACATAGAGGTCCAATAATTAGCCCTTAGTTATGTTTTAATGTACATTAAACCTGTGAAGACTAGAGCCTGACAAAAATACAGCCATAGGGCCAATATCTCAGCTTTTTAAAATCAATAAGCATCAGTGTCCGTCTTAAACACCTATATCGGTTGAGCTCTAGTAAAGACCCAAATTGCCTTTTGCTGTACCCCTGTGCACTCTGATGCTATAAGCTAACTGTTAGCAAGAAGCAAAGTTGTAGTTTTACCAAAGTTTGTGTTTCTTACATATCGCACCTTTAAGTGTATGTACTGCAGTAATAGTTGTGATGTCTAAGAGACTTGACTGACTACAGGAACGTGTACATTAACGTGTGCTCCCTCAGTATATGCTGCAGTCTGTTCCCTTATATTATTTAGTTGATGTTGATGACTCAGTGTACGTAACCTGTGAGGCAGTTGCAGAGAGAGTGCATAATGGTTAGAATAAAGATGATTTGTTTTTTTTTTCTCAATGTGGATGAAAGAGACAAAAAGAGAGGAGAGCTTTGGTTTTTTGTTTTTTTTTCTTAATATTCTCATTTGTCCATTTAGTAGAGAACCATTTATGGTGCTGCGGGTGATTTGCGTACTAAGAGCTTTTCTGCTCCTTTGAGACCTTTGCAAACTCTCTCATTCTCTCTTTCAGTTTTTCATTTCCGCCCTTTTCCTCTTCTCCTTGCCTCTGTGGCATGCCCAAACTGTCTGAAATCTGTAGTTTATTATCCAAACAAAGGCTTTTGTAAGTGAATCCCGCTGAGGACGGGACGAGGCTCTATAGTGAGAAATGGGAGGATCGCATCTGCATAGCAATAGGCTTCATTTTTACTAAAATTCAGAAAAACTTGAGTGGTGGCCATTCTGGAAAGAGAGCTTCTTCATTCAACTCACCAGCCTCTGGGTTTCTTTACCCCAAGGAGCAGTGCCGCCCTGCATCGCTCGAGTGAAGTACGAGATATCAAAGCAACTAAACATCAGATTTGGTTGTGCCGGAAGTACTTTATCTACATAAAATCTGAATATTGAGTACAGGTTAAAAGCAGTGTTGTGTGTAAGTTTGTGTTTTCTTCGCTCCTGTCAATGGATTGCATTCTAACATTATATATATTTTTTCTCATCCTTGCTAGGAAGCTGCAAAGTTTTGCTTCAGCTGGAACAGCAGATAATAGTTTAGCTGCTGTGTAAATTTCTGTCCCTGTTTCCATTCAGATGATAGCGAGGTGACTGATGAGGCATACAGAAGCATTACGTACCTCACAGCCTTCTGCTCGTCTCTCTCAAAGTCTGTTTTGGATATGCTGCTGTGAACTGATAAACATCACGAAAAAAGCAGCGGTTGTGTAGGCCTTAGACAAAATGTAGCTTTTTCCTCTGTTCTTTTTTTGGTTAGAAAAGGCGTTGGGATGAGTTCATTGCAAAGAAGGAAAAACTGAACATTTTCAGTGCATCTTTTTTGTTTTGTTTTGTTCTGTTTATGGAGAGGATTACTAATTGACTCATATAAAGTGGCAGATTGGGATCAGGTCCTTTTCTATAGAGTTAAATCAGAGCATGAGAGTCATTGGATACATCATATCCATTTGAGATCCAGTCGCTCGCTCGGACTCGTGTGCTTCCTGTTGCTCTGAATGCACAAATTAATTGTGCCTCCTCTCTCCCCCGCCGCCTACCCCGCCTTCTACGTCAGACGGATTTTGAGAAGGACGTTGACTTGGCTTGTCAAACAGGTGAGCTCTCCCTTCTACCTGATTTCGCTTTCCCTCCTTCTCCTTTTGTCTCCATTCTCTTCGCTGTTCCTTTGTCCCACACAGGATTAGCATTGCAAGCTGTTTCATTCTTAGCTTGCTGCCGCATGTGTTGATGAAATGACAGGAGATGATGCGCTACATCTCGGCGCAGCAAATTATTATGCCTTATCAATCACACTGATTCTGCCCAATAAGTGCTCAGCGAGCATATGTTTGGATGAGACTGTGCTTAATTGTGCATGATAATAACACTCCTCAATGTGTTCAGACCTGTTTCACTCGTTAGTCGACAATGCTCCTGTGTGGGTGTTTGGATGTGTTACAGATGTACCACAGTATAAGTGTGTGTTGTGCTTTGAAATATTAAAAGAGTCACTCCACCCTCCCACCCCTCCACTCCCTCCCAAAACCCTTGCAGAGAGAGGACACCCATGTAAGTTTTGCACCTTACTGACCTAATAAATACTGCCTGATGTGTCCGTAAACTCTAAGAGCTCCTATAGACGAATCCAGCTGAAAGCCATATTCGTTTACTCCATCTATTGAACAGTTTTGGGGTCTGATTGTGTCTTTGCTGATGATGGCACCACCCTACATACTGTATCTATTTCTAGTGGGTGCCTTCCTATATTTTCTAGCCAAACTTTAAACCTGTACAAATAGCTCATCTTTCTTATCTTTCTGACATTCAGTACTCGCGTAGTAAGACGTTCCCCAGTTTAAAAGTAGACCATTCAATTCTGACTTGACGTATGTGTCAGCAAAGGCCTTCTGAAAGTTTCACTCTAAGCAGCTTAGAGTTTCGAGGCCAAACATGATGAGCACGGGCGAGATCTAACCAAGAAACCGATGGATGCTACACACTGAAACACAAGAGAACTGCCATTGCATTGTAAATCATATGCCGCTTTATCATTTTTATGAACTTCATGTATTGAATAATACTTGAAACTAGTGACTGAACTTCTTGGCCCTGAACTTGTAGAATGTAGCTTCCACGTCTCAAAAATCAAGTCAGAAAAGGTTGACATTAAACCTGCCTTTCCTATCGCTATTGTCCCATAGACTTCCATAAAACTAGCTCCTGGCTTTGTGACCGTTTTTATGACAACTTTATGGGCTAAATTGGTAGGTTAAGGTGTAAAATTATACATTATTATGAGTTACAAAATTAAAATCATCACCATTCAAGTGAAAAAAGAGAAGTACTGACTATATCCTCATCACCAGTCACATCTTTTTGGCCAGCGAGCATGCTGCTTTCCTCGGTTTCACGGTCAGATCAACCCCTCGGTTGTTACATCTGGTTTTCATAACAACAAGAAAGCGCTGGTTGAAAGCGCCTACTTAAAGCTTCACCAGTAGGTAACGTCATTACATCGATCTCAGGCTTTACCTGGAATCTTTCTGCTAGGTTTAAACCAGTTAATCTGTTGTATATAACACGTATTCCACACACAAGACATTTGTGTTCTTTTTTTCCCCCTAAGGCTATGTAGTAATTAATTTCTGATCCTCTGGTCCTTTGAGACTAACTTCCACATTCATAGCGACTACTTTCACTGCCCGCCTGACAGTGATTAATTTAAATATCCTTGCTTTCATTGTCAGTGTAAATGTCTTCACTTCCACTCTGCATCAGCAAAAAAACAGCACCGGTACTTTAGAACACAACACACACAAAAACAACACTGGATTCGTCTATAGGTCTTTCTCTGAGCCATCCACTGTTTGTTGCAGACGTGATGGGAGCAGATTGGTCAGATTTCTCCAAAACCTGTTCCAATCCAACCTGTCAGTTTGCACCAACGGGATGATGGAACAGAGGAAATGACAGTTGTAGTAAGCCAGTGTGCTTTTGCTGCATTCACCCTCAGCAGGATCCGGCTTCAATTTTTGATCAAATGTCTAGCCTGACATTCTGTTAAATCAATACAGCTTGTATGAAAACAGTCTGAGCTCCTACTTTGGTCTAAAAATTGGGATTTGGGGCCATGTAAATATCTACTCCTCTGATGGTGACAGAATGAGCATGATATCTGGCATGAATTTCCAGATGGTTTGATATATGTGTGTGTGTGTGATTGATGATAGCTGTGACAGAAGATTGTCTTTCATAAGCATGTCCGGATTAGTTATGCAGTAACTCTTCTAGAAGTGTGGAGTGTCTGAGCTTCTCTTATGATTAATGAGCATGAAAACTAATTCACAGCCACTGCAAGCAGGTTTTGTGTTGTGCTATTAACAGTATTGTGAAACACACGCATACGTTAATGCTCAAAACACTTCCTCTAGTGCATATAGATGTACGTCAGTATGTGAAAGCAGGCAAGAGAAAAGCACTGGGTTTTACATAGCATTTTTCACCAAGGACATTACTCTGAGATTTAAGGTCACAGTGTCAGAAACAAAAAGTCAGTCACTGTATACCAAGCACAACATGAGAAAATCACATTTTTCTTTAGAGATGCATTGTATCTTGAGGCTGTTTTATAGCTGCAAGTTTATTTCAGTATCAGTTTAATTTAATTTATGCTGTCTGTCTCTGCGTTGCACACCTCTTGTCAGTTGTGTTCTCTTTGGAATTAAATATATTTATTCTCTTCCGTTCAACATCTATTCCTCAACCCAATTGCCCCCCCCCCCCCCCCCCCCCCGCCCACCTTCTCTATTCACACCCACCTGTAAACTTTTCACCTTCACTATATTTCTCCTTTCACCAACTATCCAAATTCCTTCTCGCGTATCTCTTGCCTATCTTCCATTCTCTTTGCTGTCTCTTTCCAAATCCTTATGCCTCCCTCGTCTCACTGCAGTCATTTTCAAAGAGGTGAACACCTGTAACCCAGCCACTATCACTGGGACCCTTTCCCGCATCTCCCTGGATGATGAGGACGATCCTAAGCTGGCAGCCCATCAGGAGGGCGGAGTAGGGGTCAACTTCAGCACTCTCCCAGGGAACATCCCCCCTCCTAACCTTATTGTACAGGTACACAATTAAAGTTTCTAAACTTCCAAACAGATTAGCTCATTCATTTTTCAACTTCCTGCTGGACATTATATTAACATTAAATTTTGAACACAATTTTGAAGTTGAACACGACAAAAAGAGATGGAATGTGTCTCATCGTATGAAGTTAAGCGGGATTGCTAAAGAAATAAAAAAGAATATAGTTTATCGAAAAAAATTCTGCTTGCAAAAAAACAATTTTATTGGGGTTTTTTTGTTTGTTTTTTTTATCTGCAAGGTTCCACCTCTGGGAGGCCTCAATGAGCTGAGTGAGACCCCCCTAAAGAAGGAAGTGAATGTGGACCAGCAGAGACAACAGGGACAGCAACGCGGCGGCGCTCCGATCTACCTGTGCACCGAGAGTGGCCTGGGCTGGGCTCGACCTCCGGCTTCATCCAACACCTCCCAGGACGGAAGTGCTGGAAGCGGAGGGGGTGGGGGAGACGGAGGAGAGGGGGGTGGTGGAGGAGAGGGGGACTACATGGTCTTACCTCGCAGGACAGTCACTTTCAAACCTGCAACACCCTCCTCCCAAGGAGGAGGCCTGGGACTGGGGGGTGAGGACAAGCCTCTCAACATTGCAGTGGAGGATCCTCCCTTCCCGCCACCTCCCTCTCCTTTGACCCTTCACCCGGCAGAGAGTGAGGCCTATCCGGCAGATTTTGTGCCATCCAGTGTGGGTGACATGAACATCACCATGAACCTCAACCGCTCCTTTGGGACGATCAAAACATTGCCCCATGGGCAGGGCCACTTGATGCCTCAGGGTGGTCTTGTGCACTCCCATGGAGGACATATGCATTCCCATGGGAATTCTTTGCAGCTAAAGCCGGGCCAGAGACCTTCAGTCAGACAGATTCTGACAGGGGGAACAACAGTGGAGAGAACCAGGACCCTGCCACGCAACCTGGGCAGCACCAATGCCAACACCAGCCTCTCAGCAGGATCCCTGGAGGTGGGTGATAGGTTGAGGACAAAGGGAATAAAGGCAACGCTGGTTGAGTTTTTTTCCACTGTCTCCCTGAATTTTACAGTGATAGCTATTCAGGTTGTGATAATGTAAGTAAAGTTATAAGTGGGTTGATAAAGAGGAGTGGAAGGATTCACAGTCATTAATGCCTGTGGAATCATTTTTTTTTAAAAAGAAAAATTCAGATCCACTCATTGCATCGACCGTCCTCTCAAAACAAGTTCATTTACACCAGGAAAAGTAAGACATCTTGATCTATCTGACATTTCACTTAACTTTAGGAACAACTAGATGGTCTTCATTTCTAAACTAACTGTTATCATCAATCTATCAATACCAAACACGTGTAAAGAAGAAAAATGTCTATTCACATGCCTCATAGTTCCGTAAGTGCGGCCTTCAAACGTGTTAGTTCAAATTTCGTGAGTTTCTAATACATGCTGTCTATCTTCTAGAGTAACAGTACACTGTGATAATAACACAGTTGTGTGCCTAAGTATAAGTCTGCTATAACAGCTGCTATTTTCAGATGAGTAGTATTTATAGCTGCTCTTTGAGAGGATGACCATTGAAATAAGTTATTCTCATAATGACAGACAGCTTCATAGTTTAGTGTCTCTGTATGAGTGATTTTAATATGTGTGTGATACCCCCCTCCACTTCCTAATGGTACAGGGCTTTGCAGCAGATGGACCAAGACTGACAGGATCAGAGTAAAAAAAATTCCCTGGTGAATGTCTTTCAGCCCACCTTAATTTTTGCAAACACTCACTGACATACTTTACATAGTCACATGCACAAATACACACTTTAGATCTTCCCTTAATGGCATCTTGCTGACTGCTGAAGGTTGATTAAAGACATTGGATGCAACATTTTCACTCTAAAAGTAAAAATACTTCACTCGGGGCAAAGGACTTTAAGGACGAGTCATTAAGACTCATAAAAAATCACTGTCAGATGAGTAACGAGTCCACTCATGAATATGGAAAAAAGAAGAAAAAAAAAACTGAAGAGAAACCGGATGTAATTTACTGCTACAATTTCACCCTGTTAGGATATGTTTGATTCGGAGATGGATGTCAGAGAGTGCCTCTGAGGATTAAATCCGTGTTTTACTTTCCAATTGCAACAGGAAGACGTGTCGTGGAAAGATTGTGAAAAAGTACTTAGGGTGTCAAATGTACTGTTGATTCAGAAGCTTGTATGTTTAAACTCCAAGTGATGTATATCAGAGTGTGAAAATGACTCACTAAGCATACTATCCAATAATCGTGCTATCGAAACCAGCAAGTTCAAACGAACAACACCGCAGCACCACCGTGCCATCTGAACAGCAAAGTGTAGAAGGACAGAATCCCATATGATTTTTGTATGAGTGAGTTAGCTATTGCTTCCTGTGTGTTTCCATCAAAACATGCAATATACTGCACACGTATATGCATGTTGCATGCCTGCCATATTGCAAAGCTAATTCAATCATGGAATATCTCTGTTTAAGGTAAGGATTCCGCGATAATAAAAGAGGGAATGGTTGAATTCTCAAAGGCAATAGGACATCCCGGGAGAAACTTGCCTCTCTATCTGTTTGCATTTCTCTCCGTTTTAAAAACCTTGGCCGCCGTAGCATCAGATCACCAACTCTGCCCTATCAAAGAATGAATACTGCTTTTAACTAACTGTAGAGAGCAGCTCCTCTCCCTGCCAAATGCAAATCTGGCAGACAGTGAGAGCCAGAGAGGAAGTCAGAGATGGAATGTAATTCAGTGCAATGTCGGGGCCAGATGAGTTGGAAATGTCTGCAGCTGTTAAATTGGCGGCTTGTGTGCCACTCACTATAGCTAAAGAAGCACTTAAGATGAGAGCGGTGGGGTCCAAACAAGATTAGAGGATGAAACCACATCCCTCACATGTTTGTGGCAGCTTTTTTAATCTGGATGTCTTCAACAAATTCTCCAAAAATAGCAGAGAAGACGATTTACACCAAGGCTGTAGCGATTGTATTTGAGGGTATGTGAGCCAAGAAATTATATTTCATTGTAATTCTGGGTTATTCCACTCCACTAATCTCATTACGTTGAAATAGGCTGAACAATTTGCCTTTTTTTCCCATGACATTTGTAAATAAATGTCTGTATCATGTTGGGCAGCCGGTGAATATTAGCCGTCCTTTTGTTACTGAACAATGGCACTGAAAGATCCACAAAGACACTGAGATCAAGAGAATTCTGTGGTGGTCGAGGGGTGGTCATTGATGCTTTCTTCTCTCCCCCTGCCCCCCTCCTCTTCCAGAGGAAAAGAGTACGGTACTCTGAACTGGACTTCGAGGTAAGATCTCGGACCTCATCCCCCCTGTCATCAGCCTGTCTCTGCTTTCTTGTGCTTCTGCCAGGACTTGAGTAACGCCTAGAGGAGTAAAAAAAACCAACGCATTGCTAAACCCCTTCCCTCGCTCCTGTGTCTCCCTTGCTCTCAGATCAGTGACCTGTTTCAGACTTATCTTAAATAGTATGCTGTTTCTCCAACATTGGCCAGTCAAGCTGTCCCTACCTACAGTCTGTCTTTATGAACAAGCGGATGTGTTATTTGAATCTGGAAACCAAACCTTCCAAACGACATGCACAGTTAAATCCAATGAGTTTGTCATGTCTTTTTTTGGGGTCCTGGTTGAAGAAACAGCAAAAGTAAAATGCTTCTTGTGTCTGGATAAAAACTAGTAATTCCGTCCTGGGTTGACACGTACCGTATGTGGCCGCAGTTGGTTTGCTGGTTATATCTGTTGGAACGAGATGGTTTGGCAGTGTCTGTGAGTATGTTTGTGTTAAAAATGACTCGAGTGTCCCGTGAATCGCCAGTCTCTATGCAATAAAATACAAGCCATCTCGTAACACTGCTGCCCTCCCTGTGAACTCCTTTGAGTATTGGCCAATGCAGAGACTGGACATTCACCTCCCGCCATGGACACATAACATTTAAACGTAAAGGGTATGAGTGAGGACAAGCTACTAACACTGATTACAGCTGATCATTTTACTTATCTGGCCTATTTATCTGGAGTCATCTGTGGCTTCTGCATGAACAAGGAAACTGGCTCTCCTTGAAAGCAACCCTTTTCACACCAACTGACTATTGATTTTTGAGAAAGAGACATAGAAGAACCTCTAAAACAGCAAAGTGTACACTTCTATGAGTTAATGAAAGGTAAATCCATTTTCAACCATGCTTTTTTTTCTCCATTGATAGAGTTGGCTCATCCCTTTAGACTGTCAAAAGCGAACTTCTTTTTTACGAATATACTGAATACTTAAACAAATTAGAAATCTAATTATGTGTTTCAGGAAAAGTAATACCTTATACTCTTAAGTTTATACTCTTTAGTATTTGACTTCAAGCTGGATATCTTGAAAGAAAGAGCATTCAATAAGAAAACATTGCGATCAATTTGGTATATCCCCTCTTTTATTTCGGACACTATAAAATGGTGGGACCAGTTGCTCCAACTGGTATTTACTAAGCCTGGTCTTTAGTGCTAAGTTGGCTCCAGTCTTTAGAATGGACTTGGAAAAGTCGTGTGAAGGCAGGGGCTACTGTCTAGCAGGTACCAACTGTAACTGTACCAGTATAATGCAGATTTTGAATAAACCCTGGTCCTAACTAAGCCTAAATGTATGTATAGTCATAGCAAGATGGTAGCTTATCTTGCAGAATGACAAACTGGCCTAGCTGGACGAGCCTAGGTCCATTGAAGAACTTAGCTTAAAATTGCCCTTAAGCTCTGTTTGTGCAACCTTACTTCCAACCTTTTCTATAATGCACCGGTGTTGATTGTTCTTTATTTTGTATGTTACATTTGAGATTCTTGAAAACCTAAAACTGTAGTCAGTCAAGGAGATAGTAGCACCTTCTAACTGAGCAGAGATGAGAGTACCCACTCTGAAGTAATTGGAGCCAGTGCTAAGCGCCAACTGGCCAGTAAGTGTGCGGGTGTGAGTGCTGGCATCCTGCCCCTGTGTCACTTTCAACCTCACAAGCTGCTTTGACGATTAGCTACCGCCGAGCAGCTCCAGCACTGCCCATTAGCACGGAGAGACAGCAGTGGCACTGACAAATGCAGTTCGCTGTCAGAGAATTACAGATCCGGGTTTAACTCCCTTCGGGACAGCCACATTCGGAACACAGGGATGGCAGTTTTTTGACAAATATAATTTCAGTGAGGGTAAGAGTTAAATTCTAGCCCATCTGTTAGATTTTTAATGAGTTTGACAAAAAAGAAATCCTGATTTAACAGGATCACCAGTTGGCAAGAACCAGGCTGTGACAATGGCATTTTTGTCACTCATTTTCACCAGATATTCATGTAAAGGACTCGCTTCTGCAGCACTCACAGTTGCCAAATTCTTAAAGACAGAGGAAGTGGATAATGGATGAGCATGAGCCAGCAATCGATCGACAGTGTCTCGCTCTAACCCCCTTCTCATGGCTGGCATCACTGCAGTCCCTCAGCATTTTACCCATTTTCATTCCCCCTGCCTGTCCCTACACGGCTCTCCCTCCCTTCATTCTTTTTGTTTTGTTTTTGGTTTGTTTCTATTTGCTTCATTTCTGCTGTCCCTTCCTTTCTTCCCTTCCAGAAAGTGATGCACACTCGCAAAAGACATTCTGAGCTGTACCATGAGCTCAACCACTCGTCCAAGTTCCACACCATAGACAGGTATAGCAGGGACCCAGCCATGT